>NC_133651.1:81733863-82051538 GCF_009905375.1 Apium graveolens | reverse complement strand
CAGTACTTAACTGGAAAACAGTACTTATACTGAAGTCAGAACTTAAGATATCAGAACTTAAGTTATCAGAACTTAAGTTATCAGGAGATATTTATTAGGAGATAATATTAGGACTTAAGGAGACTTTCAGATAAGGAAGGCGGCTGATTGAAAGGAAAGAAGATCAAGAAAAAACTTGGAAGAAAAGATAACCGATTGATATATTTTAGGAAGCAGAATTATATTCAATATCAATTAGAAGATTATCTTGTAACTGTGTAGTATATAAACACATGCATAGGGTTTACACTATATGTGTTATCATTATTGAAAATATTATTCATTATAACCCTAGCAGCTCTCGTGATAATTTGTTCATCACTGAGAGAGGACAGTTCCATATTGTAACAGAGTTTATTGTGTTGAATAAAATCTGTGTTCTGTTACTTGTGTTTTTTAATTCGATTTGATTGTAGTAAACACTGTATTCAACCTCCTTCTACAGTGTGTGACCTAACAAGTGGTATAAGAGCAATCTGTTAACATACATACAGTAAAGATCCAAAAACAATCATGTCTGAAGAAGCACAAACTCCAACCAAGCCCACCAAAACTGAAGAACCTCCAAAGATTCAAATCCATAATCGATATGAGACTATTAGGGTTCCCATACTGAAACCATCTGAATATCCCATATGGAAAGTGAGGATGTCTATGTTTCTGGAAGCTACAGATCCAGAATACCTTGACAGAATCAATGAAGGACCACATAAGCCTACTGAGCTCTCTGTTGTAGTTGCAGATCAGTCAGCACAGACAGTACCAAAGGAGAAAAGTGAATATATAGCTGAAAATATCTCATCTATTGTTAAGGATGCAAAGGTACGACATTTGCTGCATAGTGCCATTGATAATGTCATGTCAAACAGGGTAATCAACTGCAAGACTGCAAAGGAGATATGGGATGCCTTGGAAACAAGATGTTAGGGAACTGATTCAATTAAGAAGAACACGAGGACTATACTCACTCAAGAGTATGAGCACTTTGACTCAAAACCTGATGAGTCATTAACTGGATTATATGACAGATTTGTCAAACTCTTGAATGATCTGTCACTGGTGGACAAGGAATATGAACTTGAAGATTCAAATCTTAAATTCCTGTTAGCTCTTCCTGAAAGTTGGGATTTGAAGGCCACCACTATAAGAGACAACTCTGTTCTTGATGAAACAACACTTGATGAAATTTACGGGATGCTCAAGACTCATGAACTTGAGATGGAATAAAGAAGCAAGAGGAATGGAATGAAGTCAAGGACAGTTACTCTTAAGGCTGAGGAGGATGTCCCCAAAGTAGCTGCCTCAAGAAAAGGCAAAGGAAAAGCTCTCATCACAAAGTCCGATACTGAGTCATCAAGTTCTGATAGTGATGATGACTCAGAAACTGAAAGCTTACCTGAGATGGATCCTGATGAAGAGATGATGAAGATGTGTGCTCTTATGGTGAAAGGAATCACAAGGATTGCATACAGGAAATTCAGAAAGGGAAAGAAGTTTTCCAGAAAAGGTGCAAGTTCTGATAAGAAAGGTTTTAGAAAATCTGAAGGCAAAGGAGGAAAGTCTGACAGAGGAGATTTATCAAATGTCAAATGCTACAACTGTGGTGAAAAAGGCCACATATCTCATGATTGCAAGAAAGTGAAGAGTGACAAAGGCAAGGCTCTTGTCACAAAGAAGAAAAGCTGGACAGACACTTCAGATTCTGAAAGTGAGGTGAACTATGCCTTAATGACAAATGTTGATAGCAGTTCTGATGCTGCTGAGTTAAAGGTACCTCAAACTACTTATGCCTTTCATACTGATGATATTACTGAGTTGAGAAGATATCTTAAAACCATGTTCATTAGTTATAGAGATCAAACTTTAACATTTGAAAGATTAACTTATGAAAATCTTGCTTATAAAAAGAGGAATGATTATTTAGAAAAAGAGTTAGTTATGTTCCATCAAACTCAGAAAGATAGAGATGATGCCTTTTATGTTAGGGATGAAGTACTTAAAATGAATGAATCTCTAAAAACTGAGTTAGAAAAGGAAAGAGAGATTATCAGGACTTGGACTAACTCTGGCAGAACAACTCAGAATTTGTTAAGTAGTGGAAACTGGAAAGAGGTTTTAGGTTATGGAGATGATAAGAATGATAAAGGAACTGTGGAAATTGAGCCTATAGTTGTTAAACAAAATCCAAAGGTAAATCCTGTTAAGTTTGTAGCTGTAAAGTCTGATATTGATAAATCAGAAGTTAAAGAGAAATTAACTTCTGACAAACCAAAACAGGATAAGCCAACTGAAATTAACATAGGCTTAATGACTAAGAAGCAGCTTAAGCATAAGCTGAAGGATGTTAAGAATGTAAACAGGGTAAAGCCACCTAGGAAAAATAGGAATGGAAAGGAAGATGTGAATAAAAGCAATGATTATAAGCCTGTTCCTAATGCTCCTAGAAAGAAATGCTATAACTGTGGAAATTCTAACCATCTGACTTCTTTTTGAAGGAAGAATAAGAACATAAACTCCTTACCTTCAAAGTCAGGAGTTAAGAGTCAGTCTATTAGATATAGGCCACAAAATCCTTGTTTTCATTGTGGTAGTTTATGGCATTACATTTATACTTGTAAGGAATATCATAGTTTGTACTATGATTATTATCAAATAAAACCTTCTTTAAAGAACGTTAGCATTGTTCCTTCTAGTGTAAGTTCTGATACAAAGTCTGATAATGTAAATTCTGATAAGAAAACTGTTAACATAAACTCTGATGCTAAATTCGCTGCAAATGTTAACAAACTTAATAAGGCCAAATGATCCAAGCAAGTTTGGGTCTTTAAAACTAATCATTAGTGGTCTTTGTGATTGTAGGGCAACAGGAAAAACATCCTAGTTCTTGACAGTGGATGTTCAGGACATATGACTCAAAATAAAGCCCTGCTATCAGACTTTATGGAGAAAGCTGGCCCAGGTGTTTCTTATGGAGGTGGCAACATTGGAGAAACTCTGGGATATGGCAATATCAATCTTGGGAATGTCATCATTGAAAAAGTAGCTCTTGCCTTAGGACTTAAACACAATTTGCTGAGTGTTAGTCAAATCTGTGACAGAGGTTATCATGTGGATTTCTTTGAAGAACACTGTGAAGTTGTAAGCAAATCTACAGGCAAAGTTATTCTGAAAGGATACAGGCATGGTAACATTTATGAAGCCAAGCTTTCAAAAAGTATTGATAGTTCTGCAATCTGTCTGTTAAGTAGAGCATCAATTGAAGAAAGCTGGAATTGGCACAAGAAACTTTCTCATTTAAATTTCAACAATATAAATGAAATAGTCAAGAAAGATCTTGTGAGAGGACTGCCAAAATCAGTATTTGCTCCTGATGGCCTTTGTGATTCATGTCAGAAGGCAAAACAAAGAAAATCTTCATTTAAGAGCAAGACTGAATCTTCAATTCTTGAGCCTTATCACCTACTATATGTTGATCTATTTGGTCCAGTGAATGTCATGTCTATTGGAAAGAAGAAATATGCTATGGTCATAGTGGATGAGTTCACCAGATACACATGGGTGTATTTCTTGCACACAAAAAGTGAAACTGCATCTATCTTGATTAATCATGTCAAATAACTGGATAAATTGGTCAAAGACTCTGTGAAAATCATAAGAAGTGATAATGGCACTGAGTTCATGAATTTGATTATGGAAGAGTTCTGCAAAGACCATGGAATAAAGCAGGAATTCTCTGCTCCTGGAACTCCACAGCAAAATGGAGTTGTTGAAAGAAAGAATAGAACTCTTATTGAAACTGCACGAACTATGCTTGATGAAGCAAAGTTACCAACCTATTTTTGGGTTGAAGCTGTGTAGACTGCTTGTTTTACTCAGAATGCAACACTTATCAACAAGCATGGAAAGACACCATATGAGATGGTGAAGAAAAAGAATCCAAATCTGAAGTATTTTCATGTATTTGGATGCAAGTGTTTTGTTCTTAAGACTCATCCTGAACAACTATCCAAATTTGATCTAAAAGCTGATGAAGGAATTTTTGTTGGATATCCACTTTCCACAAAATCCTTCAGAGTCTACAATTTAAGAACAAGGGTTGTCATGGAATCTATCAATGTCTCTTTTGATGATAAGAAGATTACTGGACTTGAAGATTTCAATGATCATGATCAGCTCAGATTCGAAAATGAAGTTTTAAATTCTGATTCTGTAAATCCTGACTGTCTAAATCCAGACAGTCTAAATCCTGATACTGCAAACTCTGATGGATTAAACTCTGATGTTATTGAAACTATGGTGACTACGCCAAAGCTGAAGGGTTTTTAGCACATAAACGCAATGAAAACATAAATTTAAATCTTAAAAAAAATCGAAACCCTCTGCAGGATCCATGTGAAAAATAATATTTAATTCGTACTTCAGTATGTTTACCTTAAGAAGCTTTACGTTAATGGAAAGATGGAGGTCTTTAATAGCGATCCAAGAACGATGAACGGAAATCCCTAGCAGCTGCTCCTCAAGTGTGAAGCACTCCACCGGTATCCACCAAGAGTACAATGTGATGGAGGAGGAAGAGGTTGAGAGAATTAGTTGCCTCCCTCTTGTTCTACTTTAGAATTAGGGTTAATTATTTGGGTTGAGGCAAATAGGGTTTATAATAGTATATTTATAGGCAAAATTTTCAGCTGAAATTTTTTCATAAAATATTATTATTATTAACCCTTTAATTGATTATTCTTATTAACCAATTAACTAATAATTAAAACACCTTTTAATCATTAATCCATTTTCTAAACACTTTAGAAAAATAATTCTCCCACTTGATTTAATTTCCGAAATTAAATTCTTAATTAATAATATTAAGAACTTTTCTTAATTAATTTATAATTAATTAAATCTCATTTATCAATTATTAAATATGCTAATTAATTATTTATTTCACAAATAAATAATTACCAGCCATTATTAATTAATTCCTCCTTCATTAAATCATTCTCTTTTATGGTGTGACCCTGTAGGTTCAATATTAAGCCGGTAGTAGAAATAAATAATAATAAAACTGTATTATCATTATTTATATAAATTCTCTAATTCATTAAATACGATTAATTAATAAATTAATCATATTTATTCTACATCGTGAGGGATACTTCTCAGCATATCGCGACTATCCGGATAATACGAATTAACTGCTTAGAATACCAAGAACCTATTCAGTGAGTAGTTACCGTACAATCAATTCCTTCTACCCTGCAACGTCACGATTAAATATAAGGCATGGAATTTGTGTCAAGCCTATCTTATTTAATCATTAGCTTTCCCATTCACTATGCTTAGTTCTATTTAATGTAAATTAGAAACTCCTTTCTAATTTCATTCACTCTGGCCAGAGATTCCTGAACTAGCATAAGTGGATCAGCATTGAATATTCTCTTCCTTCACTGGAAGGTGTAGATCCTTTATTGATCATACACTATCTTCGTGTACAAATTCCTATACCCAGTAGAGCCCTTATAATTGTCCCTGGAGACTAAGAACTAAACCAAAGAATAGTTCAGTGTACACAAGATGACTATGATGACCTCAAGTCTAAGGATACTTGTACAACTATCACTATGTGAACAACTGCTGACACGTGAGTGAACTCCATCAGTTGTTCAGCTGTGTGAGTCATGTTCAGTGAACTTATTCTAAAATAAGCACCTACATACTAGCTATAGTGTCACCACACAAATGTCTATGAGAACAGACATCCTTCATAATGAAGCAAGCATAGTATGTACCGATCTTTGCGGATTACTAATTACCAGTTAGTAATCCTACGACCAGGAAATATTTAAGTTTAGAGTTATCAACTTTTAGGTCTCATTATTATGATCTCATCATAATCCATAAAAAGCTTTACTCTAAACTATGGTATATCTTATTTAAACACTTAAATAGATAAAGCCCGCAATAAAACCAAAACAAGTCTTTTATTAATATCAATGAAATCAAAACAGATTACATAAAAGTTATTCCTAAATAATCATACATGATTGGACTTAGGAAACATCTCTTTCAATCTCCCACTTGTACTAAAACCAATCACTCTGGTATCTAATACCCATCTTGTCTTTATGATGATCAAAGTGACTTTGAGAAAGTGGCTCTGTGAGTGGGTCTTCTACGTTGTTATGTGTGTCAACTCTCTTGACTTCTCCTCTTTCAATACAATACAAGAAATGTTACCGCGCTCCCACTAACCTTTTTGTAGACACATGGTTCATCTATGTTTTTGATAAAATCAAGCTCTTTGATTGTCTCATCAAAACGGATGTTCCATCTACGAGAAGCTTGCTTTAAACCATATATGGTTCGCAACACACTAGGTGTTTATTTCCCTTGGAAAGAAAACCCTCTGGCTGTGTCATATACACTTCCTCTTCAAGTTTTCCATTCAGGAAGGCCGTTTTTATGTCCATTTGCCAGATCTCATAGTCGTAGTAAGCCGCAATCGCAAGCAAAATCCGAATTGATTTTAACAGGGCTACAGACAAAAAAGTTTCATCAAAGTCAATCCCTTACCTTTGTCTGAATCCTTTTGCCACAAGCCTGGCCATATAGGTCTCCACCTTCCCATCTGCCCCAATCTTTCTTTTGTATACCCACTTGCACCCAATAGGCTTAACACCTTCAGGCGCCTCAACCAGAGTCCATACTTGGTTGGTATACATAGATTCCATTTCGGATTTCATGGTACTATACCATTTCTCTGAGTCAACACTACTCATAGCCTCATTATAGGTCACAGGGTCGTCATCATCAATGATTGACAACTTATTGTCATTCTCAATGACAAGGCCATAATACCTCTCAGGTTGGCGAGACACTCTCCCTGACCTACGAATGGGCTGTTCCACAGAAGGTTGTTCAGTCTGAACAGGTATTTCCACTTGATCCGTAGTAGTTTGTGCTTCTTCATCAAGTTCAATTTTGCTCCCACTGTTTCCTTTAAGGATAAACTGCTTTTCCAAAAAGGTAGCATGTCTGGAGACAAACACCCGATGAGCGGTGTAAAAGTAATACCCTAAAGTCTCTTTAGGATATCCCACAAAATTACATTTTACGGATCGAGATTTCAGCTTATCTGGGTCAACTTTCTTGACATAAGCTGGACATCCCCAAATCTTAACGTGTTTAAGACTCGGTTTCCTTTCTTTCCATATCTCATATGGAGTTTGAGGAACAGATTTGGAAGGCACCTTATTCAGTAAATATGTTGAGGTTTCCAATGCATAACCCCACAGGAATACTGGAAGATTTGCATAGCTCATCGTGGACCGAACCATGTCTAACAAAGTTCGATTTCTCCTTTCAGATACCTCATTCAACTGTGGAGTATATGGAGGAGTCCACAGGGAGACTATACCATTTTCTTTGAGATAAGCTAGAAACTCTCCATTCAAGTATTCACCACCTCGATCTGATCGAAGAGTTATAATACTATGTCTAGTTTGTTTCTCCACTTCATACTTATATTCTTTGAACTTTTCAAAGGCTTCAGACTTGTGTTTCATCAAATACACATATTTGAATCTAGATCGATCATCTATGAAAGCAATGAAGTATGAAAATCCACCCATGGCTTGCGTAGACATTGGTCCACATACATCTGTGTGTACCAATCCTAGCAAATCTGCAGCCCTCTCTCCATGTCCACTAAATGGGGATTTGGTCATTTTACCCAATAGACAAGATTCGCATGTAGGATATGATTCAAAATCAAAGAGGTCAAGTAACCCTTCCTTATGCAATGTCCGCAGTCTATTTTCACTAATATGACCAAGTCCGCAGTGCCACAAGAAATTCAGATTTTCATCATCCCTTTTTCTTTTATTAGTATGTTCAATTTGTAGTAAATTATGCTCTACGTCACATACATACAGACCATTGTTTAAAATACCACTTCCATAAAGAACGTTATCTCTAAGAATTGAACATTTATTATTCTGAATAACAAACGAAAATTCAGCCAAGTCTAACATGGAATAGAAATAATATTCCTCACAATCGAGGGAACAAAATAACAATTATTTAGAACAATAGTCTTGCCTGTAGGTGTAATAACCCCAAAATTTTGGACTTTTTGTAACCCTTATGAATAGTGATTTTCCTTATTATGCTGAATAAGAAAACTTTTCATGCCTTACCTTGTAGAGGTTCTTTTATTGTTATTCTGAGATCGTATTAGTATTCCATAAAGTAAATAAGTGTATGTAAAGATCGTCAGAATCCAAATTCGAACACTTTGACTTTTTCCGAAAATCCACCAGATACCGAAAGAATTGAGTATAAGGTAACATGATTAAAAGGATTTAAATTCAAGGATTTTAAGAGAGGATCATAAAAGGAATATAAAATATTGAGAAAGGTTTAGGGGAACCCAAGTAATAAGATCCCGGATATGATCCCTCGAACGATCACCGAGAACGAGAGTGAAGCGAACCGTAAAACAAATAAGCAACCAAGGATCAAGCTTATATAATTAACCAAAGGATTAACCAAATAATTAAGCACTAATCAAAGAGATTAGAGGAGGATGACATCATCAAACCATAATGGAAGGACATGTGGCAAAGGAATGATGCAAGCAATGACATGTGTGAGTGATGTCATCACTTTATCAAGATATTTGTTCAAAAATCTCCTCCACCAAGCATTTCTTTCTCATTTCCCAAGGAAAACCAAGCAAGGAAAATCTCTCCCCCATTTCTTTCTTCTTCTATTCGGCCTTTTCAAGAAATTAAGAATTAGATTTTCAAAACTCAAGTTCTAGGCCATGGAAAATTACAAGGTTTGTTTCCTTGGATCCTATATTTCATAAATTAGTTATACCATGAGTTTAAGATCAAGATTCCATGGTTTGCTTAACTAATCCACTCATCAAAGATGATGATGAATAGTAGTTAATAGTAACTTACTTTGATTTTCTTAATTTTCATGAAAGCTTAAGGTTGATTAAGCATAGATCAAGGTTCCTAGAGGCTTGATAGTGACTATCCACTCTCCAACGAAGGTATAAACTCTTGAACTCTTAGTTTTAAGTTTGGTTTGTTTGGATGATAATGGTGCTTAGATGAATGGGTTTAGTTTGATGTTGATGGATGTTGGATTGTTGTTGAATTGGTGATGATTTGGTGTAGTTTAAACTTTAGAAATCGTTAGGTTATAGCCGTCGTAATACCCGATTTTCTATAAACTGTTTTGTGATTAACTTTTGGACTCGAACACCCACTTCTATAAACTAACCACTTCCATTCTTAGATAGGTTATTTTTCAAGCTTCATTTTGATATGTGGTTCGCTTGAATCCGATGTACGGTTTAGGAGAAACGACCGTTTTAAGTAACAGCATTTTGCGAACAAACCATTACCCCTCGCCTTACTTTGAAACCTTAGTTATGGCCCTTAAATGACTAATTGGAGTATGAAACAATTATGTAAAGTGGGTTAGGCAGTTGGTAGGGGACTCGCGAAAGAATCGCCTTAAAATTCTTAATGGTTAATTTATAAAAAATGGTGGAGTTGAGGGTACTCGAACGACTTATGTGATTCGTTAAGCGTAGAAGTGACCATAAGCGAACATTAGGGTTCAATTCGTTAAAGTCTAGTTTCTTAAGCGAGCGGGGTTTAATTCCGACTTATGTTGTTGTTCATAGGTTATCGGACCCACTCTGAGCTTAAGTCTATCCGGGAACACTCAGGCAAGTTTTCTACCCGTTATACTGTTATTATGATGTATATATGTATATGCATTATCTTGTGATAGATGCATGTTGGTTAATTAGCAAATTTTGCGATATATTGAAGCATGCTGATATGGTATATATATGCATGTCTGTTTCGTAATCTGGTTATCTATCTGTTGATTTCAATGCTTATAGTTGCATAATACCTATGCTAGAGATAAGCAGTAGTTGCGTATACCCTTAGTATAGGGGACCCAAAGGTGAACATTTTCTAAAACCGGGAGTCGATGTTCCCGAGTATATTATATATATATATATATATTTATATATATATAGATATAGGTTTCAAAACTATTAATCGAATAAGGTTTATTTGATAACTTTATTTTTATTAATGAATATTATTTGAATATTCATTCGAGAACTTATGACTCCGTTTATTCTATTTAATGAATATTATTTGAATATTCATTCGAGGACTTATGACTCCGTTTATTCTATTTAATGAATATTATTTGAATATTCATTCGAGGACTTATGACTCCGATTATTTACTAATTAATATTCTTTATTTTATTAAAGAATAATGTGTCGATAATCAAACTTACTTTTGATTATACAAATAAAGATAGTACTTTCGTATAAGTATATCTTTGGTTATTTAATATTCATTTCAAGTATAAGTTTTAAAACTTCTACTTCGATTATATTTAAAAAGATCATCCTTATGAGAATATTATTTAATTAATAATATTCGGATATTTTCTAATATATCGGGACTGATTTATTTCATTAAATCAGCATTACTCCAAACATTCTTAAAAATGTTTTCGAGTCTTTAAAATGATTTTAAAGGTTAGAGCGGATCCCAAAACTCGTTTTCAAATTTAAGATCTTCCTTCTAAAGGGATTTAAATACTCGCTCAAAAAATCTGAGGGATTCGGCTACGTGATGTATTTTTATACTCGCAACAAGGTTGCTGTTTTGATAAAAGAGTTTTTGATTACTTACCCAACACTCGAGAAGTAAAATTCTTGGAATAAGTTAATCCATTAACAGGCATCGCCTGGGAAATATCGGTGAGTTTTCCTTTCCAATTAGATACGACTTCTTAGTGGAGCCGTATTAACAAGTTTCTACTTGGGGAAAGGGGGGACGGACCTTACGTTTCAGAGTCATGGATTTCATCTGAACTAGGAGTGGCGTAAGTGGTCGAGTGGCGCCGGCCCAGCCTTATTATATTGGTCCAAATGGCCTGGAAGTTCCGCTAAGACGGTCCATTCCTTAGGAGTCCAGTGTTCGGTTGACAAGTAAATCCGACAGGTTCTCCTCTACATGTAGAAACTGGTGGGGTTGCACTACTGCGACTGATCATCGTAAGTGGTCTTCCTGGCGCGGCAAACTCCCGTAATGAGTTCATCATCCAATTGGATATTTCTGCAACACTACCCAGAGCATTTCGATAGAAAGGCTACGGCTGGGCGATTGTTGAGGGTTGGCAGGGTCGAGTTTTTAAAATGATGTTTTCATCAAATGAAGTATCTCGTAACTTCATTTCATTTTGATGATATTTCAAAGATTGATTCTATACAAGTTTTGTCGTGTAGCTTCATCTATGGGATGAACTATTTATACATTGAACGGTGGTAGTTCAAGTAGTATTCGGAAAAAGATATAAGTATATTGGAGTATCTTGTAACTTCATATTTTCAACTTATATCTAGTTAATGATTATCTTATGAATGACAAAGGTTTTCAGAAAAATGTTGAGACAAGGTTAGATATATGAGATCACCTTGAAACGATATTTTTATACAGTTATAAACTGGAACTCTGTGTATATTATACATGTCAGAGGATTTCAAAGATTGTGAAAAGTATATATACTTATATACTGAATATTTTGTGACTTGGTCGCGTTAAGATATCAAACTTGGTTCATTTCTTCTTGACCAAGACTTTCATGAGTACTATGAGAATGTTCATATATTGTTAATTATTATACATATTATTTCGGTGGGCTTGTAGCTCACCCTTGCTTTCTTCTTTCATCACACAACAACAGATAGACAAGATGAACAGGATCAAGCTCCCAATTTGTGAGCGGTTAGGAAACATTCCGCAGTTTCCTGTAGGCATTGATGCCGTTTTAGTTGAGGTAGGAACTACCAATAGGCTAGGCTTTCAACTTTTGTTGTAACAGACTTATGTATATTTATCAATTGTAATAATGGCAAAGAATGTGAAAATTTATTCAGAAACCCTCTTGAGATGTAATGACTTATAATTATGTAATAAAATGACTTGTGTTATTTTTGGTATTCATCTCTGAGACTATAACTTGCGGTGTGTGTGTGTATATTGTGGGGTCACAGTACCCAGTAGTTGGTTGATTGTTAAGATTAAGTGTTGTTAAGGGATATGGAACTCGTGACAACCCGAATCCCCGACCCCGGATTTGGGGGTATTACAGAAATGGTATCAGGGCTAAGCGTTATAAACCTCAGAGATGATGTGGCGTTAAGATAATAAGTTCACTAAGATAATAAGAACTCTTGCCAAGTTCATAGTCGGGCTACCTAACGTAGTACTGACAGTTAAAACCCTTATGGGAACCCTTATAAATATCGTGATAGAAGTGTAGTTCGTTATCGTAGATGGTAGCGGGACTCCGAACCCTGAGGTTGAGGAGCAACAGCGCGATGATGTTTTATTACTAATTGGAGATCGGATTGTGGATCCGATAGAGCGTCCTAACGCAGGACCGGATGATGTTCATATTGAGGATGTAATGGTTGAAGATGTTGTCCTAGATGGGATTGTTGCTGAGGAGGATCCCGTGGAGGATCCTGACAAGAATGAATAAAGGACCACTGAAGAATTGATGACCATGGTTAGGGAAACTACCAGAGGTAGGATTGGCCGATCACTACCGGAGGTTCGTTCAAGTTTGTAAAGATAGTAGCCCCTTTAACGCGGCTCACTCGTAAGACTGAGAAGTTTGAATGGACAGAGAAATGCGAGAAAAGCTTTTAAGAACTGAAGCAAAGATTGGTGACGACCCCTATGTTGGCGTTGCCGGATGGAAAAGGAGATTTTGTGATTTGTAGTGACGCTTCAAATAAGGAATTAGGGTGCTTCTTATACAGCACAACAAGGTAATCGCGTACGCGTCAAGACAATTAAGGGAATATAAAATTCGATATCCCCACCCATGAGCTTGGGCTCGTGGTAATAGTTTTGCCCTAAAGATTTGAGGCACTACTTGTATGGAGAGAAGTGCGAGATTTACATAAGTCGTAAGTGCTCTAGTACATTTTCATGCAGAAAGAGCTCAACATGTGCCAGAGGAGGTGGTTAGAGCTAATTAAGGATTACGATTATGACATTCTTTATCATCCCAGGAAAGCCAATATGGTGGCTAATTCCTTAGTAGAAAGGAGAGACTCAAAATGATAATATTTTCGGGAGAGTAGATAAAAGATTTCGAGAAAATGGAAATAGAAGTGAAGGTAACCGGAGCCGGTACTGAAATGCTATTTGAGGTTGTAATGCAACCTGAATTATGGGAAAAGATCATATTGTGCCAAGAAAAAAAAATTGATGAATGAAGGCAGAGAGCCAATGACTGAAGAAGAGATTAATACCGAGAAAGATTATAAGGGAATAATGAGGTGTTCCTACAGAATTTGGGTTCCAAATGTTCAAGAGCTTAAAGATGAGATCTTAGATGAAAGCCCTAGTTTGAGGAATAAGATTTACAGCGAACCTTGAACGTGATAGTCAGGGAGGTCGCCATCAAGATAGAAGGAACCCATAACATAATGAAGTGGAAAATGAGGATTTAAAACATGTAGGATGACCCCGATTATGGGGGGAGGAGGGAACGTTCAGACTAAGGAAATAGAAGTCGAGTAAGGGTAGGGAGAACCCGGATGGTACTCTTATGGGGAAATTCATGGACCTGCCAAAACAAAACTTATACTTTTACCCCAACCACCACCCTGAGGAAATAATGCAGTGGGAAATTCTTTCAGGACTTTGAAGTCGCTAAGCTCTTAGAGTTCCAAGGAACAAGTTGACCCGATCGAGGCAAGAGCATGGCTAAAGGAAATAGAGGAATAATTTGAGATTCTAAATGATTGATGAAGCGCAAAAGACTGTTTTGCCACTTACCTTCCCAAGAGAGAGGCCACCCGTTGGTGAAAGGACAAGGAAGGCATGGAGCCAGAGGTTATAATAAACTGATTAAAGTTCAGTCAATTGTTTTTGGGAAAGTACTTCCCAAGGTTATGGAGGTAGTGTAAAAGCTTTAGAGCCAGAACAATGGCGGACGAGTATGATGAATTATGAAGCTAAGTTGTAAAAGTTGTCAAGATTCGTTCTGATGACAAGAATCCCAGAACGCTGTGATGTTTGAAGTCAATGAGTAGTGGGTTCATGAAATGATTGTAATTGAAAAGAAAATAAAAAGAAACTGAAGTGGAAAGGAAAATAAAGACAATAGAGTTTGAGGAATGATAAGGGAGTTGGGTATGAGGAAATCCTAAAGACTCGTAGCAATAGAAATAGAAAAGTATGTAATCGTTAGGATGAGGGTGATTCACCATGAGTTAAAGTTGATGGTTGAAGGCATAAGAGATACATATATTTTATCCCCTGTAAGTTGGGAGGATTCGAGGAAACCTTGAGATAGTTCGAAGGATAAATAATGAGACGCTGATAAACTGAGGAGACAAGAAAGTAAGAAATTAGGAAAAATGGATGAAGGAAGTGACCTTTAAGAATGTGAAGTGTAAGACCGGTGGCATGATACCCAGAAAGGGAGACACCAGGTACAAAAGATATCCCAACATTGAGATGACTATTGATATAAACAACAAAAATAAATAAGGATTTATTAAGAAGAAGTTCACATTGAACATGACTAATATCTTCCAGAACATCCATGTGATCATTACCAAATCAGGAAAGAAAAGTGGATAACCATTTTTATCTTTTGGAGGCCATATGGATTGACCTCAACTTGAATAAGGATGCTATTGTGAAATTTGGTATAGACTATCGAGGTGGAAATGATTGAATAAGATACCCTTATCAGGGATATATGACTTTATTTATCCATGGAAGGATGCATGTACCTTTTTAAAGGTGGAATTAAGGATAGAACCTCGATAACTTGAGATAAATCCTAGGGGAATGCATAAAGGTTGGCATTTCGCCCTTAATAGGGACAACATGAGTTTTGACAGTATGAATTGGAAAGGAATAAGGTAACAACAACCTTTAAAGATCAATAGAGAAATTTTTTAGAAGTACATAGACAATGGTTCTAGTATTAGTAAATGGTATTTTGATATGCCATGTATCTAGGGAATACAGGAGAGACGATTCAAGGATAACCTTAGAGGTTTTACAAGGAAAAAGGTAATATTCAAAGTTCTCAAGAATATAAATTTCGATAAAGAAAATATGACGTAATAATAATAATGTCAAGTGGGGCACATGTTAAACCATGAGAAAGTATAGATTGAACCAATGAAGGTCAAGATTGGTGAAAACAAGAAGGACCCAAGATAAGAGGCATCCTAAGTATGATCAAGAGTCAGTCGTGACAATGTTAACCTCTAAAGACCAAGGCAATAACTTATGGAAAAATGGTGAATTTTTTTTCTCGCCAAAGCGTAAGGAAGAGCGTTTTCGCACAAGTAGTGATTGGAAATGAGGTAGAAAATTTAGTTGGAGATCGTTCAAATGACATTGATTGTAAGGAAATTTTACTATCACGAAAGGCCAAAGAGGTGGCCGACACTTTAAATGTGAGAGGATAATTATAGGTGCTCGTGCCAGAGGAATATAGTGATGATGGTTGAAGCCGTGAAGGTTGTATTATGGTTTGGAAGATTGACATTCCTTCTGATGACTGTGCAATACCCAACCGTAATAGTAGTTTGGTAAAGGTTTAATTCGTGTAATCGCCATGAGCGGGCTATCTATCTTAGAAGGTACTATCGTGAGATAAGCCAGGACCATGTTACGAAATGACTAAATGAACCTTTGAGATGCATGTCTCCCAATAAAGACATATGGTTAATAATGGTATTAACCTGCTATCGTTGCTTTTGTTGAAATTTTTCTGTAATTTTATCTACTTCATGTCATATATACATCAAGTTCAGGAGTGTTCTTCATGAATCATGAACGGTGATCATGTTACCTCCTTAGAAGAATTTGATACGATATGTATGGACTCTGTATGGTTAGCTATTAAGACTTCATGGAAAATGAATGACTACAGTAGGTAAACGATGGACCATAGTAGTGCAGGAATGATTCTGCGAGTAATGAGCCGATTAATTACAACTGTGAGAGTTGTATTGGAATGGATGTTGAGATTGAGTACCATTAATCGGGTTGTGGTGATGTATAAGTTATCATTGATAGACTAATTAAGTAGATTATCTACCTATAGAATACTTATTCCTTCTTATCAATAGAGAGTCGTATTACTATACGAGGAAGGTTGCGGTGCAAGCATAGAATTCTATCAACGATGATGTCTAGAATGAGATCCCAGTTTCGATTTTCGATGTCGAGGGAGTTTCAAAGGTGATTGTGTATAAGCTCGAGGAAGAGCATGGGTCCATAGAATGATGGACGGAATAGTAAAAATATTTAAGCATGTGAAATACGATGCGATAATACTGGATATTGATATAGATGCATATGTTTTGTTCTCCTATGACAAACCTCTATAGTTCAGAGGTAGATTCCAAGCCAGATATTTATGGCAGTATTTTTTTACATATATACAATTCTCTTCAGTTCGTTGTTTTTTTCGTCTTTTCATTTCATGTAAGCTGAGAAGAACAACCCTTCCAGAAGAGGAGGTATTGCTGAATGACGATCTATCTGTGTGATAGAAGCCTAGTAGGATACCGCATGTTGTTTAATTGCATGTCAAGTACTAAAGGCTGGCCACCTTCTGTACTAACTATGCAATAGAACAAGTTTTCATGATCATAGTGATCTCTCAATAAATTCTTTTACTTCTATACGAAGGACCAAGCTTTCGAGGATGGAGGCAGCTAGAGATGAAATGGTACCAAGTACGGCGGTATTCCGATTCTAACGCGTTCGTGATAATAAGGTTGATGCGATTATTAAAAGGTTATAAAACTCTAGCGAGTAAAGGTATATCTAGAATAGTATTCTGTACGGAAGATAGTAATGACTACGAACTGGAAAAGAATGGGTATTGAGAAGCAAAACCTGTAGTGCAAGAAGCTATGATGAGAGTCAGTACAATAGACTTGAAAGAATTTGGAATGATCACTTAATGCGGATTGAGTTCTCTTACGATAATAGATCATATGTTAGTATCGAGATATCGCCTTATGAGATCCTTGAGGGAAGACAATGTCGATCTCCCTTATGATAGGATGAAGTAGTAAAGCGCAAGATGCTCGGACCAGCAGTGGTCCAAAGGACCAATGACATAATAGATCTAATTAGAGTACGACTGGTAGTAGCCCAAGATGGACATAAGAAGTATGCTGATTTGACAACGAAAGGACAAAGAGTATGAAGTAGGGGACCTATTGTTGTTAAAGGTATTCCCTTGGAAAGCCTTGGAAAGGATTGTTGAGGTTCGGAAAGAAAGGAAAGCGAAGTCCATGATTTGTTGGACTCTGGGATATATTAAGACGTATTGGGAAGTTAGCATATGAGCTAGCCCTACCCCTGAACCTGTGGCAAGTTCATAACGTGTTCCACGTATCAATGCTAAGGAAGTGTAATTTGAATGCCAGACAAATAGGGGCATATAGTCGCATAGACATGCAACCAGACGTAACCTATATGAAAGGTTATAGATCGAAAAGGAACAAGTGCTTAGGAGAAGGGTTATCAAACTAGTCAGAGTTTGATGATAGAACCACAATGTGGGAAAATTTACTGGATAGTTAGAAAGTGCAATGCTGATAAGTGGCATTTTATACCACTTAGAACGTCTTAAAATGGCTTAAATTGGTGTCTTGAAATCAAGTATTTTATGTATTTGATGCGTTTTTCTAGTGTTTATGCATTTCAGGGTATTAGTTGCATTTCGGGGGAGGAATCATCAAGAATAAGCCTTGGCATGTGTTCACCATTGCGAGAGGAAAGGAATGGGCAGATTACGGCGAAGAAACGGAGCAAACCTGGATTTTTTTCCAGTAGAGGCCTGTGCGCCCGCACAGCAATGCTGAGCGGCCGCGCAGCAACCTGCGCGCCCGCGCAGCTATGCTGAGCGGCCGCGCAGGGTCGGGGAAAAAGATAAATTATTTTAGACTTCTACTTCTGTTTGGCTTCCAACTTCTATGTAATCTGAGTTTTATGGGACTATTATATAGGTAGATTTGAGACATTTTCATAGAGAGTATTAAGGGGATTATGTTTTAGATTGTGTTTTACGCAAGAAGCGAAGGAGATAAGGAAGAAGACCGATTTAGCACACCGCAACGTAGAGGAAGCATATTTTCTTGTGATTCTTGTTTCGTTGTAACGTTGGATGCTAGTTTTCTTGCTTTGACTTATTTACTCTTGTGACGTACTCTGTTTTAATATAATTAGTTTAGTTATTATTTTCTTGTGTTTGTTTGTCATGATTTCATATGAACCCATGATGGCGATAAGTTCTATTATGGGCTAATCGTGATCATGGGGTTGCAACGGATTTATTATGGAATTCTTTAGTTAATTGTTTAATACTTTAGTGTGTGATGATTGCATGATATCTAGTATTGGTTGTGCGTATTCGTCTTATGTGCATCGCGAACATATAAGATAGGGTGTTAATCTCTTGTGAAGCGACGGTGGATCTTGAGATTTAGAACTTGCCATGCTAGCATAGGTTCATGTACGTTGAGCATGATTAGTGGGTAACTCTAACAGTTTTATTTGCCCTATGTAATCAAAAGGAATAACTTGAGCTTAAATCGTTGTGTTGTCAATTTATGTAGACATATAGGAACTTAACATAATTGATGACTATTCAACTTCTATCTTAATTGTGGATGCTTGGTAGAATGGTATTAGTACAATGAAAGTTGGCTTTTATCAGTTTTGTGTTATTCGATTAATATCATCACTGTCACATGCTAAAGGTAATAACAATGGCTACAGAAGGAAGTAATAATGAAGTTGTGATCTCATGAGTGTTTTATTATTGATAAATTGAAGTGTTAGTTAAGTGGTTAATTAAGTAGTTAATTATAATTAATATTTAATCAACAATTTTAAGTGTTATTATCTTAACATTGAGAAGTAATCATACATTGGTGAGTGAGTTTAATTAGACAATAATTTAGTCTGAGTCTCTGAGGGAACGAACTAGAAAGTATTCTATATTACTTGCGAACGCGTATACTTGCGTGAATATTAGCGCGTGTTTTCGCCCTAACAAGTTTTTGGCGCCGCTGCCGGGGACTCGGCGTATTTGTTTAGTTTATGTACTTACCATCATTGGTCATTAGGACTCAGTGATTAGGACGTAGTAGTTACTTATTTTTTTCTTCTTTCTTTTCGATTGTGTTTCAGGTACTTTAGCAAGCATTTATGCAAACTCGTTCTCGTGCTCGCAAGAGGACTTTAGATACAGCTAAGGAGACAGACGAAGTTCTTGATATTCCGGAGAAGTTGGATTTTGAGGATTCGGATTCAGGAACTGAGCAGAAAGAACCAGTAAACATGGGAGATCGTATTGTTCAAGCTGATCCAGCTCTTATGGATTTTTCTCGGCCTAAAATTGATGACATTCAGTCAAGCATCCTTCATCCGGCTATTCAAGCTAACACCTTTGAAATCAAGCCGGGCACTATTCAGATGGTGCAGAATTCTGTTTCTTTTGGAGGAGCGGCAACTGAAGACCCCATCATGCACATAAGGAATTTTGTCGAGATCTGCAGCACTTTTAAGTATAATGGCGTGACTGATGAGGCTATCAAGTTGAGGCTTTTCCCATTCTCACTAAGGGACAAGGCTAAAGACTGGTTACATTCTGAACCAGCTGGGTCCATCACTACGTGGCAAGATCTTGCGCAAAAGTTTCTGGTGAAGTTTTATCCGATGGCAAAGACTGCTGCTATGAGGAGTGCTCTTACTCAGTTTGTGCAGCAACCTACAGAATCTATATGCGAGGCTTGGGAACGTTACAAGGAAATGTTGAGAAAATGTCCACATCATGGAATGCCGGATTGGATGGTGATCACTGGTTTCTATAATGGTTTGGGGGCCCAATCTCGGCCCATGCTCGATGCAGCAGTTGGAGGAGCCTTATGGGCTAAAAGCTATACTGAGGCGTATAATCTTATCGAGACGATGGCTGCAAATGAGCATCAAAACCCAACTCAGAGGATGACGTCAGGCAAGGTAGCAGGTATTCTGGAAGTTGATGTAGCCACCGCTATTGCAGCCCAGCTCCAAGCGCTATCAATGAAGGTTGATTCTCTGGCTACGTATGGAGTTAATCAAATAGCTATGGTTTGTGAGCTTTGTGCAGGTTCTCATGCTACGGATCAGTGTTCTCTTGTAAACGAATCTGTTCAGTATGTAAATAATTATCAGCGACAACAGCAGCCTGTGCCAGCGACTTATCATCCTAACAACAGAAATCATCCAAATTTCAGCTGGGGGAATAATCAGAATGTTGTTCAGCCACCATATCAGCAAGGAGTGAGTAAACAGTTTAACCCACCTGGATTCCAGCAACCACAGCAGTATGCTACAAGGCAATCATATCCTCAACAGGGAAGTGCAGCTGCACCTACTAGTGCTGATTTTGAGGAACTTAAGCTATTGTGCAAGAGTCGGGCGGTTTCTATCAAGACCTTGGAAAATCAAATCGGTCAATTAGCCAATGCAGTGCTCAATCGTCAACCTGGCACTCTTCCCAGTGACACGGAAGTACCAGGCAGGAAGGAAGCTAAAGAGCAAGTCAAGGCTATTACCTTAAGGTCTGGAAAAGTAGCTGATGCTAAAAAGGCAAAAGAAGTAGAAGCTGAAATTAGAGGTGACGGATCTAAGCAAAAGGAGAAAGTGGCGGAACCAAGGAAGACTGCTGTTGAACACACTCTGCCTGAGGCTAATACAGGGGAGAAACAGCTCTATCCTCCACCACCTTTTCCTAAGAGATTGCAGCAACAAAAGCTGGATAGACAGTTCGGGAAGTTTCTGGAGGTGTTCAAGAAACTTCATATCAATATACCTTTCGCTGAGGCTCTAGAACAAATGCCTAGTTATGCGAAGTTTATGAAGACTATTCTTTCAAGGAAGGTGAAACTGGATGACCTTGAAACCGTTGCTCTCACGGAAGAATGCAGCGCTGTTCTGTAACAAAAGTTACCACCAAAACTTAAAGATCTAGGGAGCTTCACCATTCCTTGCACAATTGGCAATCTGACGTTTGACAAGTGCCTTTGTGATTTGGGAGCAAGCATTAATCTGATGCCGTTGTCGATCTTTAAAAAACTGGATCTGCCTGATCCAAAACCCACGTACATGTCACTATAATTGGCTGACCGTTCCATTACTTACCCAAGGGGTATAGTTGAGGATGTGCTCGTCAAGGTGGATAAGCTCTTCTTTCCTGCAGATTTTGTTATTCTGGATTTTGAGGAAGATAAGAAGATTCCCATAATCTTGGGAAGGCCTTTCTTGGCTACTGGCCGTACCTTAATAGATGTGCAAAAAGGGGAACTTACTATGCGGGTCCAAGATCAGGATGTGACCTTCAATGTATTCAAGGCAATGAAATTCCCTACAGAAGATGAGGAGTGCTTAAAAGTGGATGTGATTGATACTGCGGTTACTTCGGAACTCGATCACATGCTAATGTCTGATGCATCGGAAAAGGCCTTAGTGGGGGATTTTGACAGCGATGATGAAGATAGCAATGAGCAATTACAATATCTGAACGCTTCTCCATGGAAGCGAAAGCTGGACATACCATTTGAATCTCTTGGTACTTCTGACCTTAAGAATGCTGAAGGGAAGCTCAAACCATCAATAGAGGAAGCACCTACCTTGGAGCTCAAACCATTACCTGAACACTTGAGGTATGCTTTTTTAGGTGATTCATCTACATTACCTGTTATTATTTCATCTGACCTTTCAGGTAGTGAGGAAGACAAGCTCTTAAGGATTTTGAGAGAATTCAAATCGGCTATAGGATGGACCATAGCAGACATCAAGGTTGTATGCATAAAATTCTGCTAGAGGAAGGTAGTAAGCCAACTGTGGAACAGCAGCGAAGACTGAATCCCATCATGAAGGAGGTGGTGAAGAAAGAAATTCTGAAATGGCTAGATGCAGGCATCATTTATCCTATTTCTGACAGCTCGTGGGTGAGCCCCGTACAATGTGTACCTAAGAAGGGAGGTATCACTGTGGTCGCAAATGAAAAGAATGAGCTCATCCCTACTCGAACAGTTACAGGATGGAGAGTATGCATGGATTATAGAAAATTGAACAAAGCCACAAGGAAGGATCACTTCCCCCTTCCATTTATTGATCAAATGCTTGACAGATTGGCGGGTCATGAGTATTTTTGTCTTTTGGATGGTTATTCCGGGTATAATCAGATTTGTATTGCACCAGAGGATCAGGAAAAGACTACCTTCACTTGTCCATTTGGCACATTTGCTTTTCGCAGAGTTTCGTTTAGGTTATGTGGCGCCCCGGCCACTTTTCAGAGATGTATGATGGCTATATTCTCTGACATGATTGGAAATAACATCGAAGTGTTCATGGATGACTTCTCCGTCTTTGGACACTCATATGATGAATGTTTGAATAATCTGCGCGCCGTACTCAAAAGATGCGTGGAAACTAATTTGGTGCTTAATTGGGAGAAATGTCATTTTATGGTGCGTGAAGGCATTATCCTTGGGCATAAGGTCTCTAGCAAGGGTCTGGAGGTGGACAAGGCCAAGGTGGGAGTCATTGAAAATCTTCCCCCACCTAATTCTGTGAAAGGAATCCGTAGTTTTCTTGGTCATGCGGGTTTTTATCGGCAATTCATCAAGGACTTTTCAAAGATATCTAAGCCGTTGTGCAATTTGCTTGAGAAAGATGTGCCGTTCAAATTTGATGATGAATGTTTGGCAGCATTCGAGACTCTCAAGAAGAGTTTGATCACTGCACCAGTTATTACAGCACCAGATTGGACAGAACCGTTTGAGATGATGTGTGATGCGAGTGATTATACGGTAGGTGCAGTTCTGGGACAGCGCAAGAAAAATCTCTTCCATGTGGTCTACTATGCGAGTAAGACTTTAAATGGTGCCCAATTGAACTACACCACTACTGAGAAGGAGCTTTTGGCTATAGTCTTTGGTTTTGAGAAATTCCGATCGTATCTACTTGGTACGAAAGTAACAGTATTCACTGATCATGCAGTTATTCGATATCTAGTTTCCAAGAAGGATTCGAAGCCGAGACTCATTCGTTGGGTGCTTTTACTTCAGGAATTTGAGTTAGAGATCAAAGATAGAAAAGGTACTGAGAATCAAGTAGCTGACCATCTCTCTAGGTTGGAGAATCCCGATTCTACTTCACAAGATAGGACGTTAATCAATGAATCTTTTCCGGATGAGCAGTTGTTGCAATTCAGGAGGAAGAACCATGGTTTGCAGATATTGTAAACTATCTCGTCAGCAATATAATGCCTCCTAATTTGACATCCGCTCAAAAGAAGAAGTTTCTGCATGAGGTGAAGTGGTATATGTGGGATGAACCATATTTGTTTAGACAGGGAGCTGACCAGATCATCAAGAGATGTATCCCGTTCTGTGAGACGGAGGGGATATTACGAGACTGCCATTCCACGGTTTATGGGGGACACTATGGAGGTGAGAAGACGGCAGCTCGTATTCTGCAAGCAGGTTTTTTCTGGCCTACTTTGTTCAAGGATGCTCATCAGTTTGTTTTAAGGTATGATCGTTGCCAAAGAGTGGGAAATTTGTCAAGGAAGGATGAGATGCCATTAAAT
This sequence comes from Apium graveolens, assembly GCF_009905375.1. Classification (NCBI taxonomy): domain Eukaryota; kingdom Viridiplantae; phylum Streptophyta; class Magnoliopsida; order Apiales; family Apiaceae; genus Apium; species Apium graveolens. The sequence goes on along the minus strand of NC_133651.1, from coordinate 82,027,739 downwards.
GTGATGCTTGAAGTCGAGGTCTTTGATGTGTGGGGAATCGATTTCATGGGGCCTTTTATCGCGTCTTGCAATAATCAGTACATCTTGCTGGCAGTCGATTATGTCTCAAAATGGGTCGAAGTTAAAGCTTTACCGACAAATGATGCAAAGGCAGTGCTAAATTTTCTTCATAAGCAAATTTTCACAAGGTTTGGAACACCTCGGGTAATCATAAGTGATGAAGGATCGCATTTTTGCAACCGTAAGTTCACTTCTATGATGCAGCGTTATAATGTGAATCATCGAGTAGCTACTGCCTATCATCCGCAAACAAATGGTCAAGCGGAAGTGTCTAACAGAGAGATAAAGCGTATTCTAGAGAAGGTTGTTTGTCCGTCAAGGAAGGATTGGTCTTTAAAGCTCGATGAAGCTGTTTGGGCTTACAGAATAGCATACAAAACTCCACTTGGGATGTCACCGTTTCAGTTGGTGTACGGTAAGGGATGTCATCTACCGGCGGAGCTTGAGCATAAGGCCTACTGGGTATTGAAGAAATTGAACCTGGATTTAGATGCAGCTGGTAAGAAAAGAATGCTTCAGCTTAATGAACTTGATGAATTTCGACTTCAAGCGTACGAGAATAACAAAATATATAAGGAAAAGGTGAAGAGGTGGCACGATAGGAAGCTACATCCTAAGTTATTTGTGCCAGGGCAACAAGTTCTTTTATTCAACTCTCGGCTCCGACTTTTTCCTGGGAAGTTGAAATCAAGGTGGTCTGGACCTTTTATTGTCAAAACTGTGTTTCCACATGGAGCGGTGGAAATTTTTGAGAATGATTCGGACCAAGCATTCAAGGTTAACGGTCAGCGGTTGAAGCACTACTATGGGGACATGGCAAACCGAGAGGTGGTTAGTGCCATTTTGTTGACTACTTGAGAAAGGTACGGAACGTCAAGCTAATTATGAAAAAGAAGCGATGCGTGGGAGGCAACCCATGAATTGTTGTTACAGGAACCCTTAGAAGTTAATAACCTATCAAAAACACAAAAAAATCAGAAAACAGGGGCTGAAAAAAAAAATTTCCAGAGACCCTCTGCGCGCCCGCGCAGCTATGCTGAGCGGCCGCGCAGGGGTCGAGTTCCAGAAAATTTTTTACAGTTCAGAAAAAAAAAAACAAACAAAAACACAAAAACAGTTTTAGCCCATAAACCCACGAATTGTTCCCACTACCCCATCATTTTATCCCTTAATTCCCAAACCCTAATCTAATCCACACCCTATATATACATACACCTATCCTACATATCTCCCACAAAACTTCCTACACTTAAACCCTCTCACAAACATCAAAAATCAGTTCTTACACACTTTTATTCACGAATCAATGGCACCCAAGAGAGCATGCACTATTGACAGCAGCAGCACAGTTCCTACTGCTGATTCATCGAGGGGTACTGCTGCAAGGCCTCGGTTAACTGACAGAGCTGCGGAGGAGGAGTACACTAGGCTGTTGGGGAAGCCGATTCTGAAGGAGGGGGGGTTTTTACCATCAGGGAGGGATGGTGAGTTGTTGCCCATGATTGCAGAGAAGGGGTGGATAGCTTTTTGTGAGTCACCCAAAGCAGTATCGATGAGCGTTGTTCGCGAGTTCTACACGAACGTGAAGGCTGAAAAGAATGGGTTTTCTGTAGTCCGTGGGCTGACGGTTGATTATCATCCTGCGGCGATTCGCCGTGTGATTGGACAGCGAGAGAGGAAGCCCGAGGAGGAGAACTGGAATGAAAAGACTGCTGAGGATTTTGACTTGGATTTGATTTGTGCGACTCTCTGTCGACCGGGCACAGTTTGGACCCGCAGTCCAGGCAATAATGAGTATCGTCACTTTCCGGCGATCGCCATGAACAGGTATGCCCGTGCATGGAATGCATTTATATGTGCTAATATTTTGCCTTCTTCACATGCACACGAGGTCACAGTTGAGAGAGCACAGTTGTTGTGGGGAATTCTGCATGATGAGTACTATGTGGACCTTGGTAAGTTTATCTACCAAGGAATTCTGAAGTTTTTGAGGGGAGCAAAGCATATGAACATCCCTTATGCATCCACGGTTACGAAGCTATGCCGAGCAGTGGGAGTGAACTGGCCGGCTCATGAGCAGTTGCAGTTGCCAGCAGCTCCGATTGATTCTGGCACTCTGAATGGGATGCAGGAGTGGACCGGTGGTGAGCCTGAGGAGCATGGGCTGGGTTATCATCTTCCAGGAGGGCGTCCAGCACGAGGTGCTACTATGGCTAGGCCAGGACGTGGTGAGGCTGGTTCTTCGAGAGCTCAGGAGGGTGCTGGGATGGGTGATGCCCAGTATAGGAGGCTTTCACGGCGGATGAATGCCATATATGAGACGCAGAGCAGGTTTGCTCAGGAGCTCACCCTTGCGTTAGGGACTGCTTTTCGAGGCCTTGGAGCTGATATCCAGTGGCCAGTTTTTGGTGAGGACTCTGCATACCCACCGCCTGATACTCCACCCACTGAGGGTGATGATGATGATGACTCCGAGTAGGTATACCCTGTGTTCCTTTCTACTACTTTCACTGAGGACAGTGAAGATTTTTAGTTTGGGGGTGGTAGTTAAGGAATATTGTGTGTGTGTCATTTAGTTGCATATTCATGATAGTTTAGTTCATATAGTTGCATAATTTATGCCATTTAGTTTTTTTTTTATGAATGTCATGTAGCTCATGCATTTACCATGATCCCTTTTGCAATAAGTTATCGGCTGAATTGTGATATTGATGCGAGTGTAGTGATATCATTAAAGTGATATTAAGTTGTGTAGGTTAATATGCATGCTAGAAACAATTGTAAGTCCACTAAGTCTTAAAGAATGCGTAAGGGCTAGATTATTGTTATGATTTGGTAGTTTTCAAGGTCAATCTACTTATTATGCTTAGAATTCGATTATAGGTTCTTAGTGATAAAGACATGAAAAAAGAAAAAATTTTGGAGAAAAAAATATGGAAGTTGTTGCTAGTTGTGGCTAGGCGTCAAATGGCTAGTAGCCGGCTCGCATATGTTGCGAGTAGTCTAGGGTTGAGTAAGATGGAGCGAAACGCACTTGCTCAGAAGTTATTAAAAAAAAAAATTGCATAACTGATCAAGAGTGGGCTCTTTGGTATTCGAGTTATTAAGTTCTTAGGGGACTTTGTGCCTAGTGACATAAGGCTTTTAGAGTCTGGGATCCGCTAACCTAACGCTCGTTACATGGATACCATTGTATAAGTCTTTTGTGGACCTCACTCATTGCACGGTGAAATAAGCATTTGAGTTGTAAATAAAAAGCATGATTCCGTAGTAAGCTCCAGAGTTCTTGTAGTGTTGTATATCATTTTGTGCCTAAAATTTTTATTCTTTGTATAATCGTAGGATTGCCTTGAGGATAGTCTAGTCATAGTAATTGGTCTAGTTCCGAAGCATATCTGTTAAGCATTTGCACACACCACGTTTCTCGATGTATGTCCGTTTGTATGAGTTTATTGATCTTTAGTTGTCTAACTGCATTCGTTAGGATGTGACAATTTGGTTGGTTAATTGTAGTAAGGGGGATCGTTGCATTTTCATATAGATTGCATTCATGCATATTTTTATTTGTTTTTGAGTCTGTGACGCTTGAGGACAAGCATCGATTTAAGTTTGGGGGTGTGATAAGTGGCATTTTATACCACTTAGAACGTCTTAAAATGCCTTAAATTGGTGTCTTGAAATCAAGTATTTTGTGTATTTGATACGTTTTTCTAGTGTTTATGCATTTCAGGGTATTAGTTATATTTCGGGGGAGGAATCATCAAGAATAAGCCTTGGCATGTGTTCACCATTGCGAGAGGAAAGGAATGGGCAGATTACGGCGAAGAAACGGAGCAAACCTGGATTTTTTTCCAGTAGAGGCCTGCGCGCCCGCGCAGCAATGCTGAGCAGCCGCGCAGCAACCTGCGCGCCCGCGCAGCTATGCTGAGCGGCCGCGCAGGGTCGGGGAAAAAGATAAATTATTTTAGACTTCTACTTCTGTTTGGCTTCCAACTTCTATGTAATCTGAGTTTTATGGGACTATTATATAGGTAGATTTGAGACGTTTTCACAGAGAGTATTAAGGGGATTATGTTTTAGATTGTGTTTTACGCAAGAAGCGAATGAGATAAGGAAGAAGACCGATTTAGCACACCGCAACGAAGAGGAAGCATATTTTCTTGTGATTCTTGTTTCGTTGTAACGTTGGATGCTAGTTTTCTTGCTTTGACTTATTTACTCTTGTGACGTACTCTGTTTTAATATAATTAGTTTAGTTATTATTTTCTTGTGTTTGTTTGTCATGATTTCATATGAACCCATGATGGCGATAAGTTCTATTATGGGCTAATCGTGATCATGGGGTTGCAACGGATTTATTATGGAATTCTTTAGTTAATTGTTTAATACTTTAGTGTGTGATGATTGCATGATATCTAGTATTGATTGTGCGTATTCGTCTTATGTGCGTCGCGAACATATAAGATAGGGTGTTAATCTCTTGTGAAGCGACGGTGGATCTTGAGATTTAGAACTTGCCATGCTAGCATAGGTTCATGTACGTTGAGCATGATTAGTGGGTAACTCTAACAGTTTTATTTGCACTATGTAATCAAAAGGAATAACTTGAGCTTAAATCGTTGTGTTGTCAATTTCTGTAGACATATAGGAACTCAACATAATTGATGACTATTCAACTTCTATCTTAATTGTAGATGCTTGGTAGAATGGTATTAGTACAATGAAAGTTGGCTTTTATCAGTTTTGTGTTATTCGATTAATATCATCATTGTCACATGCTAAAGGTAATAACAATGGCTATAGAAGGAAGTAATAATGAAGTTGTGATCTCATGAGTGTTTTATTATTGATAAATTGAAGTGTTAGTTAAGTGGTTAATTAAGTAGTTAATTATAGTTAATATTTAATCAACAATTTTAAGTGTTATTATCTTAACATTGAGAAGTAATCATACATTGGTGAGTGAGTTTAATTAGACAATAATTTAGTCTGAGTCTCTGAGGGAACGAACTAGAAAGTATTCTATATTACTTGCGAACGCGTATACTTACGTGAATATTAGCGCGTGTTTTCGCCCTAACAAATGCTAAGAGAGTATCCCTATTCTTTTTCTATCTGATTCCGGGACGGAATCCTTTTAAGGAGGGGAGACTGTAATAACCCCAAAATTTTGGACTTTTTGTAACCCTTATGAATAGTGATTTTGCTTATTATGCTGAATAAGAAAACTTTTCATGCCTCACCTTGTAGAGGTTCTTTTATTGTTATTCTGAGATCGTATTAGTATTCCATAAAGTAAATAAGTATATGTAAAGATCGTCAGAATCCAAATTCGAACACTTTGATTTTTTTCCGAAAATCCACCAGATACCGAAAGAATTGAGTATAAGGAAACATGATTAAAAGGATTTAAATTCAAGGATTTTAAGAGAGGATCATAAAAGGAATATAAAATATTGAGAAAGGTTTAGGGGAACCCAAGTAATAAGATCCCGGATATGATCCCTCGAACGATCACCGAGGACGAGAGTGAAGCGAACCGTAAAACAAATAAGCGACCAAGGATCAAGCTTATATAAGTAACCAAAGGATTAACCATATAATTAAGCACTGATCAAAGAGATTAGAGGAGGATGACATCATCAAACCATAAGGGAAGGACATGTGGCAAAGGAATGATGCAAGCAATGACATGTGTGAGTGATGTCATCACTTTATCAAGATATTTGTTCAAAAATCTCCTCCACCAAGCATTTCTTTCTCATTTCCCAAGGAAAACCAAGAAAGGAAAAGCTCTCCCCCATTTCTTTCTTCTTCCATTCGGCCTTTTCAAGAAATTAAGAATTAGATTTTCAAAACTCAAGTTCTAGGCCATGGAAAATTACAAGGTTCGTTTCCTTGGATCCTATATTTCATAACTTAGTTATACCATGAGTTTAAGATCAAGATTCCATGGTTTGCTTAGCTAATCCACTCATCAAAGATGATGATGAATAGTTGTGAATAGTAACTTACTTTGATTTTCTTGATTTTCATGAAAGCTTAAGGTCGATTAAGCATAGATCAAGGTTCCTAGAGGCTTGTTAGTGACTATCCACTCTCCAAGGAAGGTATAAACTCTTGAAACCTTAGTTTTAAGTTTGGTTTTTTTGGATCATAATGGTGCTTAGATGAATGGGTTTAGTTTGATGTTGATGGATGTTGGATTGTTGTTGAATTGGTGATGATTTGGTGTAGTTTAAACTTTGGAAATCGTTAGGTTATAGCCGTCGTAATGCCCGATTTTCTATAAACTGTTTTGCGATTAACTTTTGGACCCGAACACCCACTTCTATAAACTAACCACTTCCATGTTTAGATAGGTTATTTTTCAAGCTTCGTTTTGATATGTGGTTCGCTTGAATCCGATGTACGGTTTAGGAGAAATGACCGTTTTAAGTAACGGCGTTTCGCGAACAAACCATTACCCTTCGCCTTACTTTAAAACCTTGGTTATGGCCCTTAAATGACTAATTGGAGTATGAAACAATTATGTAAAGTGGGTTAGGCAGTTGGTAGGGGACTCGCGAAAGAATCGCCTTAAAATTCTTAATGGTTAATTTATAAAAAATGGTGGAGCTGAGGGTACTCGAACGACTTATGTGATTCGTTAAGCGTAGAAGTGACCATAAGCGAACATTAGGGTTCAATTGGTTAAAGTCTAGTTTCTTAAGCGAGCGGGGTTTAATTCCGACTTATGTTGTTGTTCATAGGTTATCGGACCTACTCTAAGCTTAAGTCTATCCGGGAACACTCAGGCAAGTTTTCTACCCGTTATACTGTTGTTGTGATGTATATATGTATATGCATTATCTTGTGATAGATGCATGTTGGTTAATTAGCAAATTTTGCGATATATTGAAGCATGCTGATATGGTATATATATGCATGTCTGTTTCGTAAACTGGTTATCTATCTGTTGATTTCAATGCTTATAGTTGCATAATACCTATGCTAGAGATAAGCAGTAGTTGCGTATACCCTTAGTATACGGGACCCAAAGGTGAACATTTTCTAAAATCGGGAGCCGATGTTCCCGAGTATATTATATATATATTTATATATATATAGTTTTCAAAACTATTAATCGAATAAGGTTTATTCGATAACTTTATTTTTATTAATGAATATTATTTGAATATTCATTCGAGGACTTATGACTCTGTTTATTCTATTTAATGAATATTATTTGAATATTCATTCGAGGACTTATGACTCCGTTTATTCTATTTAATGAATATTATTTGAATATTCATTCGAGGACTTATGACTCCGATTATTTACTAATTAATATTTTTATTTTATTAAAGAATAATGTGTCGATAATCAAACTTACTTTTGATTATACAAATAAAGATAGTACTTTCGTATAAGTATATCTTTGGTTATTTAATATTCTTTTCAAGTATAAGTTTTAAAACTTCTACTTCGATTATATTTAAAAAGATCATCCTTATGAGAATATTATTTAATTAATAATATTCGGATATTTTCTAATATATCGGGACTGATTTATTTCATTAAATCAGCATTACTCCAAACATTCTTAAAAATGTTTTCGAGTCTTTAAAATGATTTTAAAGGTTAGAGCGGATCCCAAAACTCGTTTTCAAACTTAAGATCTTCCTTCTGAAGGGATTTAAATACTCGCTCAAAAAATCTGAGGGATCCGGCTCCGTGATGTATTTTTATACTCGCAACAAGGTTGCTGTATTGATAAAAGAGTTTTTGATTACTTACCCAACACTCGAGAAGTAAAATTCTTGGAATAAGTTAATCCATTAACAGGCATCGCCTGGGAAATATCGGTGAGTTTTCCTTTCCAATTAGATACGACTTCTTGGTGGAGCCGTATCAACAAGTTTCTACTTGGGGAAAGGGGGGACGGACCTTACGTTTCAGAGTCATGGATTTCATCTGAACTAGGAGTGGCGTAAGTGGTCGAGTGGCGCCGGCCCAGCCTTATTATATTGGTCCAAATGGCCTGGAAGTTCCGCTAAGACGGTCCATTCCTTAGGAGTCCAGTGTTCGGTTGACAAGTTAATCCGACAGGTTCTCCTCTACATGTAGAAACTGGTGGGGTTGCACTACTGCGACTGATCATCGTAAGTGGTCTTCCTGGCGCGGCAAACTCCCGTAATGAGTTCATCATCCAATTGGATATTTCTGCAACACTACCCAGAGCATTTCGATAGAAAGGCTACGGCTGGGCGATTGTTGAGTGTTGGCAGGGTCGAGTTTTTAAAATGATATTTTCATCAAATGAAGTATCTCGTAACTTCATTTCATTTTGATGATATTTCAAAGATTGATTCTATACAAGTTTTGTCGTGTAGCTTCATCTATGGGATGAACTATTTATACCTTGAACGGTGGTAGTTCAAGTAGTATTCGGAAAAAGATATAAGTATATTGGAGTATCTTGTAACTTCATCTTTTCAACTTATATCTAGTTAATGATTATCTTATGAATGACAAAGGTTTCCAGAAAAATGTTGAGACAAGGTTAGATATATGAGATCGCGTTGAAATGATATTTTTATACAGTTATAAACTGGAACTTTGTGTATATTATACATGTCAGAGGATTTCAAAGATTGTGAAAAGTATATATACTTATATACTGAATATTATGTGACTTGGTCGCGTTAAGATATCAAACTTGGTTCATTTCTTCTTGACCAAGACTTTCATGAGTACTATGAGAATGCTCATATATTGTTAATTATTATACATATTATTTCGGTGGGCTTGTAGCTCACCCTTGCTTTCTTCTTTCATCACACAACAACAGATAGACAAGATGAACATGATCAAGCTCCCAATTTGTGAGCGGTTAGGAAACATTCCGCAGTTTCCTGTAGGCGTTGATGCCGTTGTAGCTGAGGTAGGAACTACCAATAGGCTAGGCTTTCAACTTTTGTTGTAATAGACTTATGTATATTTATCAATTGTAATAATGGCAAAGAATGTGTAAATTTATTCAGAAACCCTCTTGAGGTGTAATGACTTATAATTGTGGAATAAAATGACTTGTGTTATTTTTGGTATTCATCTCTGAGACTATAACTTGCGGTGTGTGTATATTGTGGGGTCACAGTACGCAGTAGTTGGTTGATTGTTAAAATTAAGTGTTGTTAAGTGATATGGAACTCGTGACAATCCGAATCCCCGACCCCGGATTTGGGGGTGTTACAGTAGGCATATGTAAATGAAATGATCCTACAGCTTCTGCATCAACTCTTGCTCTATTTCCCATCCGTAGAATCACCTCTTCTTCTTCAAGGGTCCTACTTCTCCTTAGTCCCTACAACGAATTGCAAATATAAGAACCACAGGCGGTATCTAATACCCAAGTAGAAATTTGACTTCGTGATATATTAACTTTGATCATGAACATACCTGAACCAGAAGCGATAGTCTCACTACCCTTCTTCTTCTTCTTCAATTCTGCAAGGGAAACCTTGCAGTTCCTCTTCCAGTGCCCCACCTTGTTATAGGGAAATCAAACAGCTTTGCTCTTGGGGTCTTCAGCTTTTGGTGGAACCGGATTTTTCTCACCTACTTTCTTCTTCTTGGAAGGGTTATTCTTCCTTTTCTTAGGATTGGAACCTTAACCAATTAGAAGAACAGAACTCTTCTTAAGGGGAAATTCGATTCCGCAGTCTTCAACATGTTGTGAAGTTCAGGCAGGCTGACATCCAGCTTATTCATGTGAAAGTTCACAACAAACTGCGAGAACGAACTCGGAAGTGATTGCAAGACCAAGTCTTGTCTCAGCTCCCCATCCATGGTAAAACCCAGTTGTCTATGACGTTCAATCAAATTGATCATCTTAAGTACATGGTCATTCACAGATGATCCCTCAGACATCCTACAACCGAACAGTTCCTTCGATATCTCATATCGAGCTGTCCTCCCTGCCATATCATACAACTCTTGTAGATGCATAAGGATAGTGTGAGCATCCATATGCTCATGTTGCTTCTGTAGCTCAATGTTCATGAAAGCTAGCATGATGCATTGAGCAACATTTGCATCATCTATCCACTTACGATACACAACATGTTCATCATTATGTGCATCGCTAGCAGGTTCAGTAGGCTTAGGTGAGTCAAGCACATATTCCAGCTTTTCAACCCTGAGAACAATTCTCAAGTTTCGAAGCCAGTCAGCAAAATTAGGACCAGTCAACTTATGAGCATCTAGTATACTCCAGAGTGATAGTGTAGAAGACATAACGAATATAGTAAATCTGTAAATGATGAACACATAACAATACTTAGCAAATATTCAATTTCATTTCAAAACACTATATGAATCGGGTCTTTATTCATAAGTGGCTCCCACTAGTTTATCTAATTTATACAACCCCTAAGTGAAAATTAAGCATTCATAATGCTAGTGGGAATAGGGATCCTACATTCCATCACACAACCTCGGCTGTAGCACGAAACGTCATGTGATGTTCAATAGGCAGACAACTCTTGTCAATTAGATCTTATGTTATTCCCTAATAAAACTTCAGCCTCTTGAATAATTGAGTCACTGTTGTAGCACGACAAACTCAATATTCTAAGTCAAGTCTAACCCAACATTTCTTACAATTGAATCAGTCTCCAACGGCCCACGGCTGTAGCACGTAACAACCTTTAGATTCTAATTCAATGTACAAATCTCTATGTAATAGACAAGTATTTCTTATTTCAAAATCAAAGCCCTCGGTTGTAGCACGAAACGACAATGATTTAAAAATAAGAACCACTTTCTACGATGTTGGAAGGCTATGACCGACACAAGACCATTGTGTCATTGGCCAATTACTACTTGATATTATTTAATTTTAGAGGGATTATATTATGTTACAATCATAATCATATTATAAAGAGATTCTTCCTTTTAAATTTTCAAATCAATAATCGATAATCAGATGATTCCCAGATCGGGGGAGCATTGTCAAGAGGCGTCACTTAATAATACCCCTTTCTTACAGATAGAAATCTGCTTTTGACAGAATCATCCTTTCTCTCAATATTGAAAATTCATATTTAATTACGTGTTTCATAAACACAAGAATCTCATGATTGTATTCATAATATTATTGTTAAGGCAAGAAATGATTCATATTCTTGATTTTCTAGAGCACACCTTATATTGATTTAAGTTCACCTAAATCTATCATCGCATGGTAAACATAGGCATATATCTCATATATAAAATTAAATAAACAAGTAAATGTAAAGTGCAATAAAGTAAATGTGTTTGGTTATGGCCCCATCCTATGTGATCTTTATCAAGCTCATGATAAAGATCAAGGTCAATCTAATATGGTTATGGAAATAAATACAACTACTTATTACATAAGTCTTCTTCTTTGTTTAGACTTCTTGTATGCCTCGTCTTCTTCTTTGTATCACCTCCATTGGATAGCCTTCTTGAGTCTTCAATTACATTACATGACTGAAAGTAAAACTAATCTAATGAACTTACAAGAATAACTCGAGTTACATTCGAGATTTATGATTACAAAGATTGACGACATGCAAATCGTATTTAAAACCAAAACCAAAACCATTACACTAAGGTCGAAAGGCCATAACCATCCACCATGCTCAGACAACACATAAAAGCATGTTAAAACACATAATCTGATCTTAACATATCATATTATCCATGATCTAATCATAAAAAATATGACAAAAATCAAAAAAATCAGAATCAAATCAGAAAAATAAGAATCACTGTTTACGGGAAGTAAACGATGTCAAACGCCTTACAGACGAGTCGTGAATAGCTTTAGCTATCAGTTTCTTTAGACGCTCGTTTACCTATGGAATAGGGTATTCGTTTGCGTAAATCAGACACCAGACCCAGATTTCAGCAAATCTGCAGCAGCTAATTCAGAATCCGTATCTAATATGATTCTCATAATTAGAACAAACATAAATCATGTATATATCAGTATATATACAGATTACATAATCATCTTATGATTATACAACTCACGTACATGCCATTGAAGGGTTTTTAGCACATAAACGCAACGAAAACGTAAATTTAAATATTAAAAAAAACTGAAACCCTCCACAGGATCCATGCGAAAAATAATATTTAATTCGTAGTTCAGTATGTTTACCTTAAGAAGCTTTACGTTAATGGAAAGATGGAGGTCTTTAATAGCGATCCAAGAACGATGAACGGAAATCCCTAACAGCTGCTCCTCAAGTGTGAAGCACTCCACCGGTATCCACCAAGAGTACAATGTGATGGAGGAGGAAGAGGTTGAGAGAATTAGTTGCCTCCCTCTTATTCTACTTTAGAATTAGGGTTAATTATTTGGGTTGAGGCAAATAGGGTTTATAATAGTATATTTATAGGCAAAATTTTCAGCTGAAATTTTTTCATAAAATATTATTATTATTAACCCTTTAATTGATTATTCTTATTAACCAATTAACTAATAATTAAAACACCTTTTAATCATTAATCCCTTTTCTAAACACTTTAGAAAAATAATTCTCTCACTTGATTTAATTTCCAAAATTAAATTCTTAATTAATAATATTAAGAACTTTTCTTAATTAATTTATAATTAATTAAATCTCGTTTAATCAATTATTAAATCTGCTAATTAATTATTTATTTCATAAATAAATAATTACCGGCCATTATTAATTAATTTCTCCATCATTAAATCATTCTCTTTTATGGTGTGACCCTGTAGGTTTAATATTAAGCCGGTAGTAGAAATAAATAATAATAAAACTGTTTTATCATTATTTATATAAATTCTCTAATTCATTAAATATGATTAATTAATAAATTAATCATATTTATTCTACATCGTGAGGGATACTTCTCAGCATATCGCGACTATCCGGATAATATGAATTCACTGCTTAGAATACCAAGAACCTATTCAGTGAGTAGTTACCGTACAATCAATTCCTTCTACCCTGCAATGTCACGATTAAATACAAGGCATGGAACTTGTGTCAAGCCTATCTTATTTAATCATTAGCTTTCCCATTCACTATGCTTAGTTCTATTTAATGTAAATTAGAAACTCCTTTCTAATTTCATTCACTCTGGCCAAATATTCCTGAACTAGCATAAGTGGATCAGTATTGAACATTCTCTTCCTTCACTGGAAGGTGTAGATCCTTTATTGATCATACACTATCTTCGTGTACAAATTCCTATTCCCAGTAGAGCCCTTATAATTGTCCCTGGAGACTAAAAACTAAACCAAAGCATAGTTCAGTGTATACAAGATGACTATGATGACCTCAAGTCTAAGGATACTTGTACAACTATCACTATGTGAACAACTGCTGACAAGTGAGTGAACTCCATCAGTTGTTCAGCTGTGTGAGTCATGTTCAGTGAACTTATTCTATAATAAGCACCTACATACTAGCTATAGTGTCACCACACAAATGTCTATGAGAACAGACATCCTTCATAATGAAGCAAGCATAGTATGTACCGATCTTTGCGGATTACTAATTACCAGTTAGTAATCCTACGACCAGGAAATATTTAAGTTTAGAGTTATCATCTTTTAGGTCTCATTATTATGATCTCATCATAATCCATAAAAAGATTTACAATAAACTATGGTATATCTTATTTAAACACTTAAATAGATAAAGCCCACAATAAAACCAAAACAAATCTTTTATTAATATCAATGAAATCAAAACAGATTACATAAAAGTTATTCCTAAATCATCATACATGATTGGACTTAGGACACATCTCTTTCAATCTCCCACTTGTACTAAAGTCAATCACTCTGGTATCTAATACCCATCTTGTCTTTATGACGATCAAAGTGACTTTGAGAAAGTGGCTTTGTGAGTGGGTTTGCTACGTTGTTATGTGTGTCAACTCTCTTGACATCTCCTCTTTCAATACAATACAAGAAATGTTACCGCACTCCCACTAACCTTTTTGTAGACACATGGTTCATCTATGTTTTTGATAAAACCAAACTCTTTGATTGTCTCATCAAAACGGATGTTCCATCTACGAGAAGCTTTCTCTAAACCATATATGGTTTGCAGCAGCTTACACACTAGGTGTTCATTTCCCTTGGAAAGAAAACCCTCTGGCTATGTCATATACACTTCCTCTTCAAGTTTCCCATTGAGGAAGGCCGTTTTCACGTCCATTTGTCAGATCTCATAGTCGTAGTACACCGCAATCGCAAGCAAAATCCGAATTGATTTTAACAGGGCTATAGGAAAAAAAGTTTCATCAAAGTCAATCCCTTATCTTTGTCTGAATCCTTTTGCCATGAACCTGGCCTTATAGGTCTCCACCTGCCCATTTGCTCCAATCTTTCTTTTGTATACCCACTTGCACCCAATAGGCTTAACACCTTCAGGCGCCTCAACCAGAGTCCATACTTGGTTGGTATACATAGATTCCATTTCGGATTTCATGGCACTATGCCATTTCTCTGAGTCAACACTACTCATAGCCTCATTATAGGTCACAGGGTCGTCATCATCAATGATTGACAACTCATTGTCATTGTTATTCCTAGTGGACTAACAATGAGATTTACAGAAGGGGGGTTGAATGTAAATCTCAAAACTTTTTCAAGTTTTGAGCAGTTTTGAAGGCTTTGTGTTCAAGATAAACAAGTGTGTGAATTGCTTTAAGCTAATACAGACAGATATATATTCAAACACTAATGTAAAGAACACAACAGACCTTAAAAACTTTTCTGGTGGATTGTTGTTCCACCAGAGATGGTATTTCAGAAAATCTGTGATTCAAGATGTTGATCACAGCTGCATCCTAGTACAAACTAGATAATTTTTCTCTCAAGATTTTTCTAAACAGCACTGGAAAAATTCTCATCTAATTACTAGCTGCTACTTGGTTTATATATCACCAAGTGTACAAGTGAAGACAAAGATAAAAATACAATAATAAAATAAGTTCTCCACTTGTTTCTTCTCCATATCACTCAAGTACTTTGTTGACTATCGCCTCTTTGTACTAGAGTAGAACGGCTGCTTTTTCTGATGTTCCTGAAATTAGGCTTCCACATTTCAGTTATCTTTGACAACCCATGTGCCTATGTCTGCTGTTACAACTACCACTTATCAACTGCTATTTAACAGAACATCCGTTGAAGCCTTCATCCGTTGATGGCTTTATCCGTTGATGTGTTAGCAGTTGAAGCTCTATCCGTTGAAGCTTTAGAGACATCCGTTGAAGCTTTGTTTCTCATCCGTTGAAGGTCTTTAAGACATCCGTTGATACCACTTCATTTATACAAAATTACAAGGCATGAAATATTTACAATTGGCCTTCCTATTTGCATATCTTCTGGTAGTCAACATGACTTATATTTTCTCTCAACTTCTAAGAATTATATCTTAAATACAGAGACTGAAATGTGCTACAATACTAGACTTATTTCTAAGTAAAGCTGCACCATCAACGGATAGCCAAAGTGGTCTTATCCGTTGAGGCTACAAATACTAAACTTCTACTTAAGTGTTTTGTTAAACATATCATCAAACTAATGCACATATATTCCTAACAATCTCCCCCTATTTATGTCTATAAGAATTGTAGACATAAATTCAGGGTTAACTTGATGATAACAAAACACTTAACAAATATATGAATTGAAACTAAGTAGAAATTTAAAAGTGCTGCAAAAGTGTATGTACTAGGAGGTAATTGAAGATTTACAGAATTTCCAAGGGTGCTCCTCTAATCTGAGCAAATCATCTTTTTCTTCTTTGTTCCCTTGTTTTCTTTCCTAGCCCTTTGTCATTTCCCTCAATTTGGAGTTGGAGTTGTCTGTAGAATTCAGCTTCATCTTCATCACTGATATCCAACTTAGATTGCATTTCCTTGAGAGTTTCATTGCTGGCAATCTTGAGTTGATCTTCAAGTCTGAAAAATCTTCTGACTCCTTTATCATCTCTAAATTCCATCAACCAATGAGGTGATTTGTGGATTGTAATTCCCCTTTCTTGAATGAGTAAAGTTCTGGGCAAAGCATTGGGCTCCCTCCAAGTTTTCCTTATGTTGGCAATCTTGTTGAGAATTTCAGTCTTGGCAGTCCTGGTAAAGCCAGAATCCTTTTGTATGGCTGAAAGGACTCTGATCAAGGTAGAGTAGCCTTCATTCAGAATCCTGTAGAGAGGCCATGTTCTTTCCCCAGCTCCTTTGTATCTGAACACCAATCTCTCTGGTAGCTGTCTATAGGCAGCTATTCCCCTTACATCCTCCAGCTCATCCAGATAGAGTTCAATGTCTGAAATTTCTTTTATGTCACAGATGTGAACATAATCATCTTTAGAAATGGGTGGCTTAGGCTTAGGTTTTTGTTTTTGAGTGAATTTCTTAGAGGTTAGGGGAGGTGTAGATTTGGATTTTCTTTTCTGTTTCTTTGGTAGTGGAAGAGTGGTTAAAAAGGTAGGCAATTTGATGGTGTCCCAATCAATAGGTTCCTCTTTTGAGATGATTAGTTCACCATGGATGTTTATAGTGGGATCATCAACACAAGGTTCAGGTATGGAAGGTAGTGGTTTAGATATTAATTTAGTTTCTTCAGTGTTATCTTCACTCCTTCTATGTGCCTTGGCCTTTCTTCGGTTTCCCTTCTGCCATTCCTCTCTTTCCTCCATACTCTCACCAAATATACTCCCAAAAACCTCATCTAGGTTTGCAATCTTGTCTTCACCCCTGACTTCAATTCCTTTCTCTCCTTCAACTTGACTTGACTTTAGCTGTTGTTCAAGCTTTGCTTGTGCTCTTTTGTCAGCCTTGAGTTTTTCAGCTTCTTTCTTCAACCTTTTGGTTTCTTCCCTCTTGGCCTTTAGAAATTTGGGATGTCCTTGCATCACACAGATACTCTTTCCCTCTCTAAAGATAATGGCCATTTTCATTCTTTAAACTATGTCCTTGGTCTCCTTGTGCTTTTTGATGTTAGCACCCAAAACTTTGTCTTCATCAGGCTTTGGAAGAGGAAAGTCCACTTCTTTCATCTGAGCAAAGTCTAGGGGGTTCTTTGTGGAGTCCTTGCGGGATCTAGTGTTGGGCTTGAGAACTATAGGTTTTAGATTCTTGAAAGAAGTCTCTCCAACCTTATTCCTCCTTTCTGGCTTGTGCTCCATAATGATTGGTTCAACCTTTGTGCTATGTTTCACAGATATTGATTTATCTTGTGTTGAGCCAAACATTTGTTGCACCCTTTCATCAATTCTCCTCCTTTGCTCTTTCACTTGAATTTCAGCTGCTGCTAGCTGGATTAGGTCAATTCCATTAGGCTTTCCTTTGATTTGCATAATTGGAGAAGTAGTGATGGCAGGAACTAGCACTTTAGATATCTGGATTTTTGTAGATGGCTCTCCTTCCCCTTCCCTTTTTCTCTCCCCCTTTTTGTTATCATCAAGGAGAGGGGTCAAGCCTTGTGCCTTTGCCAGCTGCATAAGTAGACTTGTTTGAGATTGTTGGTTGTGAAGAATGCTGGCCACAGAATTTTCAATAACTTGGACTCTGTCTTCTAACTTAGCCAGCCTCTTTTCAGTATTTGAATCCTTTTTCAATCTCAACAATAAGTCCTTCATTGTACCATAGGGCATGACTGAATCCAATTTTTCAGAATTGTAGGATTTCAAGTCAGCAATATCCTTCTTGAGTTCATCCACACTCTGATTCTGGCTTACTTGCTGCAACTTCATGAGATGCAGTGAGTCCAGGTGAGCTGTAAGGATTGCCTTGGTACCAGCATGTGAAGTTTTCTGAATGGCCTGTTGGATAGTACTGATTTGTTTGACTAAGGAGATATTGAATTGCCCTGGTGTAGACTCCTTTGTCAAGGCCCATTCAGGTAAATTTGGAATAGAACTAGGGCTTTCATCTCCCCCTAAGTTCATGCTTCCATCAAAAGAAACAGAGTCATCATCATCAGAATTTACTCCAAATTCCTCAGATGACTCACCAGCTATAGAAGGCATCTTGTTAATAGCAGCTTTATCCCTTTGAAGAGATTCTGTTGTATGTACTAGATGTAGTGTCTTTTCTGCCTCCTCATTGCCCTGAGCAGCCAACAGCTGATAGGCTGACACAGGATGAGTAAAAGTGTCAGCATCCAAGGAAATGTTATCAATTACAGCTTTGTAATGTTGCTGAAATTGTCTTTCCTTTTCAGCATCATCCACAATCATTGACTCATTAGCAATGGCTGGATCCACCCTTATATCTGTTGTACCTGCCTTTCTCTCTTTTTCTCTATATTCTTGCATCAGGGGCTCCCCCTGGCTCACACTCCTCACTTCCTCACCTTCACCTACTAAGGTGGTACTCCTCTCACTTACTTTTGCCATGCTGGAAGAAATAGCATGCATATTTGAGCTCTCAATCTCTCCTTTTGCCTGGGTGTAACCCAGCCTCTCACTCAAATTGTCACTCCCTTCCCTCAGTCCTAAAAGTGATTGTACAGTAATCATGTCTTCTACACTTGGAATTGTTTCAGTTGTGTGTGTAGAGACTATCAACGGATATGAAATAGCCGTTGAAGGTGACACTGATGGTATCAACGGATAACTGCTGTTAAGCTTATCCATTGAAGAACAACCACTTGTCAACGGATGAGTGATATCCGTTGAAGAAGGAAAAGAAGTAGAAATTGAAAGTGATATAACTGTTGAATCTGTGTGGATTGATTTGAGTTTTGGTGACACAGATCCTTCAATTACATCTGAAAGAATTTGCGGGTGATCCAACAAATCATCTAAAAGATGATGATCACCTGTATTTGAGTGGGGCTCCTCCCTGAGTTGTAAAGAGGGAGAATCAGGAATTAATGGGAATAACATATCCACATCCAGAGATGGTGATGAAGTGTGTGGTGATTGATGTGTGTTAATTGTGAGAGAATGGGGCTGTGACTCCACATTTGTTGGAGCCACATCAAACTGAGTTTGAGAAGGCATAGATACAGATGGATGTATCTGTGCAGTATGTGCACCCTGTGTAGAAGATTGGGTTCTAGCCCTCTTTCTTCTAATAAAAGCTTTTGTTGGTGAGTGTTTGGCTTCTGTGTCCCTCCCTCGTTTGATCTGTGTTCCTGGTTGGGAACTATTTTCAATAGTTACATCCTTTTGGGAGAATGCAGCTAGGGATGTGCTAGTAACCTTTTCAACCACCACAGCTTTTTGAGAAACTGTGGTTTGGCTAGCTTGGGAAACACTTATCTCTCCTTCCTTATCCTGGGGGTTTCTTTGATGTTCACCCCTCCCCTCACCACTCACACCCTGTTCACTCCCCTCAGGGTTAAGGGTAGGTGTTACAACTATTGTCTTTTGAGAAACAACAGAGGTGGTTTTCTTTGTCTTTGATTTTGAAAGTTTAGTTTTGGTGACCTTGGTAGGAATCTGTTGGGGCATTGTCACAGATTCCATGGGCACACTAGAAGATAAAGAAATAGAGGGGTTGGAAGAAGTAGGAGTTGTAGAGACAATTACCTCACTTACCTGAGGTGCATCCATGATTGGTAAATATACCAATGGTACACTGCTGTTGAGATCCATTCTCAATAAATCTGCAAGAACCCTTTTCTCTTGTGCCCAGCACTTGAGTTTGTTATTCTCATTGGTTATGACCAAACCTTCAGCAACATGGCCAATAACATAAAGAATCTAGCATAATAGATGTTATTAGGTCTATTAGCTTTGTTACCTAATCTAGTACCCAATTCTAGCATAACATAATTGCTAAAGTTAAAATATCTATCGGAAACAAGCATATAGAGCATATTAACAAGAGATGAAGTTATGGCATCAAAATTACTAATTTTCCCAGAGAAAACCTTGATAAAGGCATCCCCAAGAAAACTCCATTCTTTCCTAAGGCCTTTTCTTTTAATACTCCCTAAACTAGCAGAGTTAAGAGAATAACCTATGGAATCTAACATGCTGGATACATCATTATCAGTGTGTGGTGTCATGGCATTGTTCTCAGGCAATTTAAAACATGCTAGTAAATCATCACAGTTAACACAGTGATTTTTACCTTTGAGAGTGAAAGAGATGGTCATATCTATGGAGTTGAACTCAGCAATTGTCCAAATCTCCTCAACTACTTCACAGTAAATCGTTGGGGCTTCCAGCATTGCATAGCTAAGTTTACAGTTTTTGATGAAGTCCATCATTTTGTGATAATCTGAGTGGGCTTCATTCTTTGCTACCAAAGCTATGAAATTGTTCTTCTCATAGATGAACCCAGATTGAGACATAATTTTTACTACCGGTGCCATTGTTGTAAGTAGAAATTGCAGAGAATAACTTGAAGGTTTTGCAGAGAGTAAATGGTAAAAGCTTTGAAGTTTCAAGAAAGCGTAAAGTAAAAATGAAAAATCAGAAGGGCTTTTATACTTTCTCAAATTAAAAAGCATAAATAAAAGATTAAACAATAAATATATGTAAGTGAGTTTCAGTCGTTTAAGAATAAACTGTAAGAATTCTAAAAACTACCTTTAAAACAAATACATACAGCTGTATGTATGAGTATCAACGGTTAAGAAAATAGAATCAACGGCTGTAAGACACCTGAATCGATTGATGTGACATTTCAACGGATAAAGTAAATTGTCATCCGTTGAAAACTACTACAGTTTTATCCGTTGACGGATAAAAATTCCAGAAATGTATATGTCTTTCAACGGATAATGAACATCCGTTGATGGAACAATTTTGACTTTCAACGGATAGGAAATACCCGTTGATGGAATAATCTGTGTTAAAAAGTCAAATTTGTTCTAGCAACTAATACATTTCAGGCTTCAATTCCAATTGCAATAAGGACATAAATTTTATGAGTAATTAAGCATACCTAGCTCACTTACCAATCTTGTGAATGTTGATTCATCAAGTGGCTTGGTAAATATGTCTGCAGTTTGTTGTTCACTTGGAACAAAATGTAGTTCCACTGTACCATTCATGACATGCTCTCTGATGAAGTGGTACTTGATATCAATGTGCTTGGTCCTTGAGTGCTGCACAGGATTCTCTGTTATGGCTATGGCACTTGTGTTGTCACAAAAGATAGGAATTCTATCAACATGAAGTCCATAATCAAGGAGTTGATTCCTCATCCATAACACTTGAGAGCAGCAACTTCCAGCAGCAATGTATTCAGCCTCAGCTGTAGAAGTAGAGACTGAATTTTGCTTTTTGCTAAACCATGATACAAGCTTGTTTCCCAGGAATTGGCAGGAGCCTGTTGTACTTTTCCTGTCTATTTTGCAACCTGCATAGTCTGCATCTGAATAACCAATTAGATCAAAGCCAGATTCTCTAGGATACCAAATACCTAAATTTGGTGTACCCTTGAGATATCTGAAAATCCTCTTGATAGCAATTAAGTGAGACTCCCTAGGATCAGCTTGAAATCTAGCACACAGACATGTAGCAAACATTATATCTGGTCTACTGGCAGTTAAATATAAAAGTGAACCAACCATGCCTCTATAACTTGTAATGTCCACAGACCTTTCAGTCTTATTCAATTCAAGTTTGGTGGCAGTGGCCATGGGAGTTTTTGCAGATGAACATTCCATTAAGTCAAACCTTTTTAGAAGATCATGAATATATTTAGTTTGACTAATGAAAATTCCATCACTAACTTGTTTAACTTGTAAACCAAGAAAATAGGTTAGTTCTCCCATCAGGCTCATTTCATACTTACTTTGCATTAGCTTAGCAAACTTTTTGCAAAGTTTATTATCTTTAGAACCAAATATTATGTCATCTACATAAATTTGAACAAGTATACTAGAGCCATTAACATTCCTAAAGAAGAGAGTTTTATCAACAGTACCTCTAGTGAAGTGATTCTCCAAAAGGAATTTTGATAGGGTTTCATACCAGGCTCTAGGTGCTTGCTTCAGTCCATAGAGTGCTTTCAACAGATAATACACATAGTCTGGAAAATTTGGATCTTCAAACCCTGGAGGTTGACTTACATAGACTTCTTCCTCTAATTTCCCATTTAGAAATGCACTCTTGACATCCATTTGATAGACTTTGAAATTGGCATGGGCTGCATAGGCTATAAAAATTCTGATGGCTTCAAGTCTTGCAACAGGAGCATATGTCTCATCAAAATCTATTCCCTCTTGCTGAGAATAGCCTTTAGCAACCAATCTGGCTTTATTCCTTATGACAATGCCATTTTCATCCATCTTGTTTCTGAATACCCATTTTGTGTCAATAGGACTCTTGTTCTTTGGTTTGGGTACCAGCTTCCAAACTTTGTTTCTCTCAAATTGGTTCAGCTCTTCCTGCATAGCTAATATCCAATCTGGATCCAATAAAGCTTCTTCCACTTTCTTAGGTTCCTCCTGAGATAGAAAACTACTATACAGACATTCATCTTGAGTAGCTTTTCTTGTTTGCACTTTAGATGATGCATCACCAATGATCAGTTCAAAGGGATGATTCTTGGTCCATTTCCTTTGAGGTGGAAGATTTGCTCTAGATGAGGTGGCCTCAGTATTGTCATGATGTGAGACAGAGTGTTGATTAGTTGAAACTCCCCCTGAGTTGTAACACCCCCAGATCCGGGGTCGGGGATCCGGGTCGTCACGGTCTTTCTTTCCACAATATCACTTCACTTAATTAATAATAATAACCTTATGCTGTGACCCCACACTAACACACACCATAACCCGTTATAGTCTCAGAGATGAAATTGAAATAAGTACAAGTCTTTGAATCCACAATTTAAAATTATTACAACCCAAAATGATTACTTGATAAATTTACAGTTAATTGCCATTATCTGCCACAAGTTATAATTATACATAATTGATTCTCAAAAATAGAATGCCTGATCTACCAATAGATCTACCTCTGCAGCTATAGCAGCCACAACATCATCGGGAAGACGCGGGACGCTTCCCACGCGCTTGCGCTGGGTCTGCTGGAGTCTGGCCATCTTTCCTAACTGTTGTTGTGTGATGAAGAAATAAAACAAGAGTGAGCCTTACAGCTCGTAAGATAATATATAGTGATAACAATAATATAAGTATCTAAATGGATACTTACTAGAATCATTTATCGTGTGTAAGATAATTACTAGTATATACTTACTAGTATATGAGCCTTCTCATAGTACTCATGAAAGTCTTGGTCAAAAGAAATGAACCAAGTTTGATATCTTAATGCGATGAAGTCGCAAAATATTCAGTATATATACATATATACTTTTCAAAATATTGGAAGTCCTCTTCCATGCATAATATACACAAAATCCCAGTGTATAACTGTATAAAAATATCGTTGCAAGGTGATCTCATATATCTAACCTTGTCTCAACGTTTTTCTGAAAATCTTTGTCATTCATAAGACAATTATTAATTAGATATAAGTTTAAAAGATGAGGTTACCAAATACCCCAATATACTTATATCTTTCCCAATACTACTTGAACTACCACCATTCAAGTTATAATCAGTTTCAAAAGTTCATCCCACTGATGAGACCACAAGATAAGACTTGAATAGATTCAATCTTTGAAATATTATTGAATGAAAAAGTTATGAGATACTTTATTTAGTCCCGATATATATATATCCACATATATATATCCCTTTAAACATTTCCTGGAATCTCTGTTATGCAAAGTATGAACAGAGTTTGAAACATCCAATGAATTTTGGAAAGGAAAAGAATTTTGGCATAAACCCGATATCTCGCTGATCAGGCAAAGATACCAATAAGTAACCTTTTCTACTGTAGATGGATGAATTCCTCACTGGTCATCACCCTGGCCGCATTAGGACCTCGCGCTCGACCGTACCCCGGTCCCTCACGCGTTGATGGACTGCCACCCAGCCACTTACACAATAATAGACCGTACCCCGGCCTGTCGCTTATGCCGACTCAATGAAATGGACTTACTTCCCGAACATTGGGCAAGTAATCAACTTGTTTTCTCAAAACAGCAACCTCGTTGCGAATATAAAATACACCACAGAGCCGGATTCCCCAGGTTTTGAGCGAGTATTTAAATCCCCTTAAAAAGGAAGATCTTAAATATAAAAATGAGTTTTGGGATCCGCTCTGACTTTAAAAATCATTTTGAAGACTCGAAAACACTTTAAAGAGTGTTTGGAGTAAGGCTGATTTAATGAAGTAAATCAGTCCCCAGAATATTAGAAAATATCTGAATATTATTAATTAAATAATATTCCCATAAAGAATAATCTTTATAAAAATAATTGAAGTAGAAGTATTAAAATTTATACTTGAAACGAGTATTAAATAACCAAAGATATACTTATATGAAAGTATTATCTTCATTTGAATAATCGAAAATAAGTTTGATTATCGACATCTTATTCTTTAATAAAATAAAGAATATATCTCAGCAAATAATCGGAGTCATAGATCCTCAAATGAATATTCAAATAATATTCAATAAATAAAATAAGCTGAGTCATAATACCGCGAATGAATATTATAAATAATATTCATTAAATAAAATAAAGGAGTCATACATCCTCAAATGAATATTCAAATAATATTCAATAAATAATATAAAAGGAGTCATAAGTCCTCGAATAATATTCGAAATAATATTCAATAATAAAATAAAGTTTAAAGTTATCGAATAAACCTTATTCGATTAATAGTTTGGAAAACTATAACCATATATATATATATATATATATATCCATATCCATATATACAAGATTACTCGGGATCCTCGACTCCCGGTTTTTGAAATATTTTCACCTTTGGGTCCCTATACTAAGGGTATATGCAAAATACCGCTATCCTCTAGCATAGGTATTATCAACTGAACCAACAGATATATATTTCAAGAATATGAACCAGGCATGCATATATACCATATCACATGCTACAATATATCGCAAGAATTTGCTAAATAACCAACATGCATCTTTCGCAAGATAATGCATATACAAGTGTATACATCACAACAACAGTATAACGGATAGAATACTTGTCTGAGCGACTTGGGTTACGAATGGCTCGGGACGAGTCTGGTAACCTATAAACAACAAGTAAGTTGGAATTAAACCAAAGTCACTTGTAAATCTATACTTTAACTAACTTAGACTCTAACGCTTGTTTTGCGCTCACTGATTCGCTTAAGTCACTCGGGTACCCTTGGCTCCACCATTTTTAATAATTTAACCTTTACGAGTTTTAAAGCGATTCCTTCGCGAATGACTTACCAACTGCCTAACACACTTACCATAAATGTTTCATACATTAATTCACCCTTTTTGGTCTTTAACCTACATTCCAAAGTAAGGCGAGGGAAAAAGTTTCGTCCGCGAAACGCCGTTACTTGAAACGGTCGTTTCTCCTAAACCGTAAATCGGAATCGGACGAACTACATATCAAAACGAAGCTCGTAACATGAGCTATCTAAACATGGCAGTGGTCACAATCTAGCAGGGGGTTCTCGGGTCCTAATGCTATGCACAAAAACAGTCCAAAGAAAATCGGACGTTACGACGGCTATGTTTACGTGATTTCCAAATTTTAACCCATTCACAAACAACCCAAATCAACCTCAAATCCAACATACAACCATCCTCCATCCTTATCACATCATAACAACCCCAACAAATCCATATTAACCATTTATACTTATTCCTCACATGAACTAAAAGCTTTACTTAGGTTCTTTAACTAATTACCAAGATTTACAACTCCAACAATACAACAAAACCAACTAATCTCTACAAACTCAACCAAACTTCAACCAATCAAGCATCATGCCTCACATATGCTATATCAAACACATTCAATCCTAATTTGTCACACCCCCAACTTAAATAGCAAAATAATTATAGTTATTACATCATTTGAATGAGTACTACACAACCAAAATCCAAGATCTTACAGTTTAGGGTTTGGAACAGCCCAACACTACCAACTATTACATCTGATTACAAATACCGAGTCCTCACACAACTATTATTACTTATTCTACCTGGGCTCGAACATAAGCATCCGCATCACAGGTCTTACGGGCAGTCTGCTTGAATCTAACCATGGCTGCTAGCTGTAATATCAGGGTTAAAGCAAGAAGTGAGCCAAAAGCTCAACAAGTGCTAACAATACAACGCAAAGCATAAATCGAGATATACCTTTAGGAATGACAATGGAATGGCATAATCAATGATAATCGAGAGATAAAACTTATGTGAGTTGGCATCATTTTGCTTGCATCAAAACAAATTTTAAAACCATTCTTAATCAAAATCATTTTATGACGCTACGGATTACAGCCGGTGATCAGCCGCGAAGTAATCCCGAACCTCGCTGGGTTCTAAAACATTATTGGGAATCCCTAGGCAACTTTTAAGCCTAATATAAGTGTGGAAAGGACTCGCGTCTCAGTCCAGATCCACCATTCAAGAAAACATTTGTCCCCCTTTGGGACTGAAAAATCCACGTTTTAATCATTTTAAAAACTGATGCCGATTTATGACAAAATCTCTTTCGACTGTAATTATTTTTATCAAGGGATTATAGATCAACTTGAAACACTGGAAATATGACACTAAATCTCAGGGCCATGATCTACTAGAATTTACTATATTAGGGTAATTGAGAGGTTTCCATAAACAAGAACTTAGACAAGGAAATTAAGCCAGGCTATTGGATAAGATGAAAGAGTAATGCCAAACTAGGCTTAAAGCAACGGTTGTAGACAAGATATAGGTATTAGAACATCAAAAGATAGGCATCACTGGTTCCAATAGGATAAAGGTGTTAAAATATAAAGAAAGCGATCGTCAGCTCAGTATATAACAGGGTATCAAGCTTTAGGGTAAGGATAGGGTTATCAAACAATCATGAATGTATTTAAGAAATGATTGGCTTTTAGGTATCAAGATAAAGTTTCTATCGAGGTTATTTCAAGAGTTGAATCAAAGCATCAGGGTGCAACATCAAGATTTCTCAGAGATCAATAGCATGATAAACAAAAGGATCAATAAGATATTATAACGCATCTCTAATTTATCATGGCATTAAACTATCATGAAAGACTTTTGAACTACTTGCAATATGTACTCGAGGGTTCATGGCATCTCTATGTAACTCAAAGATAAACAAAAGATACGCTTAATTTAAATACATCAAAATGACTCAGGATAATTGCATCGATATATATATGAACTGTTTACAACAGATACGAAGGTCAAGTTGAATCACTTGCCTTAAGATAGACTGGTCTGGTCTGACTGGTAGGAGCAACAACTGGAGCTTTACTCGACTTTTAAGGCAAGTTTTCCCTCGTCTCGAGATCCTACATAAATAATAATAATCCTCATTATAATATATTCTTTCCATCTTAACCTATTTACAACCCGAAATTAAACATGGATGGCACTTAGGCCTATACATACTTAATTCATATCCAACATTTATATTTTTAAATGTACACACGTAGCCACATAATCACATATCGTATATTAATACCAAATAACATCACATACACCATAACGCCACACTAGGCTCGGATGATCTCGACTCACCACTTAAATTACTTGGTCGCTAACTAAACGAAGTCTTCGAATTTGGGCTTCCTAACTCAATGTGCCTTTCCTAAATTATCCAAAACCTATTGACCCTCACTTGTGCCTTTTGCTCTACTGACCTTATACTATCTTACAACTATGGTGGTCGACCTAATACTCACTTCTAAGTGTCCTAAAACTATGTGATAAATGAAAGTGCTTACTGGTGCAAATTTCAGAATGGTAACTAAGGTTTCTTGAGTGCATTAGACACTCTTAAACTACAAGTTTTTCTTCAAAATTTTTACACAAGACTCTCCTGACCTAAGGGCATCTCATAAGCTTGATGTGGCTCAAAGGCCTGGCTTGGGCCTTCTTGGGCCTAAGCTAAAAGTCCAAGGTTCCCCTGTTTTTCTGGGCAGAAAATGCCCTGACTTGAATTAACTTGTGACACATGGTTCTAGCTCATATCCTATGAACTATGGTTGGAAAAACTTCTCTGACACACCCTCTAACTAAGGCCCAATTGGGCCTAATGAGGGCCTACCCATGACATGGCCAAATCTCCCTATTTCTAAGTTGCAACAAAACTGTCCCCTGCTGGACAGATTTTGTTATTCTACTTGTGCACCTAACCAAATGACATGCAAACCTCCAACCAACTCCTAAAACCTATTATATACTCTCCATACTAACTTCTGGTGGCTTGGGCCTCAAAGTGCACATCAATGACATGGTCAAAACTCACTCTAAACCTCAGGGTACTAAACTGATTTTTCTGCAGAAACTATAACTCTCATTTTCCAAGGTTTTGACTTGACAAACCCAATTATCAACAACTAAATACTTAAACCAAGACCTATACTTGGTATTCTACTGAACTTAACTCCCTTTTTCTCAAAATAACCTTAGTGAGATCATCCTTGCCTAAGGTGCAACTATGGCAAAACAAAGAGACTACTCTTAACAAATCGCAAATCTTCATGCCTTTGAAACAACAAGATATATATTTTTATAAAAGATAACCACAAATTATTACCATGCAACAAGAAGCATAAATCAATATTATCACATTATTCCTACTGAAATTAAAGCTCACTAACAAAATCTTTTCCAAATGATCAAAATATTACAACAAACTAAGAGAATTCCACATGCATGCATGCCTTTGGGTTTTTCAAACCAAACAACATATTTTCTACATATATTCCATCTTAAAATTTACATGCAAGCCTAGCATAAGGTACACCTAGATGATCACTTAGCATGCAAGGAGTTTTATCACATTTTCACCACAAAATTCAAGTCATTATCACATAAACATGCAAAAATTGAACAAAACAACAAGAATGATTTCAAGGACCATTCATTCGGCTCCCATATGGTCATGGCCGAATGAAATGGATGGAAATGGCCATTAAATCATCAAGAGTTTCCTTCTCAAGACTTGGCACTTATCCATTCATTGTAGTCCTCTCAAAAACAACCTTAAATCCATAAGAATCAAGATTGTATTTTGAGTTTCACTAAAACCTTTACATGCAACCCTTAAACTTAAACTTTCTACTCAAAACTCTTTGAAATATGAATGATCATGGTATGGGAGATAACATTTACTTGTATAAAGAGTAGAAGCTTGGTGGAGAAATGAAGAAAAATGGGGAGGGGTGGTTCTCGGCTAAAGGCCGAGAGTGAGAGAGAGAGAGCCGAGAGTGAGGGAGGAGGAGGGAGAGAAGAGTGAGTGTGGTGTGGGTGATGAGTAAAAATGATCATGACTTTGCTTGTCTTATGGTTTTTGTATTGGCAAAAGTGAGTGGAATTAGGAATTGACATGATTAGCCTTCCACTTGAACTTGGTTGAATTTGCATGCAAGGGTAAAGAAGGTATTTGGCTAGGAAATAAGAGTTAGTGGGGTGGTTATTGACTCTTTAGCCCTTTTGGAATGTATGGAAGGAATTTGCATGCAAGGATAACTATGTAATTTGCTAATTATATTTATAAAGATTTATTTTTATAAAATAAAACACAAGTTCAAAAATTATAAAATTTACACCATAAAATAACTTGGATTTTTAGAGATTTTATAAAATCACTTTCAAAATTTGTGAACAAAATATCTTTTAAAAGAAAATTTCTCCAAGGCTTAGAATATTCCTTATAAATCAAAAATAAAGAAATTAAATAAATTCTTGCTTTGAAAAAATCATATACTACCCAAAGAAAATTTATAATGCAGAAATTTTCACTCACACAAACGTACAAGCATTGAATATATTTTTATTTAACTTAATATTATTCACAAATAATATTACATAAAATGCCGGTCGTAACATCCTCTCCCCCTTAAGGGATTCTGTCCCCAGAATCTAAGAGAACAGATGAGGATACCGGGAACGCATATCAGACTCTAACTCCCAAGTCGACTCTTCGACCTTAGGGTTCCTCCAAAGTACTTTCACTAACTTTACTGATTTATTTCTAAGACTCTTTACTTGCCAGTCGAGTACTTTAACCGGTTGCTCCACAAATGACAGGTCTGCCTGAATTTCTACAGGTTCATATTCTATCACATGGCTAGCGTCAGGATTGTACTTCTTAAGCAACGACACATGGAACACATTATGCACATGCTGATACTGAGGTGGTAAGGCCAACTCGTAGGCCACCTTTCCTACTTGACTCAAAATCTCAAAAGGACCTACGTATCTAGGTGCTAACTTTCCTTTCTTGCCAAATCTTATCAACCCTTTCCTAGGTGACACTTTTAGCAACACAGCTTCGCCAATTTGGAATTGAACATCCTTGCGCGCTGGATCCGCATACTTCCTCTGTCTATCTTGAGCAGCAAGCAACCTTTTCTGAATTAACTTGACTGAGTCATGCAACTGTTGTACCAATTCTGAGCCGAGAATTCTTCCTTCTCCTACTTCATCCCAACTTGTTGGTGATCTACATTTTCGCCCGTACAAAGCTTCATATGGTGGCATGCCGATACTGGAATGATAGCTGTTGTTATATGAAAATTCAATTAATGGCAGGTGGTCGTCCCAACTTCCAGCAAAATCGATTGCACAACTGCGCAACATGTCTTCAATTGTTTGAATTGTTCTTTCACTCTGGCCATCAGTCTGCGGGTGATACGCCGTACTCATATTCAACTTCGTGCCAAGACATTCCTGGAATTGCTTCCAGAATCTTGAGTTAAATCGGGGATCTCTGTCTGAAACTATTGATACAGGTACTCCATGCCTTAATACGATTTCGTGCACATACAGATGAACCAACTTGTCCAGTGACGACTTCTCATTTATTGGAAGGAAATGCGCCGACTTCGTAAGACGATCAATTATAACCCATATTGTGTCATGTCCGGACTTTGTTCGTGGTAGTCCTACTATAAAGTCCATAGCGATGTTTTCCCATTTCCATTCTGGAATCTTCAGGGGCTGAATTAATCCGCTTGGTCGTTGATGTTCTGCCTTTACTTTCTGACAGGTATAGCACTTTGCAACCCATTCTGCTACGTCTCTTTTCATATTTGGCCACCAAAAGTTCTTCTTTAAGTCTTGATACATCTTGGTGCTTCCCGGGTGGATTGAAAATTTCGAATGGTGGGCTTCATGGAGGATCTCATTCTTTAATTCAGATACATGGGGAATCCATATTCTGGATGAAAACCTTAGTATTCCTTGCTCATCCTTTTTAGTATTAATCTCTTCTCCAGATAACTGATTTTTCTCTTTTTCCATTACTTCCTCTTGACACTTCTTTATCTTTTCCATTAGTGTTGGCTGAAAGGTCATTGCATGACAAACTTCTTTGACTTTCCCATAAGCACAAAGTTCCAATTCAAATTTTCCGATTTCTTCAGATAACTCTTTTGATGTTATCATTGCATTCAATCTTTCCCTTCCGACTCAGCGCATCGGCCACTACGTTCGCCTTTCCAGGATGGTAATTTATCGAACAGTCATAGTCCTTAATCAATTCCAGCCATCTCCTCTGCCTCATATTGAGCTCTTTCTGAGTAAAAATGTATTTTAAACTCTTGTGATCCGTGTAGATTTCACACTTTTCTCCATAGAGATAGTGTCTCCAAATCTTGAGTGCGAACACTATGGCGGCTAATTCCAAGTCATGCGTCGGATACTTTAACTCGTGCGGCTTCAATTGTCTTGACGCATATGCTATTACCTTACTGTGTTGCATCAACACACAACCCAAACCCTTATGTGAAGCATCGCTGAATATTACAAAATTCCCTTGATCATCTGGAAGTACTAACACCGGAGCTGTTACCAACTTCTGTTTTAACTCTTGAAAGCTATTTTCACATTCTGCACTCCATTCAAACTTTTGATTCTTTCTGGTTAACTTAGTCAATGGTGTGGCGATTTTCGAGAAATCCTTGACGAATCTTCTATAGTATCCGGCCAATCCTAGAAAACTTCGCACTTCCGTAGGAGTCCTTGGCCTCTCCCAACTCATAACTGCCTCAATCTTCGCCGGATCTACTTTAATTCCATCATTTCCAATAACATGCCCCAAAAATTGAACTTCCTTTAACCAAAACTCACATTTGGTAAACTTGGCATACAACTTCTCTTGTCGGAGTATCTCCAAGGCTATCCAGAGATGCTGCATATGTTCTCCTTCCGATTTAGAATAAATAAGGATGTCATCAATAAATACCACGACAAATTTATCCAAATACTTCTTAAATACTCGATTCATCAGATCCATGAATGCGGCCGGAGCGTTGGTCAAACCAAACGGCATTACTAGGAATTCATAATGCCCATATCTGGTCCTAAATGCGGTCTTGGGAATATCTTCTTCCTTGATCTTTAATTGATGGTATCCCGATCTCAAGTCAATCTTCGAAAAACATTTTGCTCCCTTTAACTGATCAAAAAGGTCATCTATCCTTGGTAGCGGGTAGCGGTTCTTGATTGTTACTTTATTCAACTCCCGGTAATCTATGCATAGACGCATACTCCCATCTTTCTTCTTCACAAAGAGAACAGGTGCTCCCCATGGCGACGTACTTGGTCGTATCACTCCCTTATCCAATAATTCTTGTAGCTGGCTCGCCAACTCTTTCATTTCTGCTGGTGCCATCCTATACGGAGCCTTTGAAACTGGTTCCGTGCCTGGAGCAAGGTTGATCTCGAACTCAATTTGTCGATCTGGTGGTAAGCCTGGTAGTTCGTCGGGAAACACATCGGGGAACTCATTAACTACAGGAATATCCTCCATGCTGGGGCTGCCTCTCTCTGAATCCACTACATATGCTAGGAACGACTCACAACCTTTTCTAAGTAACTTCTTAGCCTGAATAATTGTAAGAAATAGTCGCTCTTGCCTCTGTCCCTTAAATACTACCTTCTCTCCACTCTTCGTCTTTAAATTCACTCTCTTGGTCTTACAATTTATCTGCGCGCTATTCTCTCCTAACCAATCCATTCCTAAGATTATGTCAAACTCTCCCAGCTTGAAGAGTATCAAGTCGGCTGAGAACTTATATCCCGAAATATCAATCTCACATTTTGGACAAAATTGATTCACAGGAATCTTCTCTTGGTTCGCAATTACCACATTTACTACCTCACTCATAACCGTTTTATCACATTGGATCTTATCAACAAAGGATTCTGATATGAAAGATCTTGTGGCTCCCGAATCAATCAATACTTTGGCTTTGACATTATTGAGTAAAAGTGTACCTGCTATCACCTCAGAATTCTGAACAGCATCTTTCATCTTTAGGTCAAATGTCCTTGCTGTTGCTTGCGGGGCTGGTGCGGGTGGTGGAGGTAATGCCAATACCTCAGCTGGCACGCTTGCACTGGTACTTGCCACGTTCATCAGAGCTCTGACTGGTCCTGTTGCCTTACACTCCCTAGCCATGTGTCCAGTCTTCCCACATTTGTAGCACGTAACTCCTGGCTTCGGCATCTTGCACTCATTTGCCAAATGTCCCTTCTGATTGCACCTATAATAGGTCATACTCAGCTTATTGCATACTCCGGGGTGCCTTCTTCCACAGTGCTTGCATTCTGGCCTCTGGAACCTGTTTTCTCCAACTTGCCCTTGGCTTGCCTGATTGTTCCCTTTTGATTCTTGCCTTTTGCCCAAATTTCCTTTCCTTTGAAAATTTCCGCCCTTCTGGAAACCAATCCTCTTCACATTCCGATCTTGCGAATTTCCAGCTTCAGACTTTTCTCCATAAAATGGAACCTTCCTCTTCTTGTTATCCCTCTCTTTCCTTGACTGCATCCCATTATTCTCAATCAGAGCAGCTTTCTGTACTACTCCCGCATAAGTCTCAAGTTCAAACATAGCCACCCTATCTCTGATCCAAGGCTCCAATCCTTGCTGAAATTTCTTTGCTTTTTCTTCCTCAGTGCTGGTATATTTTGTCACAAACCTTGACAACTCAGTGAACTTCTTCTCATATTCCAGTACAGTCATGTTCCCTTGCTTTAACTCAAGAAATTTTAGCTCCATCTGATTCTGCATGTACTTAGGGTAATACTTGTCCAGAAATAACTTCTTAAATCTCTCCCAAGAAATCTGCTGAGTGACTTCCATAGCTTTTACTGATTCCCACCAATAAATGACTTCTCCCTTCAAGAAGTAAGTGGCATACAGCGTCTTCTGATCGTCCCCTAACTGTACCAACTCAAAAGTCCTTTCCATCTCCTTGATCCATGTGTTTGCTATCACTGGATCAGTGGTATCATGAAATACAGGTGGATTCACATTCTGAAAAGCCTTGAAAGTGACAATTTGTCTTGGTGGTACTGGTGGTTCAGGTGGTTGATATGGCTCACGGTTATCTTGGTTTTCAATTCGTTGTTGAAGAGTTAGTTGTTGTTGAGCTATAGCATTGGTTTGCTGTTGCAAGGTTTCCAGTAGTTGAAGAATGTTTGGGTCTGTGGTGAAGGTGGTTGTTGGGTTCTTCTTTTTGGGAGGCATGATCCTGAAATAAGAGTTGTGTTATAACAAATATGAATGATAAAACGATTCGAGGGTATCGCATGGCATTCTTGTTTACATATGGGGTCACGTTTCCAAATTAAGCAGATATGATGATAAAAACATAAAATAATAGTTGAGAGCAAATGGAACAATAGCACATAATTATTGAAATTTTAAAAGTCACAGTACATAGGATTGGGACATAGTCTGATTCTAGAAATAACAGGCTTATTTAAAGGAAAGACGGAAACAACTGGGGATTCCATAGAGTCTGATAGTACAACAACATGAAAGGTAAATGGAAAGAACTAAGGCTCCACTCCATCTGAACGGGGCTTGGTAGACTTTTCCTCTCGAAGTGTCTTCACAATGCTCTGGAGCTCATCCGCCACCATCTGAATGACATACTGGCTGGTACGGTCCCGGTGCGCTGGCATCTCCTCAAGCTTAGTGTTAACGTACCGAACCAAGGTCTCAAGTCTCGCAATCATCTGCTCCTTGGGCTTCCCTTCGTAGTTTCGGCTGTCCGGATACACGTTCTTCAGTCGGTCTATCAGTCGGTCGTACTTGCCCTGAAGCATGTCGAACTCGCGCCTCAACTCAGCATACACGGAGAAAGCAATAGTGTCGTCCGACCCAGAGGATGACGAGGAATGCGCCCTTTGCTGACAACCAATAAGAGGAGTATTAATAATAATTTACTTTACCTACTCTCTCGCATAGTATCTATAACCTACTCACAAGTCCTATAACCTATTTGGGCTGTTCAGGGACTCTAAACCGTAGCTCTGATACCAAAACCTGTCACACCCCCAACTTAAATAGCAAAATAATTATAGTTATTACATCATTTGAATGAGTACTACACAACCAAAATCCAAGATCTTACAGTTTAGGGTTTGGAACAGCCCAACACTACCAACTATTACATCTGATTACAAATACCGAGTCCTCACACAACTATTATTACTTATTCTACCTGGGCTCGAACATAAGCATCCGCATCACAGGTCTTACGGGCAGTCTGCTTGAATCTAACCATGGCTGCTAGCTGTAATATCAGGGTTAAAGCAAGAAGTGAGCCAAAAGCTCAACAAGTGCTAACAATACAACGCAAAGCATAAATCGAGATATACCTTTAGGAATGACAATGGAATGGCATAATCAATGATAATCGAGAGATAAAACTTATGTGAGTTGGCATCATTTTGCTTGCATCAAAACAAATTTTAAAACCATTCTTAATCAAAATCATTTTATGACGCTACGGATTACAGCCGGTGATCAGCCGCGAAGTAATCCCGAACCTCGCTGGGTTCTAAAACATTATTGGGAATCCCTAGGCAACTTTTAAGCCTAATATAAGTGTGGAAAGGACTCGCGTCTCAGTCCAGATCCACCATTCAAGAAAACATTTGTCCCCCTTTGGGACTGAAAAATCCACGTTTTAATCATTTTAAAAACTGATGCCGATTTATGACAAAATCTCTTTCGACTGTAATTATTTTTATCAAGGGATTATAGATCAACTTGAAACACTGGAAATATGACACTAAATCTCAGGGCCATGATCTACTAGAATTTACTATATTAGGGTAATTGAGAGGTTTCCATAAACAAGAACTTAGACAAGGAAATTAAGCCAGGCTATTGGATAAGATGAAAGAGTAATGCCAAACTAGGCTTAAAGCAACGGTTGTAGACAAGATATAGGTATTAGAACATCAAAAGATAGGCATCACTGGTTCCAATAGGATAAAGGTGTTAAAATATAAAGAAAGCGATCGTCAGCTCAGTATATAACAGGGTATCAAGCTTTAGGGTAAGGATAGGGTTATCAAACAATCATGAATGTATTTAAGAAATGATTGGCTTTTAGGTATCAAGATAAAGTTTCTATCGAGGTTATTTCAAGAGTTGAATCAAAGCATCAGGGTGCAACATCAAGATTTCTCAGAGATCAATAGCATGATAAACAAAAGGATCAATAAGATATTATAACGCATCTCTAATTTATCATGGCATTAAACTATCATGAAAGACTTTTGAACTACTTGCAATATGTACTCGAGGGTTCATGGCATCTCTATGTAACTCAAAGATAAACAAAAGATACGCTTAATTTAAATACATCAAAATGACTCAGGATAATTGCATCGATATATATATGAACTGTTTACAACAGATACGAAGGTCAAGTTGAATCACTTGCCTTAAGATAGACTGGTCTGGTCTGACTGGTAGGAGCAACAACTGGAGCTTTACTCGACTTTTAAGGCAAGTTTTCCCTCGTCTCGAGATCCTACATAAATAATAATAATCCTCATTATAATATATTCTTTCCATCTTAACCTATTTACAACCCGAAATTAAACATGGATGGCACTTAGGCCTATACATACTTAATTCATATCCAACATTTATATTTTTAAATGTACACACGTAGCCACATAATCACATATCGTATATTAATACCAAATAACATCACATACACCATAACGCCACACTAGGCTCGGATGATCTCGACTCACCACTTAAATTACTTGGTCGCTAACTAAACGAAGTCTTCGAATTTGGGCTTCCTAACTCAATGTGCCTTTCCTAAATTATCCAAAACCTATTGACCCTCACTTGTGCCTTTTGCTCTACTGACCTTATACTATCTTACAACTATGGTGGTCGACCTAATACTCACTTCTAAGTGTCCTAAAACTATGTGATAAATGAAAGTGCTTACTGGTGCAAATTTCAGAATGGTAACTAAGGTTTCTTGAGTGCATTAGACACTCTTAAACTACAAGTTTTTCTTCAAAATTTTTACACAAGACTCTCCTGACCTAAGGGCATCTCATAAGCTTGATGTGGCTCAAAGGCCTGGCTTGGGCCTTCTTGGGCCTAAGCTAAAAGTCCAAGGTTCCCCTGTTTTTCTGGGCAGAAAATGCCCTGACTTGAATTAACTTGTGACACATGGTTCTAGCTCATATCCTATGAACTATGGTTGGAAAAACTTCTCTGACACACCCTCTAACTAAGGCCCAATTGGGCCTAATGAGGGCCTACCCATGACATGGCCAAATCTCCCTATTTCTAAGTTGCAACAAAACTGTCCCCTGCTGGACAGATTTTGTTATTCTACTTGTGCACCTAACCAAATGACATGCAAACCTCCAACCAACTCCTAAAACCTATTATATACTCTCCATACTAACTTCTGGTGGCTTGGGCCTCAAAGTGCACATCAATGACATGGTCAAAACTCACTCTAAACCTCAGGGTACTAAACTGATTTTTCTGCAGAAACTATAACTCTCATTTTCCAAGGTTTTGACTTGACAAACCCAATTATCAACAACTAAATACTTAAACCAAGACCTATACTTGGTATTCTACTGAACTTAACTCCCTTTTTCTCAAAATAACCTTAGTGAGATCATCCTTGCCTAAGGTGCAACTATGGCAAAACAAAGAGACTACTCTTAACAAATCGCAAATCTTCATGCCTTTGAAACAACAAGATATATATTTTTATAAAAGATAACCACAAATTATTACCATGCAACAAGAAGCATAAATCAATATTATCACATTATTCCTACTGAAATTAAAGCTCACTAACAAAATCTTTTCCAAATGATCAAAATATTACAACAAACTAAGAGAATTCCACATGCATGCATGCCTTTGGGTTTTTCAAACCAAACAACATATTTTCTACATATATTCCATCTTAAAATTTACATGCAAGCCTAGCATAAGGTACACCTAGATGATCACTTAGCATGCAAGGAGTTTTATCACATTTTCACCACAAAATTCAAGTCATTATCACATAAACATGCAAAAATTGAACAAAACAACAAGAATGATTTCAAGGACCATTCATTCGGCTCCCATATGGTCATGGCCGAATGAAATGGATGGAAATGGCCATTAAATCATCAAGAGTTTCCTTCTCAAGACTTGGCACTTATCCATTCATTGTAGTCCTCTCAAAAACAACCTTAAATCCATAAGAATCAAGATTGTATTTTGAGTTTCACTAAAACCTTTACATGCAACCCTTAAACTTAAACTTTCTACTCAAAACTCTTTGAAATATGAATGATCATGGTATGGGAGATAACATTTACTTGTATAAAGAGTAGAAGCTTGGTGGAGAAATGAAGAAAAATGGGGAGGGGTGGTTCTCGGCTAAAGGCCGAGAGTGAGAGAGAGAGAGCCGAGAGTGAGGGAGGAGGAGGGAGAGAAGAGTGAGTGTGGTGTGGGTGATGAGTAAAAATGATCATGACTTTGCTTGTCTTATGGTTTTTGTATTGGCAAAAGTGAGTGGAATTAGGAATTGACATGATTAGCCTTCCACTTGAACTTGGTTGAATTTGCATGCAAGGGTAAAGAAGGTATTTGGCTAGGAAATAAGAGTTAGTGGGGTGGTTATTGACTCTTTAGCCCTTTTGGAATGTATGGAAGGAATTTGCATGCAAGGATAACTATGTAATTTGCTAATTATATTTATAAAGATTTATTTTTATAAAATAAAACACAAGTTCAAAAATTATAAAATTTACACCATAAAATAACTTGGATTTTTAGAGATTTTATAAAATCACTTTCAAAATTTGTGAACAAAATATCTTTTAAAAGAAAATTTCTCCAAGGCTTAGAATATTCCTTATAAATCAAAAATAAAGAAATTAAATAAATTCTTGCTTTGAAAAAATCATATACTACCCAAAGAAAATTTATAATGCAGAAATTTTCACTCACACAAACGTACAAGCATTGAATATATTTTTATTTAACTTAATATTATTCACAAATAATATTACATAAAATGCCGGTCGTAACATAATTACTCAAAACTAAAGCTAGGGTTTGTAGTTTATACCTTCCTTGGAGAGTGGAGAATCAAGAGAATGGCTTGGAATCACCCTTAAAGTCCTTATCCAAGCTTAATCTAAACAAAACTTCAAGAACACAAATTTTAGTTCTTGAAAACACTATTCACCATCTTCTTTCATGATTTATAGAAAAAGATTGGCTTGGAATTAGAAGCTTAAACTTATAGGAAGTATGTAACTATCCATGGGGAAGCTTAGATAATTACCTTGCTAAATAGTAAGTGGAGGAGCTTGGACTTCCATTTTCTAAGAAAAGCACCCGAGAGCTTCAAGGAGAAGAAGAGAGATTTTTTTGTGTTTTGTGATTTGTTTTGCTTGGTTGCTAGATTTTTGTTTTGTTTTAGGCCAATTACCCATTTACCCTTGATTTTGTGTGGTTAACAATCCACCACATTTCCTTCCCTTCTATGTCATGCTTGCATCACTTTGCTATGTCATCCTCCCTTCCTTGTCCTCTTCTCATTGGTTGGGTGACATCACTTCCTCTAATCCCTTTGCTTAACTTCCTAATTGTTTGCCTAATGACCGCTGATCTGTTATACGGTTCGCTTAACTTTCGTTTTCGTTTATCGTTTGAAGGATCATACCCGGGATCTTATTACTTAGGTTCCCTTAACCTTTCTCAATACATTGTATTCCTTTTATGATCCTCTCTTATAATCCTTTAATTTAAATCCTTTTTATCCTGTTACCTTATACTCAATTCTCTCCGTATCTAGTGGATTTCCGGGAAAAATCAAAGTGTTCGGAATTGGATTCTGACGATCTTTACATACACTTATATACCACATAGAGTACTAATAATATCCCATAAGATCAATAACAGAACCCCTACATAGCGTGGCATGAAAAGTTTTCTCATTCAGCAAAAACACTATTCATAAGGGTTTCAAAAATTTCCAAAAATTGGGGTTATTACAGTCTCCCCTCCTTAAAAGGATTCCGTCCCGGAATCAGATAGAAAACAAATGGGAATACTTGCTTAGCATTACATTTTCTAACTCTCAAGTAAATTTTCCCACATTGTGGTTCCTCCATCAAACTCTGAATAGTTTGATAACCCTTCTCCAAAGCACTTGTTCCCTTTTCACTCTATAACCCTTCCTGGTTGCTCCATATAGGTTACGTCGGGTTACATATCTATGCGCTCATATGCCTTTATTTATCTGGCATCTGAATTTCACTTCCTTAACATTGATACGTGAAACACGTTACGACCTGCTACATGTTCGGGGTTAGGGCTAGCTCATATGCTAACTTCCCAAACGTCTTAATATATCCAAGGGTCCAACAAATTGTAGACTTAGCTTTCCTTCCTTTCCGAACCTCATCAATCCTTTCCAAGGGATACCTATAACATTACTAGGTTCCCTACTTCGTACTCTTTATCCTTTCGTGTCAAATCAATATACTTATCATGTCCATCTTGGGCTACTACCAGCCGTCCTCTGATTAGATCTATCATATCCTTGGTCCTTTGGACTACTGCTGGTCCGAGCATCTTGCGCTCTACAACTTCATCTTAACATAAGGGAGATCGACATTGTCTTCCCTCAAGGATCTCATAAGGCGATATCTCAATACTGACATATGATCTATTGTCGTAAGAAAACTCAATCCGTGTTAAGTGATCATTCCAATTTCTTTCAAGTCTATTGCACAGACTCTCATTATAGATTTTAACATTAAAGCTTTTGCTTCTCAATACCCACTCTTTTCGAGTTCGTAATCGCTACTACCTTCCGTTCCTAATATTATACTGGTTATACTTTTGCTCGTTAGCGTTCTATAACCTTTTAATAACCACGTCAACCTTAGTATCACGAACGTGTTCCCATTCCGCATACTACCACCACTTTATTACTCCTTTTTCAGTTGTTTCTATCTTTGGAAGCTTGATCAATCATATAGAAGTAAAGGAATTTGTTGAGAGATCACTATGATCATGAACACTTGTTATATTGCATAGTTAGTACAGAAGGTGGCCAGCCTTTAGTACTTGACAAGCAATTAAACAATAGATGGTATCCTACTAGGCTTCTATCACACAGATAGATAGTCATTCGGCAATACCTCCCCTTCTGGAAGGGTTGTTCTTCTCAGATTACATGAAATGAAAAGAAGAGAAAAGAACGAACTGAAGAGAATTGTATATATAAAAAAATATATATATACTGCCACAAAATATCTGGCTTGGAACCTACCTCTGAATTATAGAGGTTTGTCATAGGAGAACAAAACATATACGTATTTATATCAACATCAAGTATTATAGCATCGCATTTCACGTGCCTAAATATTTTCGCTATCCCGTCCATCATTCTATGGACCCATGCTCTTCCTCGAGTTTATACACAATTACCTTTGAAACTCCCTCGACATCGAAAATCGAATCTGGGATCTCATTCTAGACATCATCGTTACTAGAGTTCTATGCTTGCACTGCAACCTTCCTCATATAGTAATACGACTCTCTTTTCATAAGAGGGAATAAATATTCAATAGGTAGATACTCCACTTAATTAGTCTATCAATGATAACTTATACACTACCACGACCCGATTAGTGGTACTCAATCTCAACACCCATTCCAATACAACTCTCACGATTGTAATCAGCTCACTACTCGCAGAATCATTGCTGCCTTGCTATGGTCCACCACTGACCCACTGTCATCATTCACTTTCCATGAAATCTTATTAGCTAACCATACGGAGTCCATACATGTCGTATCAAATCCTTCTAAGGAGGTAACATAATCACCATTTCTGATTCATGAAGAACACTCCAAACTCTGACGTACTTTCATGTCATGAAGCAGATAAAATTGCAGAAGAGTTTCAATCAAAGCAACGATAGCAGGTTAATACCATTTTTAATCATATGCCTTAAATAGAAGACTTAACTCAAAGGTTCGTTTAGTCCTTTATGAAACATGGTCCTGGATTATTCTCAAGATAGTACCTTCTAAGATAGATAGCCCGCTCATGGCGATTACACGAATTAAACCTTTACCAACTACTATTACGGCTGGGTATTGCACAGTCATCAGAAGGAACGTCAATCTTCCAAACCATAATACAACCTTCACAGTTTTAACCATCCTCACTGTATTATTTTGGCACAAGCGCCTATAATTATCCTCTTACCTTTAAAGTGTCGGCCACCTCTTTGGCCTTTCCTGATAGTAAAATTTCCTTACAGTCAATGTCACTTTAACCACCTCCAAATAAATTTTCTACCTTATTTCAATCACAGCTTATGTGAAAATACTTTCCTTAAAATCTGATGAGTAAAAAAAAAAATCACCATTTTTCCATAAGTTATTGCCTCAGTCTTTAGAGGTTAATCACTGTCATGACTGACTCTCAATTATACTTAGAACATCTTTTATCTTAAGTCCTAATTGCCTAGAACAATTTCAACCTTTACTGGTTCGATCCATACTTTCTCGTGGTTTAACACGTGCCCCACTTGGCATCATTATAATCATGTCATATTTCCTTTTATCAACATTTTTATTCTTGAGAATTTTGAATATTACCTTTTTCCTTATAAAACCTCTAAGGTTATCCTTCAATCGTTCCTCCTGTATTCCCTAGATACAGGGCATATCACAATACCATTTACTAATAGTAGAACCATTGTCTATATACTTCTGCAAAATTTCTCCACTGATTCTTAAAGGTTGTTGTTACCTTAACCCTTTCCAAATCATACTGTCAAAACTCATACTGTCCCTATTAAGGGTGAAATGCCAACCTTTATGCATTCCCCTAGGATTCATTTTAAGTTACCGATGTTCTATCCTTAATTCCACCTTTAAAAGGTACCTGCATCCTTCCATGGATAAATCAAGTCATATATCCCTGATAAGGGTGTCTTATTCAATCATTCCCACCTCGATAGTATATGCCTAATTTCACAATAACATCTGTATTCAAAATGAGGTCAATCAATATGGCCTCCAAAAGATAACAACGGTTATCCGCTTTTCTTGCCTAATTTGGTAACGATAACAAGGATGTTCTGGAAGATATTGGTCGTGTTCAACGTGAACTTCTTCTTAATAATTCCTTATTTACTTTTGTTGTTTATCTCAACAGTCACCTCAATGTTGGGATATCTTTCATACCTGGCGTCTCCCGTTCTGGGTATCAAGCCACCGGTCTTACATTTCCCATTCTTGAAGGTCACTTCCTTCCTCCAATTTTCTTAATTTCTTACTTTCTTGTCTCCTCAGTCTATCCGCGTCTCATATTTAACCTTCGAACTATCTCAAGTTTTCCTCAAATCCTCCCAACTTACAAGGGATAAAATATATGTATCTCTTATTCCTTCAATCATCAACTTTAACTCATGGTGAATCACCCTCATCCTGACGAATGCATACTTTTCTATTTCTATTGCTACGAGTCGTTAGGGTTTCCTCATACCCAACTCCCTTATCATACCTCAAACTCTATTGCCGTTATATTCCTTTCCACTTCAATTCCTTTTTATTTTCCTTTCTCTTATCATTAATTCATGAACCAACACAACATAAGCATAGATTTCAAACGTCCCGTCATTCTGGATTCGTGTCCTTAGAACGAATCTTGACAACTTTTTACAACTTAGATTCACAATTCATCATACTCGTCCGCCTTTGTTCTGGCTCTAAAGCTTTTACACTATCTCCTTATCTTTGGGAATTACTTTCCCGAAAACAATTGGCTGAACTTTAATCAGTTTATCATAACCTCTGGCTCCGTGCCTTTCTTGGTCTTTCACCAGCGGGTGGTCTCTCTCTTAGGAGGGTAAGTGACAAAAACAGTCCTTTGTGGTTCGTCAATCATTTAGAATCTCAAATGATTCCTCTATTTCCTTTAGCCAGGCTCTTGCCTCGGCTGGGTCAGCTTGTTCCATGGAACTCTGAGAGCTTAGCGACTTAAAGGTCCTGA
Organism: Apium graveolens; assembly: GCF_009905375.1. Classification (NCBI taxonomy): domain Eukaryota; kingdom Viridiplantae; phylum Streptophyta; class Magnoliopsida; order Apiales; family Apiaceae; genus Apium; species Apium graveolens. The sequence continues at coordinate 81,983,267 of NC_133651.1, read as the reverse complement.
AAGAATTTCTCACCGCACTGTCTCCTCAGGGTGGTGGTTGGGGATAATAGTCTAAGTTCTCTTTAGACAGGTCCATGAATTGCCGTATAGGGGTACCATCTCGGGTCTCCTGTCCTTACTCGACTTTTGTTTCCTCAGTCTAAATATTTCTTCCTACTCCCCATAATTGGGGTCATCTTACATAATTTAAATCCTCATTTTCCACTTCATCATGTTATGGGTTCCTTTTGTCTTGGTGGCAACCTCCCTGACTATCACGTTCAGGGTTTGCTCTAACTCTTATTCCTCAAACTAGCTTTCATCTAAGTTCTCATCCTTAAGCTCTTGAACTTTCGGAACCCAAATTCTATAGGAATACCTCATTATTCCCTTATCATCTTTCTCAGTATTAATCTCATATTTATTTGTTGGCTCTCTGCCTTCATTCATCACCTTTTTCTGGCACAATATGCTCTTTTCCAATAATTCGGTCTCTATTGCAATCTCAAACAGCTTTTCGGTACCGGCTCCGGTTACCTTCACTACTATTTCCATTTTCTCAAAATCTCTTATCAACTCTCCCAAAGACATTATCATCTTGAGTCTCTCCTTTTTACTAATGGCATTAGCCACCACATTGGCTTTCCCCGAATGATAAAGAATCTCCCAATCATAATTCTTGATTAGCTCTAACCGCCTCCTCTGGCGTATGTTGAGCTCTTTCTACGTAAGAATGTACTAGAGCACTTATGGCTTAGGTAATTCTCGCACTTCTCTCCATACAAGTAGTGCCTCCAATCTTTAGGGTAAAACTATTGCCACGAGCCTAAGCTCATGGGCGGGGATATTGAATTTCATATTACCTTAATTGTCTTGACGCGTACGCGATTACTTTGCTGTGCTGTATATGAAGCACCCTAATTCCTTATGCGAAGCGTCACTACACATCACAAAATCTCATTTTCCATCCGGCAATGCCAACATAGGGAACGTCACCAACCTTTGTTTCGGTTCTTAAAAGTTATTCTCGTATTTCTCTGTCCATTCAAACTTCTCAATCTTACGAGTAAGCCGCGTTAAAGGGGCTACTATCTTTACAACTTGAACGAACCTCCGGTAGTGACCGGCCAATCCTACCTCTGGTAGTTGCCCTAACTATGGTCATCAATTCCTCCGTGGTCCTTTATTCATTCTTGTCAGGATCCTCCATAGGATCCTCCTCAGCAACTATCCCTTCTAGGACAACATCCTCAACCGCTACATCCTCAATATCAACATCATCCGGTCCTGCGTTAGGACGCTCTATTGGATCCATAATTTGATCTCCAATGAGTAATAAAACATCATCGCGATGTTGCTCCTCAACTTCAGGGTTCGGAGTCCCGCTACCATATACGATAACGAACTACGCTCCTATCACGATATTTATAAGGGTTCCCATAAGGGTTTTAACTGTCAGTGCTACGTTAGGTAGCCCGACTATGAACTTGGCAAGAGTTCTTATTATCTTAGTGAACTTATTATCTTAACGTCCCATCATCTCTGAGGTTTATAACGCTTGGCTCTGATACCATTTCTGTAACACCCCCAGATCCGGGGTCGGGGATCCGGGTCGTCACGGTCTTTCTTTCCACAATATCACTTCACTTAATTAATAATAATAACCTTATGCTGTGACCCCACACTAACACACACCACAACCCGTTATAGTCTCAGAGATGAAATTGAAATAAGTACAAGTCTTTGAATCCACAATTTAAAATTATTACAACCCAAAATGATTACTTGATAAATTTACAGTTAATTGCCATTATCTGCCACAAGTTATAATTATACATAATTGATTCTCAAAAATAGAATGCCTGATCTACCAATAGATCTACCTCTGCAGCTATAGCAGCCACAACATCATCGGGAAGACGCGGGACGCTTCCCACGCGCTTGCGCTGGGTCTGCTGGAGTCTGGCCATCTTTCCTAACTGTTGTTGTGTGATGAAGAAATAAAGCAAGAGTGAGCCTTACAGCTCGCAAGATAATATATAGTGATAACAATAATATAAGTATCTAAATGGATACTTACTAGAATCATTTATCGTGTGTAAGATAATTACTAGTATATACTTACTAGTATATGAGCCTTCTCATAGTACTCATGAAAGTCTTGGTCAAAAGAAATGAACCAAGTTTGATATCTTAATGCGATGAAGTCGCAAAATATTCAGTATATATACATATATACTTTTCAAAATATTGGAAGTCCTCTTCCATGCATAATATACACAAAATCCCAGTGTATAACTGTATAAAAATATCGTTGCAAGGTGATCTCATATATCTAACCTTGTCTCAACGTTTTTCTGAAAATCTTTGTCATTCATAAGACAATTATTAATTAGATATAAGTTTAAAAGATGAGGTTACCAAATACCCCAATATACTTATATCTTTCCCAATACTACTTGAACTACCACCATTCAAGTTATAATCAGTTTCAAAAGTTCATCCCACTGATGAGACCACAAGATAAGACTTGAATAGATTCAATCTTTGAAATATTATTGAATGAAAAAGTTATGAGATACTTTATTTAGTCCCGATATATATATATCCACATATATATATCCCTTTAAACATTTCCTGGAATCTCTGTTATGCAAAGTATGAACAGAGTTTGAAACATCCAATGAATTTTGGAAAGGAAAAGAATTTTGGCATAAACCCGATATCTCGCTGATCAGGCAAAGATACCAATAAGTAACCTTTTCTACTGTAGATGGATGAATTCCTCACCGGTCATCACCCTGGCCGCATTAGGACCTCGCGCTCGACCGTACCCCGGTCCCTCACGCGTTGATGGACTGCCACCCAGCCACTTACACAATAATAGACCGTACCCCGGCCTGTCGCTTATGCCGACTCAATGAAATGGACTTACTTCCCGAACATTGGGCAAGTAATAAACTTGTTTTCTCAAAACAGCAACCTCGTTGCGAATATAAAATACACCACAGAGCCGGATTCCCCAGGTTTTGAGCGAGTATTTAAATCCCCTTAAAAAGGAAGATCTTAAATATAAAAATGAGTTTTGGGATCCGCTCTGACTTTAAAAATCATTTTGAAGACTCGAAAACACTTTAAAGAGTGTTTGGAGTAAGGCTGATTTAATGAAGTAAATCAGTCCCCAGAATATTAGAAAATATCTGAATATTATTAATTAAATAATATTCCCATAAAGAATAATCTTTATAAAAATAATTGAAGTAGAAGTATTAAAATTTATACTTGAAACGAGTATTAAATAACCAAAGATATACTTATATGAAAGTATTATCTTCATTTGAATAATCGAAAATAAGTTTGATTATCGACATCTTATTCTTTAATAAAATAAAGAATATATCTCAGCAAATAATCGGAGTCATAGATCCTCAAATGAATATTCAAATAATATTCAATAAATAAAATAAGCTGAGTCATAATACCTCGAATGAATATTATAAATAATATTCATTAAATAAAATAAAGGAGTCATACATCCTCAAATGAATATTCAAATAATATTCAATAAATAATATAAAAGGAGTCATAAGTCCTCGAATAATATTCGAAATAATATTCAATAATAAAATAAAGTTTAAAGTTATCGAATAAACCTTATTCGATTAATAGTTTGGAAAACTATAACCATATATATATATATATATATATATATATATCCATATATACAAGATTACTCGGGATCCTCGACTCCCGGTTTTTGAAATATTTTCACCTTTGGGTCCCTATACTAAGGGTATATGCAAAATACCGCTATCCTCTAGCATAGGTATTATCAACTGAACCAACAGATATATATTTCAAGAATATGAAACAGGCATGCATATATACCATATCACATGCTACAATATATCGCAAGAATTTGCTAAATAACCAACATGCATCTTTCGCAAGATAATGCATATACAAGTGTATACATCACAACAACAGTATAACGGATAGAATACTTGCCTGAGCGACTTGGGTTACGAATGGCTCGGGACGAGTCTGGTAACCTATAAACAACAAGTAAGTTGGAATTAAACCAAAGTCACTTGTAAATCTATACTTTAACTAACTTAGACTCTAACGCTTGTTTTGCGCTCACTGATTCGCTTAAGTCACTCGGGTACCCTTGGCTCCACCATTTTTAATAATTTAACCTTTATGAGTTTTAAAGCGATTCCTTCGCGAATGACTTACCAACTGCCTAACACACTTACCATAAATGTTTCATACATTAATTCACCCTTTTTGGTCTTTAACCTACATTCCAAAGTAAGGCGAGGGAAAAAGTTTCGTCCGCGAAACGCCGTTACTTGAAACGGTCGTTTCTCCTAAACCGTAAATTGGAATCGGACGAACTACATATCAAAACGAAGCTCGTAACATGAGCTATCTAAACATGGCAGTGGTCACAATCTAGCAGGGGGTTCTCGGGTCCTAATGCTATGCACAAAAACAGTCCAAAGAAAATCGGACGTTACGACGGCTATGTTTACGTGATTTCCAAATTTTAACCCATTCACAAACAACCCAAATCAACCTCAAATCCAACATACAACCATCCTCCATCCTTATCACATCATAACAACCCCAACAAATCCATATTAACCATTTATACTTATTCCTCACATGAACTAAAAGCTTTACTTAGGTTCTTTAACTAATTACCAAGATTTACAACTCCAACAATACAACAAAACCAACTAATCTCTACAAACTCAACCAAACTTCAACCAATCAAGCATCATGCCTCACATATGCTATATCAAACACATTCAATCCTAATTACTCAAAACTAAATCTAGGGTTTGTAGTTTATACCTTCCTTGGAGAGTGGAGAATCAAGAGAATGGCTTGGAATCACCCTTAAAGTCCTTATCCAAGCTTAATCTAAACAAAACTTCAAGAACACAAATTTTAGTTCTTGAAAACACTATTCACCATCTTCTTTCATGATTTATAGAAAAAGATTGGCTTGGAATTAGAAGCTTAAACTTATAGGAAGTATGTAACTATCCATGGGGAAGCTTAGATAATTACCTTGCTAAATAGTAAGTGGAGGAGCTTGGACTTCCATTTTCTAAGAAAAGCACCCGAGAGCTTCAAGGAGAAGAAGAGAGATTTTTTTGTGTTTTGTGATTTGTTTTGCTTGGTTTCTAGATTTTTGTTTTGTTTTAGGCCAATTACCCATTTACCCTTGATTTTGTGTGGTTAACAATCCACCACATTTCCTTCCCTTCTATGTCATGCTTGCATCACTTTGCTATGTCATCCTCCCTTCCTTGTCCTCTTCTCATTGGTTGGGTGACATCACTTCCTCTAATCCCTTTGCTTAACTTCCTAATTGTTTGCCTAATGACCGCTGATCTGTTATACGGTTCGCTTAACTTTCGTTTTCGTTTATCGTTTGAAGGATCATACCCGGGATCTTATTACTTAGGTTCCCTTAACCTTTCTCAATACATTGTATTCCTTTTATGATCCTCTCTTATAATCCTTTAATTTAAATCCTTTTTATCATGTTACCTTATACTCAATTCTCTCCGTATCTAGTGGATTTCCGGGAAAAATCGAAGTGTTCGGAATTGGATTCTGACGATCTTTACATACACTTATATACCACATAGAGTACTAATAATATCCCATAAGATCAATAACAGAACCCCTACATAGCGTGGCATGAAAAGTTTTCTCATTCAGCAAAAACACTATTCATAAGGGTTTCAAAAATTTCCAAAAATTGGGGTTATTACATGAGTTGTTGGTTCTTTGCAGGGAATTTGGAGTTCTATCAACTGATGATGTAAATCGATTATCCGTTGATGAACTATGATCAACGGATGCTTCATTTTGTACTTCAACGGATGATGCACTATGTCTTTCAACGGATACTGCATTGCCTCTATCAACGGATGCAGAATTTTGTGCATTATCCAAGGGCATATATTGAATCCCTTTTGAAGTGTCATCTCCATCAATCTCCTCTTCATTATCATCACAATATATCTCAATGTTGTCAAATTTGAGTCTCTCATGGTGTCCCTCATCTGTTAGTCCATCAATCTTTTTATCATCAAACACAACATGCACAGATTCCACAACTATGTTGGTTCTTAGATTGTAGACCCTATAAGATTTTCCAGCTGAGTAACCAACAAATATCCCTTCATAAGCCTTTGCATCAAACTTTCCTTTATGGTCAGATTGTTTCCTCAGTATAAAGCATTTACATCCAAAGACATGAAGAAAGTTTAGAGTTGGTTTTCTTCTCTTGAACAACTGATAAGGAGTCATGCCTTTAGCTTGATTGATCAAAGAAATATTCTGAGTGTAGCAGGCACAATTAACAGCTTCAGCCCAGAAATATGTGGGTAACTTTGATTCTTCAAGCATTGTTCTGGCAGCCTCAATCAAAGATCTGTTCTTTCTTTCAACTACCCCATTTTGCTGAGGTGTTCTTGGAGCTGAGAACTCATGCATGATTCCATTTTCTTCACAGAACAGCCTTATTGACAAATTCTTGAACTCAGTTCCATTGTCACTCCTGATATTCCTAACCTTCAAGTCAGGATGATTATTGACTTGCCTGATGTGATTGATAATGATTTCACTTGCTTCATCCTTTGATCCAAGAAAATAGACCCATGAAAACTTTGAGAAATCATCTACAATCACTAAGCAATATCTTTTTCTTGCAATTGACAATACATTGACTGGTCCAAACAAATCCATATACAGCAGCTGTAATGGTTCATCAATTGTTGTTTCAAGCTTCTTTTTGAATGATGCTTTCCTTTGTTTGCCTTTCTGACAAGCATCACACAAACCATCTCTTGAGAATTCAACAAGAGGAATTCCTCTGACTAAGTCCTTTTTGACTAGATCATTCATTGTCTTGAAATTCAAATGGGATAGCTTCTTGTGCCATAGCCAACTTTCAACTGGACTCGCTTTGCTGAAGAGATAAGTAATAGATTCTGCATCTGTAGAGTTAAAGTCAGCTAAGTACACATTCCCTTTTCTAACTCCAGTTAGAACCACTTTGTTGTCTTTCTTGCTGGTGACAACACAGGCTTCTGAATTGAAGGAAATTGTATTCCCTCTATCACATAGTTGACTGATACTCAGTAAGTTGTGCTTGAGACCATCAACTAATGCAACTTCATCAATGATGACATTCCTTGTTGAAATCAAGCCATATCCCATAGTAAACCCTTTGATGTCATCTCCAAAGGTTATGCTAGGGCCAGCTCTCTCCTTAAACTCAGTGAGCAGGGAGAAATCTCCTGTCATGTGTCTTGAACAGCCACTGTCCAAGTACCATAGATTTCTTCTTTTTCCCTGCACACCATAAAATCAATCAAGTTGATTTTGGTACCCAAGTTTCCTTGGGTCCATTCTTGTTAGCCTTTCTCCTAGACTTCATTCCTCCTGTATCTTTAGACTTAGGTAACTTTGAGTCAACCTTGATCTTAGATGTAGTTGGTTGAGGTGTAGGGTTAGTCACAGAATCATTTAGCACATTTGGAATTTGATAAGACAGAGATTGTGCAAGCATGTTATTCCATATTGGCATATTGTATGGCATTTGAGGCATACTAAATGCGGCAAGATAAGGATTGTTAAAATATGGCATGTTTGCAAAATGTGCATAAGGATTCTGTTGAGACATAACAGGCATAGCATGCAGAGGTGATGCAGACATATTAGGCATGGAAGAGGGCACAGGTATGGGAGTTTTCTTAATAGATTTGCAATTAGCAGATAGATGATTAACACTACTACAATGCACACAGCTTTTTCTAGGAGCATACTTATCAGGTGTGTAATTGTTATATTTGTTAACCCCTACCTTCCCATTTCTATTAGATTTCCTTTTAGTTTCCTTTTTATCCTCAACCACTTTGAGCCTATTCTTTAACTGTTCTAAGGTCATGTGTCCTATATTTACCTTACTGAAATCTTTGGATGTGCTTGCTTCTCCTTTGACAAAGTTCTTGGAAGGTGAACCAAACTTTTTGTTGAGTTTCTTTAAATTTTCACTTTTAGAAACATCTGCCTGTTTTAATTGAGGAACCTTTAACGGATGCTCCTTTTCTTCCTTCAACGGATAACTTTCATCATCCGTTGATTCCACATCCGTTGACAGCCCATCAATTAATTCCAGTTTCTTTTTGTTTTTATCCCAGGCAGTCTCACAGAATGATTCAATTCCTTGGACCTTGGAAATTTGAGCACTAACATCCCTAGATGTCTTCCAGGCTTTAATCACCTCTTGCTCTCTCTCTAATTGATTGGAAAGTATTTCTACTTTCTTAACAGATTCAGCTAGTTCATTTTCAACAGATATAAAATGTAGCTTAGTTTTCTCTAGGTCAATCAACTTATCTTCTAACACATCATTTCTATTACTTAAAAACAGATTGTTCTCTTTAATCCTACTATTTTCTTTAGCAAGAGATTTAAGAGACACACGCAAATGATACAATTCAGTAGACATGTCATTAAAAGCATCATTGCACTCTTCTTTAGTAAGCTGTGTTAAATCAGTAGTGATTACCTGGTTGCTTGATGAACTAACTTCATTTTCCTCAGAATCAGCCATGAGAGCCAAGTTGACATATTCCACATCTTCATCCTCTTCTTCTCCATCAGCTGCCCAGTCTTTTTCTTGAGTAATGAAAGCCCTCTCCTTTTGCTTGAGCAGATCAAAATATTTCTTTTTGTAATCTACTTGGTCAAATTTCTTCTTTTCAGAAGTTGGCTTTCTGCACTCACTTGCAAAGTGTCCACTTATACCACAATTGAAACACTTGAACTTGGATTTGTCCACCATGTTCTTATGAGGTTTAGTGGCTCTAGTGTTTTTCCTAAATTTCATCTTTGCAAATCTCCTGGACAGAAATGCAAGATGCTCATCAATACCATCAGAGTCATCTTGGCTGGAGTTGTCTTCATTCTCAGCAACTTGCTCCTTACCCTTGCTTGATTCTGATTTGCTTGTGCCATCTTTGGAGTTTGATGTAGATCTCACAGTTTCTTGTCTGCATTCTTTCTCATTTTCAGCTACCAAGGCAACTGAACCTCCTTTCTTTCTTCCCTTCTCCAATACCTCATCCTGTTCCAGCTCTAGTTCATAAGTCTTCAAGATTCCATATAATCTTTCAAGAGTGAAGTCCTTATAATCTTGAGAGTTTCTCAAGGAGACAGTCATGGGTTTCCATTCCTTTGGCAAGGATCTTAAAAATTTAAGATTTGAATCCTTCACCTGGTACACTCTACCATACAGCTTCAGTCCATTCAACAGCTTTTGGAATCTATTGAATGTGTCATTTAAAGATTCATTTTCTTCAAAATGAAAATACTCATACAGTTGAATGAGAAGCTGCATTTTGTTTTCTTTTACTTGTTCTGTACCTTCACACAGTAGATGAACTGTGTCCCAAACCTCTTTGGCAGTTGTGCAATTTATCACATTATCGAACATATCCTTGTCAAGACCATTAAACAAAATGTTCATAGCCTTCTTATCCTTGTGGACTTCTTCTGTGTCTTCCATTGTCCATTCTGCTCTAGGTTTTGGAATGGATTGACCAACAGCAATTGTGGCCGTAGCAACTGTGGCTACTTTGTGGGGAATGTGAGGACCATTCTCAATGCAGTTTACATAACCTTCATCTTGGGAGAGTAGATGAAGGTGCATTTTCACCTTCCAATGGTGATAACTGTCTTTGTCAAGAACTGGGATTTTTACTCCAATATCCTTCTTACTCATCTTTGTTAGTTTCCAAGATCTTTAAACTCTTTGTGTGTCAAGAGCTTGCTCTGATACCAATTGTTATTCCTAGTGGACTAACAATGAGATTTACAAAAGGGGGGTTGAATGTAAATCTCAAAACTTTTTCAAGTTTTGAGCAGTTTTGAAGGCTTTGTGTTCAAGATAAACAAGTGTGTGAATTGCTTTAAGCTAATATAGACAGATATATATTCAAACACTAATGTAAAGAACACAACAGACCTTAAAAACTTTTCTGGTGGATTGTTGTTCCACCAGAGATGGTATTTCAGAAAATCTGTGATTCAAGATGTTGATCACAGCTGCATCCTAGTACAAACTAGATAATTTTTCTCTCAAGATTTTTCTAAACAGCACTGGAAAAATTCTCATCTAATTACTAGCTTCTACTTGGTTTATATATCACCAAGTATACAAGTGAAGACAAAGATAAAAATACAATAATAAAATAAGTTCTCCACTTGTTTCTTCTCCATATCACTCAAGTACTTTGTTGACTATTGCCTCTTTGTACTAGAGTAGAACGGCTGCTTTTTCTGATGTTCCTGAAATTAGGCTTCCACATTTCAGTTATCTCTGACAACCCATGTGCCTCTGTCTGCTGTTACAACTACCACTTATCAACTGCTATTTAACAGAACATCCGTTGAAGCCTTCATCCGTTGATGGCTTTATCCGTTGATGTGTTAGCAGTTGAAGCTCTATCCGTTAAAGCTTTAGAGACATCCGTTGAAGCTTTGTTTCTCATCTGTTGAAGGTCTTTAAGACATCCGTTGATACCACTTCATTTATACAAAATTATAAGGCATGAAATATTTACAATTGGCCTTCCTATTTGCATATCTTCTGGTAGTCAACATGACTTATATTTTCTCTCAACTTCTAAGAATTATATCTTAAATACAGAGACTGAAATGTGCTACAATACTAGACTTATTTCTAAGTAAAGTTGCACCATCAACGGATAGCCAAAGTGGTCTTATCCATTGAGGCTACAAACACTAAACTTCTACTTAAGTATTTTGTTAAACATATCATCAAACTAATGCACATATATTCCTAACAGTCATTCTCAATGACAAGGCCATAATACCTCTCAGGTTGGCGAGACACTCTCCCTGACCTACGAATAGGCCGTTCCACAGAAGGTTGTTCAGTCTGAACAGGTGTTTCCACTTGATCCGTAGTAGTTTATGCTTCTTCATCAAGTTCAATTTTGCTCCCACTGTTTCCTTCAAGGATAAACTGCTTTTCCAAGAAGGTAGCATGTCTGGAGACAAACACCCGATGATCGGTGTAAAAGTAATACCCTAAAGTCTCTTTAGAATATCCCACAAAATTACATTTTACGGAACGATATTCCAGCTTATCTGAGTCAACTTTCTTGACATAAGCTGGACATCCCCAAATCTTAACGTGTTTAAGACTCGGTTTCCTTTCTTTCCATATCTCATATGGAGTTTGAGGAACAGATTTGGAAGGCACCTTATTCAGTAAATATGTTGAGGCACCAGTAGCTAGATTGGAAGCCATAAGGATATTTTTGGCTTATGCTGCTCATAAGAAGTTGAAAGTCTTTCAAATGGATGTGAAAAGTGCTTTTCTTAATGAAGAATTGTAATAGGAAGTATATGTTGAACAACCTTCAGGCTTTGTAGATCCAAAATTTCCCAATCATGTCTACAGGCTTGACAAAGCACTTTATGGCCTTAAGCAAGCTCCAAGAGCATGGTATTAGACATTAGCTCAGTTTCTTCTGGAAAGTGGATTTAACAGAGGGACTATTGACAAAACATTATTCTATCTCAACCATGGAAAGGACTTACTTTTGGTGCAGATATATGTTGATGATATTATTTTTGGTTCTACAAATGACAGACTTTGTAAGAAGTTTGCCAAGCTAATGCAGTCAAGATATCAAATGAGTATGATGGAAGAACTTAGCTATTTTTTGGGCCTTCAAGTCAAGCAGATTGAAGAAGGAACTTTTATTTGTCAATCTAAGTACACCATAAATTTGTTGGACAAGTTTGGCATGCAAGATTGTTCAAGTGCATTCACTCCTATGGCCACTGCAACAAAATTGGATAAAGATACTGGTAAATCAGTAGATATTACTGATTACAGAGGTATGATTGTCTCACTACTCTATCTAACTGCAAGTAGACCTGATATCATGTATGCTACCTGTCTTTGTACAAGATTTCAAGCAGATCCAAGAGAACCTCACTTAACAGCTGTGAAAAGAATTTTCAAGTACCTTAAGGGTACAGCTGATCTGGGATTGTGGTATCCTAGAGAATTAGACTTTAAGCTAATAGGTTACTCAGATGCAGACTTTGCAGGATGCAAAATTGACAGGAAAAGCACAAGTGGAAGCTGCCAATTTCTTGGAGGCAGATTGATTTCCTGGTTTAGCAAGAAACAGAAGTCAATTTCCACATCAACTGCAGAAGCAGAATACATTGCTGCAGGAAGCTGTTGTGCACAGATTCTTTGGATGAAGAATCAGTTACTGGATTATGGGTTAGAATTTTCTAAAATCCTTTTTTTACTGTGATAATCAAAGTGCTATTTCTATGACAGGTAATCCAGTTCAACACTCAATGACAAAGCACATCAGCATTAGGTACCACTTCATAAGGGAACATGTGGATGAAGGTACAGTGGAATTGCATTTTGTTCCAACAGATCAACAGCTAGCAGATATCTTCACAAAACCACTGTGTGAAGCTACTTTTACAAGATTGGTAAATGAACTTGGAATGTTTTCAGGTTCTTTCCCTAAATCTGCCTAGTTTATATTCTGATACATCAGACTTTATGATCAGTATTTACAGATATTACTCTTTTTGTGTATTTTGTGCTTAAATTGAAATTTGCTTCAGTGCTGATTATTGTTTGATGTAAATTTCTAAACTCTGAAAGTGATATGAATGTTTCTGTGACTATTCAAACCAATGAAGATAGTTGTGCTAGATGCTGACCTAATAGTCTTTAATATACTAAAGATCCCATGTATGAAGTAATTGTTTATGTGGAAATCTTTTAACACGGGCAAATTCTGATACTGAGCTTAGTTGAAGTTTACTTTGTGTATCTTATTACTAAGTCAAAAACTAGAATAGTGCTTCTTATCTGTTAAGTTCTGATGTTAGTAAATCTGATGGATGAACTAAGTGCTGATAAGCCTCACTTATCAAAAGAAAAAGAAAAGAAAAGAAATACATATCAGGTATTCCTTTGAGATCAAGAGTAAAAATGTAGAAGGGAAGACCCAAGTGCATTGCTGGTATTAAGTAATATGCATTAGAAAAATAACATAAAATTTTCTTGGTGACTTTTCACACTCTCTGATTACTGGAGAAATACTCTAATAACAGCATAAATCCTGATAAGCAGTCGTGACTCCCTTACACTGAGAAGCCACTGTAAAAAGGAATTTCAAAAGATGCATAAAATGAGCACAAAACAGTTGAGGTGGACTCGTGCATGAACTCATTATATAGTAGACTTCAGAATAATGACAGATTTTGAGCAAAGTTCTTAGTTATGCCTTATTTCTAAGATGTACTAAAGTGAATCAGACTTTACTCTTTTTCTGATATTTAGCTTAATGCACACACGTACACTCCATATGAATGATGAAAATTACTGTGGTGATAAATATTGTTTTAGATGAACAGTTTAAGTGTCAGTTGCATAAATTCTGAGGACAAGTTCTGATGGAAGTTCTGATGTACTCATATCAGTATTTGTGTGAAGAATTACAGGAATAAGCATTCACTTTTCGAGTAAAGGAGCCATATTCTGATGACTTTTAAATTCTGTTAATAATCAAGTTCTGATGCTGACGTGACAGTATTTATTTACTTGGTTTATTTTTGGTCATTACTTGAACGGTCATATTTTTACAGAATATTGGTTTATGTGAGATAAATCAGTCATAATCATTATGGGTTAGTGATTAGCGTGTATGTCTTGAAAACCTACATGTGCACAGTAATTGTTATTATTTCACGTGCTCATTAACTCTGGCTTTAGATCGCTTAATGACTGTTATTATTACACATAGGTTTAGGGAGACGAGGTATCATTACTTTTACCTGTAACTATTCAATATTTCTTGCGTCTCTTGGTATTCTATTGGTTATTTAAACCAACTACTCATTCTAGCCAATACATCTTTCATTTTCTCACAAACTCATTTTTTTTAAACTCATCAAAAACATGGTTCATTTCAACTTGCTCCTGAACTATGATACTTTTAATATCGAGTTGAGTTATGATGATTGGCGACAGGAGTGGCATGTAACTGTCATTCCTGAAGAGATCTGGAACTTAGTTCCACAAGAGGTTCACATAGACCTCTTATTCTTTCATATGGACTATCATCTCCATTGTGATCGTCTGGAAGAGGAAAGGAGAGAAGCTCTCCGTCAGTAAGAACGAATCATTCGTCTTGCAGTGCTCTTCGTCAGCAGGAGAAGGAGCTAGTTGTTAGGTCTTTTTAGACTAGGACTAAGGTTGTTGATGTTAAGATTCTAAGATTAGGTCTATCTTGTACTTTTGCATGTAATTGAAAATTTTCATCAAATGTAATCATCTGATATGTGAATGAAATTTTATTTAATTGCAAGATTTGATCTTTGTTTCTCAAATTTTGTGACTATGCATGTTTTAATTGCAATTTGTTAATCTTTACTTCATCAATTTTAAATTTTATCCTGTGATGAATGTTTTGATTTAATAATGGTCAATAATAAATTTATATGATTTGAGAAAACATTGGAGGAACAGGTTTCTATTTCAGAACATGTTGTTGTAGAAGCTGAGAAGGTCTCTTCTCAGAAAGATACTTTAACTGGGAGTTCTAGGCCTCTCAAAAGGCTTAGAAAGCTAAATCCTGATGATAAATCTCCTACAGTGTCCCCACCCTTGAAGAAAAAGAAAAAGCAAAGAGCTCACAGGGACACAGTTGAGTTAGATTCAGAAAATGAGGAAGCAGCTAAGGAAGGGGGTCAGGAATCTCTGATCCGAACAGAACCAATTGTTATTGAATCACTTCCTTCTGCACAACCAGAAACTGCTCAAGACAGAGTGCCTACACCTCCTGTGTCACCTATAATTGAACAAGTACATACTGAAGACCCAGGTACAAGTACTGAAATTGATATTCATAACTTGATTGTGCCTGAGGTTCTATACTTGGAAGCTCCACCAACTCAACTCACTCCACTAACAACACCAATTCAAGATGCTAATTTCAATGAAGATGTTCCAACTACACCAATTAAGAATCTGGATGATGAAAATCAGAATTTAGGTGGGCATCAAGATTTGGCTGTTGATCAGAATTTAGCTGTAGATCAGAATTTAGAGGATGATGTTGAAACCTCGATTGCCTCACATACTGTTATTCTATCAAAGGATGCTTGTGACGCCCTCAATCTCGGGGTTAGGAAATGAGGACTCACACACCTCTAATCTAATAATTAAATATGCATAAACCCCGATTAACTACTAACAGGATCAACAGGATAAAGTATGAGACAAGATTACAACTACCAATAATAAAATATAACTTACAAACCCAATATATTATTAAATAAACAATATCGATTCCGGCTGGGAACCGTCAGATAACCCATTGTATCCTTATACACCACTTTCTAGGCGCGAGCTCACTCATAAACACCACTACCTGCTCTGGCAAGCAGAAGCCCTCAACACAGTAGGGACCACCAGGTACGCTCTTACGAGCAGTGCGCCTAAGCCTGGCCATCTTCTTGCTTAACTGCCATGGTTAGATTAAGACAAAAAAAATGAGTATAAAACTGAGAAAGTAACTATATAGCAGTTCTACAATATCAAATCACAATATACTTGAACAGACTAGGGCATTCTACTTCAATTAATCTAGGTGGCAGATTTCCATTTTTTTTTTGGAATAAGGAAAGGTATCTGAAGAATAGTAGGGGCTTTCAAGGAACAAGGCTCGAAGCAGGACGAAAGCCGACATTCATCACAAATCATTATAGGATCAAAATAGATCTTTCGATAGAGGAAAGCATCAGTATTTCAAGATAGAATCAACCATATGATCAACAATTTCAAGAATCAGGGTTCTCGAGCTTTAAGCTCCACAATAACATAATCAACTCTTTTCAAAGTAATATAAACCATTTTCATTTCCAAAAATCAATTTACTGAATAAAAGTTTCAATTCCCTTTTTAAATAATCAATTAGAACCCTTGATTGGATCACTTCATCTTTCCATTTCATTATATACGGGTGATCAGCCCGTATCGACCTCCATTCCGGTCTTTAAGGAACCAATCGGCATAATTTCAGCCTTAAATTGGACTAGTCCCACTAGCCTCTTACCATGACTGGACTAGTCCCACTAGCCTCTTACGTCTCAATCCAATCCATCAGGAATTCATTTGGAAAACCTCGTGTTGGAAAAACAAATAGGTTTTCTAAAATCCATTTTTTTATCATTACCAAGCATTTGAAATCATTCAGACTCTTTCCAAGTCGAAACTCATTCTTAAATCAGATTTTAAAGAAACAAGGTTCAGGGAGTGAATCAAAGATACGCAAGGAACAATTCACAAGAATTATGTGTCAAGGATAACAAGGCACCAAATTAGAAGGATAAACATTGATTTAGGGATCAATAGGGTGATCAAGAGAAACAGAATATCATTAACCAGGGTTAACCAAGATAATCAATAGGTTCAATATGATTCATGGCATTATGGGTAACTTGAACAGAAAGACAGATTATCAAAGGGTGAAATTAATAGGATTATCAATAACAGGTTATTAAGAACAAGGGTTCTTCAAATCAATATCAGGGTTTCATAAAGCAAAGGTTTCACATTTTAACAGTTCAATACTCTACATGGTATGAACAACATTCTCTTTATAATTGCTTACACAAGTAATCAGAGTTACTTGCCTGAATTTGCTTTCCTGAGGGCTGAACTACTGCCACCTAGTAAATCCTTTCCTGCCTGAATGCCCTCACGCTCCGAATCTACAATAAAACCAAAATCTTAATCAGATTCTCAACTCTCGTTCCCGGAACGATCACTCTATACGATAACTCGATTATATCTTTGACTCGAGTATACGAATATAGCTTATACATATAAGCACATAGCACATAGCATATTCCTTTCTCGTAGCTTTTATATCCTTATATACTTAACAATCGAAGCGTACTCGCTTGACCTTGGCTATTTCTCAAATCAAACTAACACGACTCTTTTACGAGTACAAGACCTATTCACAACCAAACATTTACGTTCATAACCATCACTTATATCAATCATCTTAGTTTCCTTTTCTTTTGTTCCTTAATTCGAACCACACATACGAAACGCATCCACATATATTCAATTTCAACCTCATATAAACAAACACAACTAATGCAATTCACAAGGATCATTTAGCACTTAAACTTCATCCCTTTTTAACCAAAAAAAATCCGAATCCTAATTTTATTAAGGGTCGAAATCAACACTTTTGTTTAATTATTAAAGTTCGAACACAACATTACTTAATCTTTGTCATGCAATCAAAATCTCACTTAGCAATTTAATCCATTTAATTTCACCTTTTTATTCCTAAGAATCCATTCGAGTTTTTCCATAAATCAACATTCAAGAATGGATTTTAACATGCAAGCCAATACATCACATTTCCCACTTATCTTAGTTACTAGATCATTCTATTCACTTAAATATCAAATCATGCATTAACTAACTCATTCAACCAACATGCATTGATTTAATCAATAATTAATCCCCTTTTTATCTTATTTTCATTCGGCAAAACATAGTTTTCAACTCAAAGACTAATTACTAGCATGCACTTATTGATCTCCTTTAAAAATATCATGCAATCACTTTTAAACCATACAAACTTAGTGTTTACCAAAATTATCTCACAAAATTCAATTTTCTTTCTTGTTAACACAAAAATTCGAACTTAGACTTAGCATGCAATAACAATTTCATTCATTTTTAATCTAATAACAATCCATCATCATTTTAAGGAAGTTAACTCAAATCAAACAACTTTAAAGATTAAAACCATTCGGCCTTTTTCAAAAACAAACATGCAACTTGATATTCTTAATCCTTGAATCACAAATCAACCTATATTTCAACATCAAATCAATAACTCATTTATTTCAATACAATCAACTTGATTTACTTAAAATAGTAAGGGCCATTCGGCCTTTTAATCAAAACATCACATGCAAACATAAATAAGTGATCTTAAGGTTCTAGAGCTCAGTTTTTAACATCATAGCTCACCACCGGTTCACCAGAGTTCATCACCGGTGGCGGTGGCATCACGGTGGTGCCCTCATTCGAGGGTGTCCAACCACGAAACCCCCGATTTCTTAACAAAAGAAATGCAACAACACTACATGCAATCTGATTTCAGCATAGTAATCACAGAACATGAACTAATCAAGCAAGCCATCGGTTCTTGGCTCAAAACCGAACCCGAAAACACACACACACTTCTACATGCAAGCCTAATCACATACATGCACATACTTCTACCTACACATAAGTGTTTAGCAAGAAGAATTAGGGATGATTGATGAGTTTGATCAAGGAAAAAGGAGGTATACCGAGAGAGATTGAAGAGAGAGCCGAGAGAGAGTTGTTCGAGTGAGAGAAGAAGAGAAAAGAGAGAAGAGAAAAATGAGGTCACGGGAGCAAGAAGAAAGAAACTGGGGGAGGAAGGAGTAATTTATACTCCACCAAAACAAGGGCAATTTAGTAATTCATTAATTCCTTTTTGACTTGCACTTTCTTTCTCTTTTTACTCAAATGCAACGAAATTCAAAATAAAAATATTTCTCTCTCGGAAAGTCGAAGATTATTGAAAATGATAATTTTAACACGTAGGTCTCGAAATTAGTTTTTTATCCATTACTCATAATAAGAATTTGAGCGAATGGTTGATTTTATATGAATTTCGCAATCTTGCTTTAATATAATCATTTTCCACATAAAATCAATTTAAAAATGCAAAGATCAACAATCAAATTCACTTATTATTTTTAAAAAGTCTCTAGGATCTTTACGAAGATAACAGAACAAATCCCATATTTTTATCCTTCTCAGATGATTTTATAAAAATGCGCGAAGGTTAATTAAACCTTTACTTAAATCACATAATTTCTTTAAAATTCACAAAATTGAAACAGAACACATAGTCATGCATACAGTCAAGCAATCACACATATACAGTCACAAAATGACTTACCGGGTCACGTTAAGCCTGACGGCCCGACGCTCAGCATTTCGATTACGCTTCTCATTATCTTTGCCAATCAACACGTCTCTTAGGACGAAATACTTTATTCATTCACTTCACATACAATTCTCATTTTATATTATTTAATTTTCATACTAGGACGGGTTCCGTTCTACCTGACGGCCTGACACCACAGCTCGACTTCTAAGCTGACTCTTTAAATTGGAACGTTTTTATCCACGCTCCTTAACTTTAGTATCCAGATAAGATAAATAATCATCACTTAGTCACATAATTATAATCTCATCTCATAACACATACTTTATTTTCTTAATTACGATATAAAATTCTCAGTCGTTACAATGCTTATACTGCTGGATCTATAAGTTATGATGCTGATAATGCTGAAACTACTGGTGAAGCTGCTACTAATCTAGATGCTGATGCAGCTGGTCCATCAGGACATGCACCTCATCAAACAGTTAATAAAGCTGATTTAGTCAAGAAGTTTGTTAGAGGGGAAGCACCAGTACCTTGGAGTGAAACTCCTATAGGAAAGGAATGGACTAAGGAATGGAACACAGTTAGTTTTGTTCCTTCTGAAAGGATTCTTGCTGAGCATCTGGCAAAAGCTGTTGAAGTGCTGATAAATGATGACTTTAAGGCACAGCTGAGAGTTACTACATTGAGTACTAGGCACCTTCAAGGTCAACACTCAACAACTCATGCCAAGGTGAATAAAATTCAAGAAACCTTGATCCAGCAAGATATGAATGTGAAACTTGAAAAGAACAGATTTTTCAAGCCTGCCTTTGACAGAATTGCCTACATTGAGAAAACTCAGGAGAAGCAATAAACTCAGATTGATGAAATTCCAAAGAATCAAGCTTCTCATCAAACTCAACTCAATGAGATCCAATCCTCAGTGGAATTGCTTGTCTCTCTTCTTTTACCTGCTAATGCCAAAAAGGGGGATAAAGTGATTAAGTCTAAATGCAAATCTATTCAGACACTGAAGGGAAAGGATGATGGAAATGATGACCATGGAAATGATGACCAGAGAAACTCTGATAAGGGTAGAGGTCATGGTCAAGGCAAAGGTGGCAAAGGTTCTTCATCAAAGACAACTGAAATTTCTGCACAAAGAACTTGATGAAGAAATTTCAAAGAAATTATTTCTTAAAGAAAATCCAGGAATGGACTTTGAGTGTCTAAAGGAAGAAGAAGCTAGACTCAAAGCAGAAAGTGTCAAGACAAAATCTAAAGCTTCTATTGTTGAAAAGAAACTTCCAAAGCTTAAGGGTATTGTGATAAAAGAAAGAACAAATTCTGAGGCAACCAAAGCTAAATCACAAGTGGAAGTAGATTTGAGGTCCAAGGGCAAAGAAAAAGTTGATGAACCTGTAAAGGTTTATATGCCAGACATGGATGAAGAAATAATTGATTAAGAAGATGATAGTCTTACTCTGATGAAAAAGAATATTTCTCAAACAACCTCTGACATGGCTCATGTTGTTCAGAGTCAAGATGTAGTAAGTTCTGATATGACAGTGAAGCAAGCAACCTCTGACATAGCTCAAGTTGACTTGATATCAGAAGTTAAACCTTCAAAGATACTCCTACTAGGATTCACCAAAGCTCAACAGACTCAACCTTTGAAGACTACAACAAGTGGTTTTGAAGCAAGAGTTGTTACATGAAAGGAAGCAAGAGATAAATCTGGATTGGGTAGTTCTGATGAAAGAAGAGTACATAACACTACCAATGATCCAACTTCCTTAAGTGAACCAGGAGTAGGAGCAACTCCTGAAAGATTGAATCAACTTGAATATGTACAAATGGTTTATCATTCTGTTTTAAAAGAACACATTATGTTATATTTTATGACAGATGGTAGGGTATTCCAGATCAGGAAGAATGCTATTCCACTGAAGTATTTTAAAGAACTGGAACATGTTCTATTTTTACTTCAAGTGAAAAATAGATCTACAAATGGTGTTGCAGATTATTTAAAGTCACAAATTCAAAGACAGAAGAAGCTTTACTCTGTAAAGTCTGACAACCCATATTTTGCCAAGTACAGAGATCACAAAGGTGATATTGTTGAAATGAAGCCTAACACTGCTAAGATCATAACTACTTTTCTGGGTTATAAGGCTGTGGAATTCAATCTAGAGTCTGACAAGGCATATTTGATCAGACTAGATCAGGATATAAGGAAAGCTAAAATAAATGATCTCAGAGCTGCTATTTTTCAAACCGGTGATGATACAGCTGAATTGAAAAATGCTAAAAGGAGGATGGTTAATGAACTTG
This sequence comes from Apium graveolens, assembly GCF_009905375.1. Classification (NCBI taxonomy): domain Eukaryota; kingdom Viridiplantae; phylum Streptophyta; class Magnoliopsida; order Apiales; family Apiaceae; genus Apium; species Apium graveolens. Next base: position 81,961,842 of record NC_133651.1, on the reverse strand, counting down.
AATATGCAGAGAGATGTCTTTTGAAGAATTATCTCAGAACAACTCCTAACATCATAGAGATCAGAATTTGAAGCCAAGTTAAAGATCTACAACTGCTTAAATTCTGAAGTGTATACAGACTGAAGCTGATATTAGATCTTAAGGATGGTAAAGCTGAAAGGACTGTAAGTTGTAGTTATCTAGTCAAATTCTCATGCATTTGTACTTAATGTTTTTGACATCATCAAATATCTGTTAAACTTGTATATTATACTAATTTACAAGTTGGGGGAGATTGTTAGACATATTTGTGATGTCATGTATAATATGATTTGTGTTTAGTTTTCAGATCTTACTTAAACAGGACAAATCAGTACTTAACTGGAAATCAGTACTTATACTGAAGTCAGAACTTAAGATATCAGAACTTAAGTTATCAGAACTTAAGTTATCAGAAGATATTTATCAGGAGATAATATCAGGACTTAAGGAGACTTTCAGATAAGGAAGGCGGCTGATTGAAAGGAAAGAAGATCAAGACAAACGCAAGAAGAGATATGCATGAAGAAGGAATTCTATGAAGAATAGAATACTTGGAAGAAAAGATAACTGATTGATATATTTTAGGATGCAGAATCATATTCAATATCAATTAGAAGATTATCTTGTAACTGTGTAGTATATAAACACATGCATAGGGTTTACACTATATGTGTTATCATTATCGAAAATATTATTCATTGTAACCTTAGCAGCTCTCGTGATAATTTGTTCATCACTGAGAGAGGACAGTTCCATATTATAACAGAGTTTATTGTGTTGAATAAAATTTGTGTTCTGTTACTTGTGTTCTTTAATTCGATTTGATTGTAGTAAACACTGTATTTAACCCCCTTCTACAGTGTGTGTGGCCTAACAAATGGTATCAGAGCAATCTGTTAACATACATACAATAAAGATCCAAAAACAATCATGTCTGAAGAAGCACAAACTCCAACCAAGCCCACCAAAACTGAAGAACCTCCAAAGATTCAAATCCATAATCGATATGAGACTATTAGGGTTCCCATACTGAAACCATCTGAATATCCCATATGGAGGGTGAGGATGTCTGTGTTTCTGGAAGCTACAGATCTATAATACCTTGACAGAATCATCAAAATCAAAATCAAAATCAAATCAAGTTAATTTTGGTACCCAAGTTTTCATGGGTCCTACCTTGTTAGCTTTCTTTTTCAGTTTCTTAGGCTTTATCTCATTTGACTTGGGGATATCAGATTCATCCTTAGTCATTTAAGTTGGGACTTTGAAACCATTCATCATAACAGAATTATCATGCATACTTTGATTAACAGGGAATGGCATGTTATTAGTGAACATGTTATTCCAGTAAGGCATGCTAAATGGCATTTGTGGCATACTAAATGCAGTATAATAGGGATTAGGTGCCAATGGCATATTAGCAAACTGTGCATTCATATTTTGTGTAGACATAGCATTCATAGGCACGGGAGGCGTGGCATTCATGTTGGGAAAGTGAGGTGGTACAGATATGGAAGTAGGCATGGCAGATTTGCAATTAACAGACAAATGATTTACACTACCACACTAGACACAGATTTTTCTTGGAGCATATTTATCAGGTGTATAGTTATTGTGTTTGTTAATCCCTACTTTACCATTTCTATTATTTTTCTTTTTAGCCTCTGTTTTAACCTCAATCCTTTCAAGTCTGTCATTCAATTGTTTGACAGTCATATGGCCAACATTAGCCTCCTTCCCTTTCTTAACTTGACTCGATTCTCCTGTAACAAAATTCTTGGAAACTGATCCATACTTTTCATTTAACTTAACGAGTTTGGCTTTACTGATAGGCTTGCTCACAGTTGACGGATGAGGATTTACATCACTCGACGGATAACCCTTTTAGTTTTCTAGACGGATGACCCTCATCATCCGTCAAGTCTACATCTGTTAGCACTCCTTCCACCAAATTTGGATCTAACTTCTCCTTGTTCTTCTTCCAGGCTGCATCACAAAAGGACTCGATCCCTTGAACTTTGGTGATTTGAGCATGAACATCTCTAGATGTTTTCCATGCCTTAATCACCTCTTGTTCACGATCAAGCTGCTTCTTCTAAATTTCTTCTATCTTCAAGGACTCAGTTAATTCCTCCTTGGAAATCTTACACTCAATTCTTAATTTTTCAAAATCAATGAACTGAGACTCTAGCACATTATTCCTCTCACTTAATAACAAATTGTTTTCTTTGATTTTAGCATTTTCTTTAGTAAGAGACTTAAGTGTAACACGCAAATGATATAACTTTGTAGACATGTCATTTATAGCATCATTACACTCAGCTTTAGATAAATAAGCGAGGTTTGTAGTAATTACCTAATTACTTGAAGAACTTGTCTCTGTTTCATCAGACTTGGCCATTAGGGCTAGATTGACATAGCTGACATCTTCATCTTCATCCAGACCATCTGCAGCCCAGTCATTTTCTTGTGTAATGAAAGCCCTTTCCTTTTGTTTGAGCAATTCAAAGTATATCTGTTTATAATCAACAGGCTCAAACTTCTTTTTGTTGGAACCTGACTTTCTACACTCACTGGCAAAGTGCCCTGCCAAGCCACATTTAAAACATTTGAATTTTGATCTATCCACCATGTTTCTATTTGGCTTGGCTGCTCCAAAGTTCTTCTTGAACTTGAGCTTGGAAAACCTTCTGGAAAGAAATGCTAGATGTTCATCAATATCCTCCATGTCATCTTGGCTCAAGGAATCTTCATTTTCAGCTACCAGCCCCTTGCCCTTGTTTTCACAGACCCTTGAAGTTGATTCAACAGCTTCCATCTTCATCTCCTTCTCTTTTTCTAACTCAGCAACTAGTGCAATGGATCCTCCTATCTTCTTTCCTCTCTCCATCCTCTCATCTTGCTCTATTTCAAGCTCATAAGTCTTCAGGATGCCATACAGTCTCTCCAAAGTAAACTCCTTATAATCTTCAGAGTTTCTTAATGAGACTGTCATTGGTTTCCATTCCTTTGGAAGAGATCTAAGGAATTTCAGATTGGAGTCTTTTGTCTGATAGACTCTTCCATGCAGCTTCAGAGCATTTAGTAGTTTTTGAAACCTACTAAAGATGTCAGTGAGAGACTCACTGTCTTCACTATGAAAATGCTAATATTGTTGAATCAGTAGCTGCATCTTGTTTTCTCTAACTTCCTCAGTGCCATCACAGATGATCTGTATAGTGTCCCAAACATCCTTGGCAGTTTTGCAATTGATGATGTTGTCAAACATATCACCATCAACTCCATTGAACAGGATATTCATGGCCTTTTTATCCTTCCTGACTTGTTCAATATCAGGATCAGACCATTCATGCCTTGGCTTGGGGACAAATGGCTCATTTCCAGTTGCAGCTCTTATTGGTACATTAGGCCCTCTTTCTATGCAATCTACATAGGCCTCATCTTGAGAAAGTAAATGAAGATGCATCTTTACCTTCCAATGATGGTAATTATCTTTATCCAGAAAAGGAATCTTGACTCCAACATCCTTCTTATTCATCTTGTTGTGTTGTTGTGATCTTTAAACTCTTTGTTCTTCAAGAGCTTGCTCTGATACCAATTGTTAGTCCCTTAACAATTCAACAAGAATTACAGAAGGGGGGTTGAATGGAATTTTTGAAACTTTTTCTTAAAAAAAATTGTTCTAACTTAAATATATATATCAGTGTGAATTGATTTGCAGAGTGCGGAATAATAACTTCAAATGAATCAAAACACAAGTAATTAAAAACACAAGTCTTTAAAAACTTTCTGGTGGATTTGAATGTATCCACCAGAGATATATAAAATATATCGAGAGAACTCTGTGTAGCAGAAAGCTCACAGCTGCTTACAAATGTTGAACAACTAAGAATGCAGAGAAATGCTAAGAATACACCTTACAAATGTTTCTCTCTTGGTTGCTTAGTTAGTTATTCTATTTGTTGCTTCTTGGTTTATATATCACCAAGATTACAAAGTAATAAGACAAGATAATAAAACAAAAACTATCAAGTCTAATACTATGCTACTTCATTACTATATTCCAGCATCTTTGAATATCTTCATAATAGCATGGAAATGGCAATGCTTCTTTGTTCTCGAAAACCCAGTTGAATAGGCTTCCACATTCCATTTGCATATACTCGACGCATGTGACTGTGTTGTCACTGTCAACTGATGTTTGAATTCTTTATCCGTCAGGTTCATGATCATCCGTCGAGTTCATGATCATTCGTCGGGTTGTCTAGTTGATCATCCGTCGAATGGCATTGTTGTTTATCCGTCGGGTAGCAATCTGGCACTTGACTTCATTTCATTTATGCAGGATTACAAGACATCATCTATGTACAATTAATCAACCTATTCTGCATATCTAGATAAAGTCAACATGACTTGAGTACTACTTACAAAATCTAAACAATGTGTATGCAGAAATGTGCTACAGACTTATTGTTACATAAGCTACTCACTCGATGGATAATAAATCATCATCCGTCGGGACTATATTGAGTCATCCGTCGGGACTATAATCCTTATCCGTCGAGTGCTACATTTTTCACTAAGTAAAATCTACCAAGGTGTTTTGATAATGAAATCATCAAGTACACAACATATACACAACATTAGTTGTATATTTTTCTACATTATCCTTATTCATTGTTTCTTGATCACTTTCATCATCACTGTCATCACTAACCATTTCCACATTATCAAACTTGAGGCTTTCATGAGAATCTTCATCTTGCAGTCCTTCAATCTTTTTATCATCAAACACAACATGTATTGATTCCATTACAATGTTGGTTCTAAGATTGTAGACTCTATATGCTTTTCCCACAACATATCCAACAAAAATTCCTTCATCTACTTTAGCATCAAACTTCCCATGTTGATCAGTTTGATTCCTCAAGATAAAACATTTGCAGCCAAAGACATGAAGAAAATTTAGAGTTGGTTTCTTGTTCTTGAATAATTGGTAGGGTTTCATACACTTTGCTTGATTAATCAAAGAAATATTCTGAGTATAGTAGGCAGTGTTCACAGCTTCAGCCCAAAAGTATGTTGGTAACTTTGATTCTTCAAGCATTGTCCTTACAGCTTCAATAAGAGATATGTTCTTTCTTTCCACTACACCATTTTGTTGTGGAGTTCTTGCTGAAGAAAACTCATGCATTATCCCATTTTCTTCACAAAATGATCTCATCACGGAATTCTTGAACTCAGTTCCATTGTCACTCCTGATTCTCCTTACTTTAAAATCAGGATTGTTGACTTGCCTTATGTGATTGATGATGATTTCACTAGCCTCATCTTTAGACTTTAGGAAAAATGTCCAAGAGAACTTTGAGAAATCATCCACAATTATTAGGCAAAATATATTCCTTGAAATGGACAACACATTGACTGGTCCAAATAAATCCATGTGTAGCAATTACAAAGGTTCTTCAATTATTGAATCAAGCTTCTTTCTGAATGATGCTTTGATCTGCTTTACTTTCTGGCACGCATCACACAATCCATCCTTAGAAAACTCCACTTGAGGAATGCCTTTTTAGATGGGATAGCTTCTTCTGTCATAGCCAACTTTCATCTTGACTTGCTTTACTGAGAAGACAAGTGACAGATTCTGCATTAGATGAGTTGAAGTCAGCTAGATACACATTACCTTTTCTCACTCCAGTGAGAACCACTTTATTGCTTCTTTTGTTTCTCACACATAGGCTTCTGAATTGAAGGTTATTGAATTGCCCTTATCACAAAGCTGGCTGATACTCAATAAATTATGCTTGAGACCATCCACTAGGGCAACCTCTTCAATGATGACATTTTCTGTTGAAATCAAGCCATATCCCACAATATAACCCTTGATATCATCTCCAAAAGTAATACTTGGGCCAGCTCTTTCCTTGAACTCTGTGAGCAGGGTAGAATCTCCAGTCATGTGCCTTGAACAACCACTATCCAGGTACCAAAGAATCTTTTTGTTTCCCTGCACACATCAAAACCAAATCAAGTTGATTTTGGTACCCAAGTTTCCTTGGGTCCTGCCTTGTTAGCTTTCTTCTTTGGTTTCTTAGGTTTGATCTCATTTGACTTCGGAATTTCTGATTCATCCTTAGTCATTTGAGTTGGACCTTTGAAACCAGTCATTAAAACAGAAGTATCAAGCACACTTTGATTAGCAGGAGAAGGCATGTTGTTTGCAAACATGTTATTCCAGTAAGGCCTGCTAAATGGTATTTGTGGCATACTAAATGCAGCATAATAAGGATTACGTGCAAATGGCATATTAGCAAATTATGCATTCAAATTCTGAGCAGACATAGCATTCATAGGCATAGAAGGCATGACATTCATGTTGGGAAAAGAAGAGGGTACAGATATAGGAGTAGGCATGGCAAGTTTGCAATTAACAGATAAATGATTAACACTACCACACTTAACACAAATTTTTCTTAGAGCATACTATTAGGTGTGTAGTTGTTATGTTTGTTAATCCCTACTTTCCCATTTCTATTGTTTTTCATTTTAGTTTTTGTTTTAACCTCAATCTTTTCTAATCTGTCATTTAATTGCTTGATGGACAGATGACCAACATTCAGTTTCTTCTCCTTCTTCACTTGACTTGATTCTCCTAAAATAAAGTTTTTGGAAACTGATCCATATTTTTCATTCAACTTGGCAAGTTTGGCTTTGCTCACAGGCTTGCTCACAGCCGACGGATGTGGCTCTTTGTCACTCTACGGATAATCCTTTTGATTATCCTACGGATGATTCTCATCATCTGTCAAGTCCATATATGTTAGCAATCCTTCAACCAAATTGGATTCCAGCTTCTCCTTACTCTTTTTCCAGGCTGCATCACAAAAGGATTCAATACCTTGAACTTTAGTGATTTGAGCATGGACATCTCTGGATGATTTCCATGCTTTAATCACTTCATGTTCTCGTTCAAGCTGCTTCTTTAAAATCTCTTCTTTCTTCAAGGACTCATTTAATTCATCCTTGGCAATCTTACACTCAATTCTCAAATTTTCAAATTCAATAAACTGAGACTCTAGCACATTATTCCTCTCACTTAAAAAAAATTATTTTCTTTAATTTTAGCTTTTTCCTTAGTGAGGGACTTAAGTGTAACACACAAGTGATATAATTCTGTAGACATGTCATTGATTGCATCATTACACTCAGCTTTAGATAAATGAGCTAGGTTAGTGGTGATTACCTAATTACTTGAAGAACTTGTTTCTGTTTCATCAGACTTGGCCATCAGGGCTAGATTGACATAGCTTACATCCTCATCATCATCCAATCTATCAGGTGCCCAGTCAATTTCCAGTGTAATGAAAGCCCTTTCCTTTTGCTTGAGCAACTCAAAATATTTTTGTTTGTAATCAACAGGCTCAAACTTCTTTTTACTGGAATCTGACTTTCTACACTTGCTGGCAAAATGCCCTGCCAAGCCACATTTTAAACAATTGAATTTGGATTTATCCACCATGTTTCTACTTGGCTTGGCTGCTCGAAAGTTCTTTTTAAACTTGAGCTTGGCAAATCTTCTGGAAAGGAATGCTAAATGCTCATCAATATCATCCATGTCATCTTGGCTCAAATGATCTTCATTTTCAGCTACCAGCCCCTTGCCTTTATTCTCACAGACCTTTAAAGTAGACTCAACAGCTTCTACCTTCATTTCTTTCTCTTTCTATGACTCAGCAACCAGTGTTATGGACCCTTCATTCTTACTTCAATTCTCCATCCTCTCATCTTGCTCTATTTCAAGCTCATAAGTCTTCAGGATGCCATATAGTCTCTCCAAGGTAAACTCCTTGTAATCATGAGAATTTCTCAATGAGACTGTCATTGGTTTCCACTCCTTTGGAAGAGATCTAAGGAACTTAAGGTTAGAGTCTTTCGTCTGATAGACTCTTCCATGCAACTTCAAAGCATTTAGTAGTTTTTGAAACCTACTAAAGATATTAGTGAGAGACTCACTATCTTCACAATGGAAGTGCTCATATTGTTGAATTAGCAGCTGCATCTTATTCTCCCTTACTTGCTCAGTACCATCACAAATAATCTGAATAGTGTCCCAAACCTCCTTGGTTGTTTTGCAGTTAATGATGTTATCAAACATGTCACCATAAACTCCATTGAATAATATATTCATGGCCTTCTTGTCTTTCCGGACTTGCTCAATATCAGGATCTGACCATTCATGCCTAGGCTTGGGAACAGATGGTTCATTTCCACTTGCAGCTCTCATTGGTACATGAGGACCTCTCTCTATGCAATCCACATAGGCCTCATCTTGAGAAAGAAGATGTAGATACATTTTCACCTTCCAGTGGTGATAATTGTCTTTATCTAGAAAAGGAATTTTAACTCCAACATCCTTCTTGTTCATCTTACTATTTGTTGTGATCTTTACACTATGTGTACTTCAAGAGCTTGCTCTGATACCAATTGTTATTCCCTAACAATACAACAAGAACTACAGAAGGGGGTTGAATGTAATTCTGGATTCTTTTTGAGATTTATTAAAAATTGTTCTACCTTGATAAATATATAACAGTGTTTGATTTGCAAAGTGTGGAATGAAAGGATTAAATAATCAAACACAAAGTAATAAAAACACAAGTCTTTAAAACTTTCTAGTGGATTTGAATGTATCCACCACATATATATATATATATATATATATATATATATATATATATATATATATCGATTTGAGAACTTTGTGAAGCTCAAATTGGCTCACAACTGCTTTACAAGTTGAACAAACAAACTACAGAGAAATTCTTAACAAGTACAGCTTTTTCTATTTCTCTTCTAAATGTGTTTGCTTAGTTATTTGTTCTACTAGCTACACTTGGTTTATATATCACCAAGTTTACATGGTAATAAGATAGAAAAATAAAATAAAACCTATCAAGTCTAATTCCATACTGCTTCATTACTCTATTCCAGCATCTTTGAATATCTTCATAATAGCATGGAAATGGTAATGCTTCTTTGTTCTCAATTTCCTGCTAAACAGGCTGCCACATTTCTTTTACAAACACCCAATGCATATGACTGTGTTATCACTGTCAACAGATATTTGAATTGATTATCCGTCGGGTATATTCTTGTTATCCGTCGGGTAGCTTTGTTGATCATCTGTTGGGTAGCTTTGTTGATCATCTGTCGGGTAGCTATTTGACATTTGACTCCATTTCATTTATGCAAAATTACAAGAAATCTCATATTTACAATTAATCAACCTATTCTAAATATCTACTAGTAGTCAATATGACTCATAAGATCCTACAGAATCTACATAAAGTTGTTTGCAGAAATGTGCTACAATACTTATTATTACATAAGCTCCTCACTCGATGGATGTCAAGTCATCATCCGTCGGGACTATATTGAATCATCCGTCGAGACTATATTTGATCATCCGTCGAGTGCTATAAAATTCACTAAGTTAAATCTACCAAGGTGTTTTGTATGATTTATCATCAAGTTCACAACATATTCCTAACAGTCTCTGAAGTAAAACAGGATTTCATAGCAAGGTTGGATGCTAGACTTCCTGGAACCACCATGACTGAGATAGCTCAGAAGCTACGGAAGGAAGCTGATCTCAATAGAAAGGTTGAGGCCATGGACTCTAGATTATCTGTTATGGAGAAGTCAATGGCCAAGATACTTGCTAATCAAGAAACTCATATTGTTCTGCTCCAACAGTTCATGGCTGTTTAACTCCCTTCCACTCTCCAACTTGATGCTAACAAAAAGGGGGAGAAAGGCTCATCTAGTGAGGGGGAGAAACAGCTCAACATCCAAGTCAGCAAAGTAATTGTGACAACAATTTCTTTCACAAAGCCACCAGCCATGGACAACATTGACATCATAAATCTGGCAGCAGCAAAACTGGAAATAAATGACAAACTGCTAAAGATTGATGTAGCAGCAGCTGAGAAGGAATTAAAAGAAAAATGGAGAAAGATAGATGCAGAAATTCAACAGAAGTTTGGGCCAATTCAAAAACCATACAAAATCTTCACTCATCACTCTCAAGTCAAGAATATTTTTGTGAATGAAATGAGTATGACTTATCTGGAAAAAGGCCAAACATCTTGTATCAAATCTCCAAAGGCAAATCTGATCATGAAGCCTAAAAGAAATTACTCAAAGTTTTCAGACAAAAATCTTATGGATATTGTGTATGAAACACCTAGGCCAGATGAGAAGAAGCTGTTGGCTAGGTCAATTACATTTTTCAACGATCCAGCTGATTCAGCACTTAAAAGAAGAATTGCCAAGATTTACAGAAATGGTAAAGAAATCTGTGTGGTGGCTAGACACCCTCAATTTGTAGAAGCTAAAAAGGAAGAGAAGGAAAGAATCAGGCAAGAAAAGAAGCAAGCTGCCTTAGATGCTAAGAATCTCAAACAAAAGAAGGAGCAAGCTGCTATCTTGGCCAAACTTCAAGCTGTAAAGACTACAACTGAGATTTTTGCACAACCATCTGTGATTGTTGAACCTCAAGATCAGAAAATACAACAGAAACCATAACTGAAAAGAAGATTCGGATACAAGCTCCACTCCAAAAGAAAATTGGACTTCAGTGATGAGGAGATGGAAGACTACATTCCCAAAAAGTCTACAATTTCAACTCAGACATCAAAACCCTCAATGGTATTTGAAGAATTCAAAGTGGTGGATCCAACAAGGAATATTCATGGTGAGCCCATAATTCCAAAGGATGAGCCAGTAGACTGGGATAGTTTTCCAATTTCTGAACTAAACTTTCCAATCTTCAACAAGCTAAAGAAAACAAATACTAGAGCAATCAAGAAAGTGAAGTCTGTGACTCTTAGATCCAAGACCCTAACCAAATCTTAACTTACGGTCAATAAGGAGGATCTCTTATACATCTGTGACATCAAGGAGTTCTCTGAGATAAACCTCTACTTGGAAGAATTGGAAGAAGTAATAGGGATTGATGCCTACAGACATCTTCCTGAAAGGCTATTGTTCAAGTATAAGGGAGGGAAAGAGATCACATGGCCACTTCACAGGATTCTTCAAGAAAGCCAATATGTACTGATAAAGGTCTATTCATCCTTCAAGAAGAACTTTGGATTTAATGAGACTGCAAGGAGAATAGTCCTAAAGAAAATAGAGGAGATAAGGAACAATATAACCAAAGATGCACTTCCAAAAACTCTGTCTATTCCCTTCACATGAAAGAGAGTGCATTTGAGGCCTTATTGGCTGATGGAATTCAGGGATGATAAGGGAGTTAGAAGATTCTTCAGATTGGAGGACCAGTTGAGTATCTCTAGAAATGAGACTCTACTTAAAATGCAAGAAATGTTGGATTTATCTGAAGCTGATGAACTTGAATTCCACTAACAACTCCAAAATTAAATAGAAGAGAACAACAGGAGGCTTGGGAAGAAATCCAGGCAACCAAGGAAATATATTTATCTGCTCAGACTAGAGGAGCATATTGATAATGATTGTAAGCAACTCTTTGTACACTTTGCTTTGTTCAATTTTCAATAAATATTGTAGCACTTATCAGTTTAATCTACTACTTTTCAATCTGTATTTTTTTTGTGTTTTGTTATCATCAAGTTTCTCTTAATTTATGGCTACAATTCCAGTAGACATAAATTGGGGGAGATTGTTAGGAATATGTTATAAACTTGATGATAAATTAAACAAAACACCTTAGTAGATTTAACTTAGTAAATTTGTAGCACTCGACGGATGATTAATTATAGTCCCGACGGATGATTTATTATAGTCCCGATGGATGATAATTTGACATCCATCGGGTGAGTAGCTTATGTAACAAATAAGTATTGTAGCACATTTCTGTAAACAACTTTGTGTAGATTCTGTAGGAGTATATGAGTCATGTTGACTACTAGTGGATATGCAGAATAGGTTGATTAATTATAAATATGAGATGTCTTGTAGTTCTGTATAAGTGAAATGGAGTCAAGTGATAAATAGCTACCTGACGGATGATCAACAAAGCTACCTGACGGATGATCAACAAAGACCACTCGACGGATGATAAACATGTACCCAACGGATGATCAAATTCAAATATCTGTTAACAGTGACAACACAGTCACATGCGTTAGGTGTTTGCAAAAGAAATGTGACAGCCTGTTAAGCAGGAATTTGAGAACAAAGAAGCATTACCATTTCCATGCAATTGTGAAGATATTCAAAGATGCTGGAATAGAGTGGTGAAGCAGCATAGAGTTATACTAGATATGTTTTATTTTATTATCTTGTCTTATTTTCATGTAAACTTGGTGATATATAAACCAAGTGTAGCTAGTAGAACATTCAACTAAGCAAACACATTTCAAAGAGAGATAGAAAAAGTTGTACTTGTCAAGAATCTCTCTGTAGTTTGTTTGTTCTATTTGAAAAGCAACTGTGAGCCATTTTAAGCTACACAGAGTTCTCAAACTGATATATATATGTCTCTGGTGGATACATTCAAATCCACCAGAAAGTTTTAAAAGTTTGTGTTCTTATTACTTTATGTTTTAATTTATATAATTCTTTCATTCCGCACTCTGCAAATCAAACACTTATATACATTCAGTTAGAACAGTTTTTAAAATCTGGAAAAGTGGCCAGAATTACATTCAACCCCCTTGTGTAATTCTTGTTGTATTGTTAGGGAACAACACTTTTTAGAAAGATATATTACTAAATATTCTCATATTGGTACCGTTAGATCGACTTTAAAAAATTTAAATATCTAAATAATATAATCTTAAACTATTACAAATCCAAATTGATAATTTTATTATAAATAGTTAATAACATAGCAAATAAATTTCAAATGAGTTAATTTTCAATGAAGGATTATATTAGAACTTATAAGTTAACTATTCAATATTTCATTAAAACAATATTATTGTGTTTGAGATTTAGGAGTCAAAATAGTCATTTGACTGGTACCTCTAACTAATGTTTCGTCTGGACTGATGTTTCGATATTTTAAAAATTATTATTTTGACGATCCAACTACAGTTAAACCTCTTTAAAGTAATATCACCGGGATCGTAAAAATTTATTACTTTACGGAATTTATTACTTTATCGATATAATAATATTTAATTATTTTATTAATAAAGTAAAATTTTATTATTTTACCGATATTTTTGTGGTTTACGTATTACAAGAATTTGGTAAAATAAATGAAGGTATCGGAGGATTAAATGAAGATATCTCTAATTTATGAAATAGGAATGTGACGGATGTAGAACTTCTTTTAAATTATCAAATCGAGAATAATGTGATTACTAATCCTGACCCGGATGACAACAATATGATCTTAAGCATGTCATCGCATTTCAAGCAATCAACATTTTGGACAATTACTTGTTATAACACGAGCAAAACATACGAGAAGTTATTTATGTTTTACATTAAATTAACGATGAGATTAACACTGGATTTGGTGGAATAAAGAAACAAGCTATTATATATTCTTATCTTGAAAAGAACCGAATTTTGTGTGTGTGTCTATATATATATATAATTACGAAATTATTACTTTACAAATTACTTTGGCCCCTAATGACTTTCTAACATTTTATTATCTTACATTTTAGCGAGAATATTACTTTATAACATTGATCCAAGTTGGAACTGATGAAATTTATTACTTAAACGAGATTATTATTTTATCGGATATTACTTAATTGAGGTTTAACTGTATATAGTTTTTAGAATTTAAATAATTTAATATGAGTTCTCAAATTTCATACAAAAATTAATTTATTTAGTTTAAGATTCTAACGGTCAACCCATTTGCTTACTTAGTGTTTGGTATAAGATTAGTATTTTAATTTTGTAAATAATATTTTTCGGCGAGACCCACTACACAATTGTTGGCTACAAAAGCAATAGTTATTGCCCAAACCTTGCTTATAAGTTATAAGTTGTTAGTCAATATCGTAAGGTACTCGTTGTTATATTAGGTTCTGATTTTCATTTAGGTTTCATGCACCGCTACTTATATACCAGATACTGTTATCTTAGAAGGACAAAGGAAAAGTTGAACTAGGCTCTGTCCCTTTTTTGACACATTTGAAAGAAGAATTCATTTTTATGGCATCAAACACTGACAAATATGGCACAAAATGCCACTTTTTATGGGGTTCCCACAGATACCCAGAAGAAGTGGCGTTCTGGGGAAAATAATATTTTTTTTTTCAGTTTTTCTTCTCTCCTCCCCTTTGTTTGCCTTGTGTTTGTGCAGATTTGGGTGGTTAAATATATGTGAGGGCTTGTTTTGTAAAGCTCGTATTTAATTACCAAAAAATTATTTTGGTTTAATTTTTTTTATTGGTTGGTGATGTAAACCTATTTATAGTATGTATTTTTTTAATTTTAAATTTGTATATATATTACTTTTGTAGCTCGAGAAAGGTTGTCATGAGAGTCGATTGCGCATTTTTTGACGAAGACACATTTTCACGGATTTTTCAAATGTAGTTGTAAATTTTATTTTTGTAAAAACTTGTATCCATGTATTAGCACTTTTGTAGTACTTTGCTTACTATTTATTTTAATAAATAAATAAATAAAATTACGAGTTTTGACGGTAGTAGAATGGTACTAGAAATGTATAAAATAATACATAAAAGTGAGAAAAAGTAAACATGGGAATGAAATTCATGAAGGTGGTCAAAGTAGGTTCATAGTAAAAAATAAATGCCTAATTAAAAATAGCTTGATATTACAGAAAGACACAACTAATACGGAGCTGGAATGAAAAACACGGAAATGGAAAGGAACGATGCAGTTATGAAAAACACGGAAATGGAATGAAAAATGCGAAAATGAAAAGCACGGAAATGAGCAACAACAAGCTCACGTTGTTAAGTGTGGGTGCCCTATCCTGGGCATTTCTTGCTACGATTGGTGTGGCCTTTTTGGTTGCATATACTATATTTCTTTTCTGACCGCGGGCCTTCAATCTCCATTCAGATCTGCACCGATTGACCCTTATTTCCGCATTTTTTCTTAAGCTTTTTCAAGGACTCATCCAGCACTAACTTTCCATAGTCCTTCCAAGGTATGGGTAATTCGTAGTTCCAGTATTCAGTTGGTTGTAACGGATAAATCATTGGCCGGCACAAGTTCTCCATTGTTTGGTTCTTATGGCAATTTTTAATGAAATGCTCCCAACTCAATATGTGTCTTATACAATCTGCCATTTCATGAGAGCGCATCATGTGATAGGTCGTCCATTTTCCATATGTGCACGTACGGTCATTCAGGTTGACAACCTGGGTTTTACCTCCCTTTACCCTTTCCTTGGCAGTTGTGTACTGATGTGTAACTATTTTTAATATCTCGCGCAGACGGTGAAAAGTAATAATTGTATGTCATGTTGCCTTCCTTTGAATTTTTGCTAAATAGCGGCTGAACGTGAACATAACTGTTACCCTTGTTGCAAACCTCCATCCACTATATTTCGATGTGTGTCAACAAGTGTAACCGTCTTGTAGAAGAGGTACTCCATCATCGCTGTTACTGGAAGGAAACGAGTCCCTCTTATGTTGCCGTTGAAACCTTCAAGCATGTTTGTGGTTGTTTGACTGTATCGAACACCAGTGTCGTGGGAAAGTGACCACCTCTCCACGGGTATTCTTGCAAGATAATTCAGGGCTGGAGGGGAAATTTCACCAATCCTTGCCATATATGCCTCGTGCTTTGAGACTTGCGTGGTTGTTCCAGCTTTCCACATCAATTTTTTTAGTTAACTGCCAGGGTGATGATGGCAAAAGTTGCACATGCCGACTTTTTGCCGACAAACATGTCTCCGAAAATGCTGCAAAAACCAAGACCAGTTTTTGTATGTCTCCTCATCAACCAAGCCATAGCAAAGAGGAAAAAGGTGGTTGTTCGAATCATAGTCCCGACTGTCATAGACTTCATCAATGGTTATTTGTTTTCCTCTCCACGCTTTCTTGTACCCCACTATATGTTTGTGCTCATTATTGATAAGCAGGATAATGGTTTTAATGGAAATTTCTGGTGTATCTATTACCTGTTTCAACATATCACAATACAAAGTCAAAATATTTTCGTACAGAATATGTAAATAAGTTCAATATTTATGTATGTGAAAGTACTTACAAGTGGTTTCACAATCCGCGAAATCATCCTTGTAGATAACTTCTTGTGATCTTGCAACGGCTAATCGACCACGCATTTGCGTTCCTTTCTATTCACATTTATCTGCCAGTACCCGAAATCATACATTAAAGCAGCTCTCATCCTCCAGTTACAGCCATCCGCCCGACACTGTACAATGAGTTGTTCTTTGTTACTCTTTGTCGTTTTATATATATGGTCAGTGGAAATAAGTGCACGCCTCACTGCCAGCAAGAGGCTGGTTTTGTCACGGTAACACATTCCTTCACTCAGTTCCCCTTGATCGAGGTCTTCATTAGCATACATATCATTAGGGTTATCTATTATTGGGGGAGTGTATTTCTCTGTGCGAAACCATGGAACCCTTGGAACATGATGCTCTTCCCCAACTACAGGAATTGTGCTGAAAATTTCTTCATTCCTCTCTGAATGCCCTCCACCTTCATCGTTGCCTGAAGATTCTTCATCATCATCATGAAGGTGAAAATTCTCCTCACTTGATGAATTGACTATAGCTTCATCTGCCATGAAGGCTAACTGATTACCTGAACCTCTTCCCACCACATTATTTGGTTGTGAAAATGCCATATCTACATTACCTCCACCACCTTCATCATTTTCATAACTAGTCCCCCCATAACCTCCACCATATTGACTATTCTCCCCTCCATACCCTCCACCATGTTGACTAATACCCCCTCCATACCTACCACCATGTTGACTAGTCCCACCTTCATACCCTCCACCATATTGACTACTCTCCCCTCCATACCATCTACCATATTGACTACTCCCTCCTTCATACCCTTCACTAAGTTGACTAGTCCCCCCTTGATACCCTCCACCATGTTGACTACTCCCCCTTCCATATCCTCCACCTTGTTCACTAGTTTCGCCTCTATACTCCCCGCCTTGAAAAAGTAGACCTGACCACCCTGGGTTTACATTATCCTCGTATGTTGTTTGTGTCGGTTGTGACCCTAAATTAAGTTAGAATGAGTATGGGTCATATAACAGCAATTTCCTCTGTTTCGATGAACAATGAAACATCTCCTTGAACATTCAACAACATGGCAGGGACATTTAACATGTGTGTAATATCATCATCACATAATATATCCATTTGATAAAAACCTTCAACTAGGTTGTATTGACCATGGTATGGATACTTCAAACTCAGTTTTAAATTCCAGTGATACGAATTAATATTCATTAAATTGTACACATCACATTTAAACTCATCATAAGTGGTATCAAACTTAATAAACATCATTTTTTTGGGATCGATAGAGTAATTGATATTAGTACCTTCTCGAATAACCACTTCACCTAAAAAAAAATTGACATTCACGTGCCCATCCATTTCCCTGCTTTACAAAAAATATTCACAGTTAAGCATTTAATTAAACACTATTACAAGTATAATCTATTTATTTCGCTAACGTTTTAGGAAATTTGAACAGAAGTGTGTGTTGAAATTAGAATGTTGTTTGCAAGATAATCAGTACTAGCAGCAAAAGTGAAGCAGCTAATTATCTATTATCTTTCAAAGTGTACGAGGACATATATAAATAGTAACACAGGATATAGGAAAGGAGACGAGTATTAATGTATATTATTGGTGTCAGATTTCCTGTAAAGAGAATTATTGATACTATCCATTTCAGATTTGCGATAAGATTACATTGAAAGAGAATCTACCTTTTTGTCAGATTTTCAAGATATGAAAGACAAGATAAGGTTCTCGGAAATAATTAATTTTATTTATGAAAATTTATTTATGAAATAATGCAACATATTATTTAAAGAAAATAGAAGATAATCCAATCCATAAATAATGCTACATATTATTTTAGAAATAATTAATTTTATTTTTGAAATTTTATAGTTTTATGAAATATAAAAACAAATTTATGAAATATACAATTTAAATGATACATTTTCTGAAATTTATTTTAAGTTTTGGTAATTTAAAATAATAGATGAAATTTATATTTACTTCAAGTTTTGGTAATATAATATATTATTATATTGTAATATATTATTACTCAGGAAAATATTATTACCAAGTAGTTTTCGTAATATAATATATTATTATATTTCAAATTTTTGTAATATAATATATTATTATTATAAGTAATATATTACTACTAAGTAAAATATTAAAAATAAAAAGTCTGTTAATATATTATTATCAAGGAAAACAAAAAAAAAGAAAAAAAAGAAAGAAAAAAAGAAAGAAAAGAGAAGAGAGGTAAGAAAAAAAGAGAAGTAAGAGAGAAAGAAAAACTGAAAATAAATATTATTTTGTAGCAGAATCCAAAAAAAGTGACGTTATGTGCCATATTAACTGCTATGTCATAAAAATAATTCTTCTTTCAAGTGTGCCAAAAAAGGAGCGGAGCTGTTGAACTACTATTTATTTATTATTTATTGTATTCTTTCCGAAATATAAACTTGTTAGAGATTTGATGTGCTTTAATTAGGGATGACAAATTAATCCGATCTGACGGATATCCGATTCGAAATCCGAAACTGGATAATCCGAACCCGATTTTTTGGATATGGATATAATTTTTGTACCCGGAAAATTTTGGATTTGAATTTGGATATAGCCATATCCGATCCGATATCCGATTTGATACCCGAAATCCGATCCAAACCCATTTGAAACCGAGACCCGATAAAATACCCGAATATATATATAGTTATTCTAATAGAAATCAATTTAGAATAGAAACTAGAAACCGAATAATTTTTTTATAAAATTAATTCGAAATATAACACATATGGTATACAAATCGATCGTTGAGAGATGCAGAAAAATACAGTGAAATCGGATTTTTAAAAAATTTACGGTTTGACGGGAAAAATTAAATTAAAAACGGAGAGGAAAATCTGAAATTAGGTGTTGGAAGGTGCAGAATAGTTGGGTGGGGTGATTTAGGGGGCCATTAGATTAGGTAGATCTAAATACTTAGATTGGTTCCTAGTTTTTAGTTTGTATTTGATCATTCTCTATATGTATATATATATATACATCATTAAATAAATAAATAAATACTTTTAAATTATAAAATACATTTATCATTTTTTATTTTAATAAACCTAATAATCTCAATTGACCCAAACAAAAGCACAAGTACAACAAAACACAACATTCTTTAACATAGTTACACAGAGTTAGATAGAAAGTCGTGGCTCTAATCCACTCAACACGCGCAATTTCTTTTCCGTCGATACGTCCTGAAATTTGTACTTTAATTCCTTTTGTATCTGCTTGGTCAGTTAAAAGGTTACTCACTCGCCCGCCAGCGCAGCATATATTTATCAAGATAAGGCACAAGGTAGGAGCCAGAATCCTATCAATTGATTCATTCGTTATTCTACTTCTATTGGTTAGTTTCGTGTTGCGTATTGTGATTTTGCAAGGACGAGAGACCTTTGATGCTTCCAATTTATTATGCTATTGTCAATTTGTATTTTGTAGTATGAACTATTGGTTCTTTTATAAATCATGCTAGATTTATTTCAATTTCGTTGTTGGACTTGGATTGCTTTGATATATATGTTCATTCTTCACTAAGCTTATCTCTTATAAATTGGGATTTTAATTTTCGGGTTTTCGGATATCAGATTTCGGTTATCGGGTATATTAAAATTCAATCTAAAATATCGGGTTCGGATTTCGGATATATCCGAACCCGATCCAAAATCCGTTTGATCGGATTTGGATATGAATTTTCGGGTAATTTTCGGGTTTGGATCAGGTTCGGGTACGACCAACCGGATCTTGTAGGCCAGATCCAAGAAACTGACTAATTTAACAGAAAACAATATACTTTCAAATATATCTCAAGCTAATATAAGCAAGGTAGGTGGTCATTATGAGTCAACACGATTCTTACATTTGCTTCAGAAAGTTAATCATATAACCTTGTGAAATTCCGAAACCTCATTTCATTATAATTTGATCTTAAATCACCACATGCAATTCTACCTTCTGCATCCAATTTAAGACGATTGTATTACGGATGTCAAGACAATGTTCATCTTAAAGTTTTTTCCTGGTGGTGCTCAAGGTTCCGCAGCACTATCTTTGCAAATATCTTAGATTGAACGGGAGCCGTTGCTGCCACCGCTCCAGCTCGCACAGCTGCTCTTG
The DNA here is from genome assembly GCF_009905375.1 of Apium graveolens. Lineage (NCBI taxonomy): Eukaryota > Viridiplantae > Streptophyta > Magnoliopsida > Apiales > Apiaceae > Apium > Apium graveolens. The sequence goes on along the minus strand of NC_133651.1, from coordinate 81,941,432 downwards.
CACGAGTATTGTTCAAAAGGCTAGCATGGTGCAGCGCATGTTGATTACCCGGAAAAGTGAACTACAAATAAGAAAGTACAGCAATGGAGAATAATACAGCATTGTTAGTAAAGTTATTGTTTCCATCATAAACTGAAAGAATTTATTTTGATAATAGGTAGAGAATGAGATTTACCTGCAGCAAAGCAAATGCAGCACAAGTTTTTAGTTCATTAGAAGAATTTCTTAGCATAACAGTCAACCGTTCAATTTCAGAGCCACTGAGATATACAAAATGGGAACATTAGACAGTGAAGATGCAGAACAATAAACATAATGGGTTAAAATTATCAGGAAGATTACAGAGCAATTAATCTAACTAAACCGTGATAAGTCCAGCTGATTGTTTATCAGCAGTATCTTAACATAAAATGGGGATCATATCTATCAAACTTTTATTTGGAAGATAGAAGAGCATTTTTGTTACGATTTAACAAGGAAGATAGAAGAGCATTTTTGTTACGATTTAACAAGTCAAAGCTTAGAAACTTTTTTAAAGATCCCATTTCTAGTGCTAGGAAGAACTTATCAAAAGCTGGAAATTATTTTTTTATAAATCATGCACAAAAATTTACTACAATTAGATTAGTCTCACTACAGCAGCTATATTACAGTCAAAAATAACCAATTTACCTAATACTCGGTTTTTGGTGCCCAATATACCGTTTTAGAAAACGGAGGCTACTTTTACCCCATATATACACTTCCAAGTAATGTGTATCTTCATCGTATCATTATATTATATATATATAGGCAGATGTTCCATTCTCAGATCTACTCCTGCAATCTGCCACCAAAAGCGCGTAGTTTTCCGATTTGATCCTTTCTTCTCCAATCCATTACCAGACTACTACCGATTTATACTCTCTTCCCCAATTTTTCACGGCATGCACATTTTTTAATCTACCCACCAACGTCATTTTGACCCACTTTACTACCGCCAGCACACTCACTAACACCTACGAATTCTAATAATATCTCAGATCTGAAATATCTGGTTATCTGCTTTTAAAATTTTAGTAATTTGGTTGAAATTATTTTAGTAATTTGGTTGAAATTTTGGTAATTCTGTTTTAATATTAGTGATTCTGGTGTAGGTGGTAGTTCAGATTTTGGTGATTCTGTTCCGGTTTTGGTGGTGGTGGGTGGTGGTGGTTAGTACAATTATAATTGTCATAGGGTTAGCTAATAGGTAAATTTGTGAAAAGATTCAAAAAAGAAAAGCACAGTCGGTAGTGTGCAAATGTTTTAGAAATCAATTTCATATAGAACTCGAGTAAAAATTCTTTGTTTCACTTATACACAATTGTCGATTAAATTTATAAATTGTTGTAACCTCGGTGTACCTATTAGCTACTATCATAACTTGGGGAAACAATGACACATAAATATTGAGGAAAAAAGAAGAGCTCTAAACATTATATCCACGATGAAAGTTAAAATTAACAACACTATCTCAAGAGGAAAGAGAGATAGGACCTGCATCTCAGATGACCTGCTTCTAAAATATGAGCCGACTCCGCAACTTGAGTCAACAACGCAGGAGATGAAGATGTAGCCACGGAAGAAAGTAATGGTGGGTCAGAATATGCGAAAATAAAGTCATCAATGGACTTCATAGCCAAGAACCTAAATGCATCTATTCTACTTTTCAAATCGTCTACTGAAGAAGCTCTAGCCCGACAAAATTCATCCATTCTGTACAAAACACACAAACTACTTAAAAAGTGCAAGACAGAACATCTGGTCATACAAAAGCATAATTATCTATGAATGCTCAACATTCATCCAGAATAGAAACATTTAAACTCTATCTTACAGGTCCTAGACCCGCCATAGTAGAAAATTTATCCATGTGTCCTATTTCCTTTGTAGTTTAGACATATAGAGGCTAGACATAAATGTAAAGAATATATATAAGAAAAAAGCATGTCATCACTCGTGGTAAAGGAGCTGCTTTTTTAGAATTAAGAGATGAATCTATCAACATAGTTATCGAGTTCACAATTACCCAGTAAACTGATATATTTCAGATCTAGCACTGAGCTATGGTTAAACACAACACAATTGTAACATATACAAAGCAAGAAATTTTTTCTGAAACTAGCTAAGTGAAAGATTTTGCATTTCCATTACTAAGCTCTCAAATGCAGACATGTTCAATTGTGCTACTTTAAGGAAGTTTTTTGATGTAACTATATGAATACACACGAATCTGATGATTGTCTAGAAGGCCAATAAGCTCGATACTAGAAATTTGCAGATTAGTACAATAAAAAGGTTTTCTAAATCTTATATAACAAGAGTAATTTCAAATTTTAATATAATGTAAGGTTGCTGCCTTCAATATCAATATCTATTTACTAGTAATTTCATCGGAAAACGCACGTCAGGATTAAAATTTACCTTTCTGCATCATTAATTATGACAAAGGAATTTGGTGTAATATAAAGTTAGAATTATGTCATGAGTATATCAAAGAACCCTTGGGACAATACAGTAAAAGCATCATCATAGATGAAACATACCTTTCATCATAGATATATGTAAGTGTCAATGCAGACAGAAATTGCACCACCTTTGACATAGATAAAGTACAACAAATTGCCACAAACCCTAGCCCCCCAGAATGCGCTATTTGGATAGCATTAATAGGACAAAAAGAAAGAGCCCAAAGAGCTTCGGCTGCTCTCTCGTGGACATCCTGAAGAAAATTAAAGGAAAAAAAACACATTTACAATTTTTGATCACTATTAGGTCATGTTGAATCATGAGTACAAACAAGGATGCCAAGTAGAATCATTAATAAAACCAAATAGACCAATCAGAGATCTCAGGATAAACTGATTCCAAAGAGTTCCAACTTCCACCTTTTAATGCTATAAATATCACACAGCATTTCCTTAGTAGCGCATACTATGGCAAGCCGTTTAAGATGCTAACAAGGGCCAGGAGTAAGCATTATACACAAAATCAATGTGTATGTCCCTTAATTATGTTTATACAAAAATAAAAAGATTGAAGATACTGCCTAGGAGCTAAATCCACTTTTAATTTTACTTCCTGGGTACTACTATCTGGTTTGTTCAATTATCTATCAAATTAGTCCCGCAGAACATCTGATAAATATCTCTTTTAGGTTACGTTGGTACACAAAATTCTGTCCTATTTTGAGCATCCTTCGCATCTTCAGCGATAAGCACCAATCTTGAGAAGAGATGCAATGGCAAATGTAAGGATTATGATATATAAACGTTGAAACCAAAAACAACAACTACAATTTTTTTTCATTCATAGTGCAGGAACATTAACCACTAAAACCACCTCGCAACCTACAGGGAGCTTGTTTTTTCTGATTTGTCTAACAATGTGGCGCCGAGAACCACTAAACTCTAGGAACTTAAAAGGCAAAGAGATTTGACGATTCCTAAAGTTCAAAAGTTATCATCAATTCTATTATCATGACCTTTGTTGGCTTAAAACTTAATTTTTGATCTGCAAGGATTTATTATTTAGGTGCTAAGTTTTTGTTTGTAATACTGTCATTTTGGTCTTTAACCGATTTCTTGAAACAGATTTACAAACCCCTGAATGTATCCAGAGTCTTGACATGTCTAAGACAAGGGGTGAGTATCTTATGAGAGAAAATAAAAAAAATAGCCACATATAAATAATTATTAATGGAAATTTCGCACATATATGTGAAAAAGACCTATCACTAATCACTTAACTTATCATTAAGTTCAGAAACTTACTTTAGCCACGGATTGAGCCAACTTAAGGAGTGAAGCAATTCCGCCCCGAGCTCCAATAAGAATACTAAATACAAAGCCACAAGATAGCATAAGTTAAAATAGTAGTGACAGAAAAATATATATGTATATACACATATAGATAGATCAAGACAAAGGGGAGAAATTAATAAATGTGTAATTGTGTCCAAAACTCAAATTGAACAAATGAAGAACGATAAGCTTTATGAGTCAAGTATATTAAAGAGTTTAACTAATAATCTGGGGGCAGTGACACTATGCTCGTGTACAGATGGATGGAACCAAAAGTCAATTATATGTAGGGTTTCACCAGTAAGCTGTTTGTAACTTCGCATCATACAATTCTACCAGTAGTTATATTTGCCATACAGCTAGAGGAAATTGAAATTTTAAATATCCGACATCGGTGAACAACCATATTCTTATATAATGCTAGCATATGTAGTTTAGATAGGACATGTCATTTTTAAAAGATATGACATAGCTTTAATCCCTTCAACCTGATATACTCACCCAACTTCAATTTTCAAGTCACCAATTATATTATAAGCAACTGGGATATTTTAGTATATTACTAGTAAATATTTATAATTTCAATTAGAAAAAAAAATATTTATAATTTCCTAAATGTAGCTATGCAAGCGTAAAATTCTGCATGTAAATAACAATATATTAGCATTCGAGTAAAAATCATCATATACAAACAAATGGATGATAAATATTGTACCATGCTTTCAGATTTCTGCCTTCGCCATGATATGTGATGAGAATTTGCCACAAAGCAATATCGTTTTTTTAACAATAAAGGAAGAGAGTAAATAAGACTTATCGGTATCTGGTCATCCCCATCAGGATGCGATGGTGATAAATTAGTGCAAAGTTGGAAAGTCAAACACAGGTAAAATTAGTCAATGCTAAATTAAAAGTTTCTATAAATTCCTGACCTAAGATATATAGTAGATTTTTCTTAGATCCTTTATTTATTTAATGTTTTTCGCATGATTAGACAGTGAGTTGCCTAGATCTAGCAAGTTGCAGGGAAGATTGCAGTAGCATTTAGGTGGAATATGATAATGTTCCAGTTAGCACCCTCTGTCTCTAACAGAAGAAATAAGTTTTAAACCGAAGACAGCACTTTGTACATGATAGCAATCCTATATAATTACTCTGAAAATAGTCTCCAATTCGTGCTATGGGGAAAGAATTTCTTACATATTAAATTCCTCTAGATAATTAAGTGGATTACTTTAGCAGCGGTGTCTTGATGCTGCTACTTTAAATGAACATTTGAAGACGCTGTAAATTTTACCATTTATATTCTATACAGCAATAACATAGGAAGCTAAACATGACAAAGTTATAATAAAAACAAACATGCCAGAAGTAACACTTTTTTGTAAATAAGAGGGAGATCTTTATATTTAATCTAATCTTCAGGTGGATGTGTGCATTACTATCACAATACACAAGTTAATATTAATGTAAACAAGCAATTCTAAGCAAAATATGTTGTAATGAGTCTGTTTTGTTTAGGCTGGCTGACCGATTTTAATGTATATTAATCAAAAATGTTTATTTTAGGAGGGCATGGTGCATCTACTGAAGAAAGGGAGTCTTAAAAGCATTTAAAACTGCAAAATGAAATTATACAGGAAAGTGATTACATTATAAATTTAACATATACATAGATATTCCATGTGTACCTATGGGCTTCGGACACAGTAAATTTCCTGAGTGCACGAGCAACCATCTCCTGAAGATCATGATCTTCATGAGGGGCACTTGCGCATGAATGAGCAAGAAAAGCCTAAATATCAAGAGATACTTGTAATAATTAGGAAAAAGGCATTTAATAAGGAACAAAGAACAGCTACATTAAGAAATAAAATCTTATATATTACATTTAAAAAAGCAAAGTGTAGCACACATCAACTTAACACATATTGAAAGATTGTTTTTACTGTTAAAGATTCTAGTAGCAATAGTGCACTTAAGTACATACGCACATGTATACGTTTGCAGTGGAAACCAACACAAGTGGACTTAATTGAATTCGTCTTACAACATGCGGATAGATTTACTTCCAGAATTACCGGAAGCACTCAACATTGTCGCTGTCGTATGCAAGCGAGGCTGCACTTGTCATACACTCTTATTCAATATCAAACTTTTGCCTATTTAGTATTTGATCCTGAATTTCTGCACTGTCAATTTGTAGTTTGTCGCCTTTTTTAGCTATTGTAGGTTTTAGTCCTTTTAGTTCATTCGAATGGTTCGAAAATGGAGAACAGGCATATACTTATCAAGAATAAGTAGTTGTTAGCGGAAAATGTAGATTCCAATCAAATGAACTACATCTCATGGGTAGCAAATACCTCGCGACTCTCTAAACAATATGGGTGCTAATGAGATTTCATCTTCTTCAATTACTATCAGCTATAACAATGGCAATAGTTTGAGCATTTAACTCATCTTAGCAGAGAACAAGGTCATTATATAATGGAAGTCAATACTATACCTAACAAAGCTCAATTGACAGATAGCCAAATGTTAATACTCTTCTACACAGTCAAGTGATGAATCCTTTCCATGCTCATGTCAGTTTGCAGTAGTTTGGTCTCTTTCCCTGAATTTGCTAATTTCGTGGTTCACACCATTTTATTTAGCTTCAGTTATTATAGTTTTTCATTTGTATATTGCCCGATTATCTCTGAACTATAGATTTCAATATTCTGCAGACTTTATGGATGATTTCTCCCAGAGACTTGGACAGCACAGCTTTTCTAAAGAAAGTCCTCAGTTATTTTTATCACACGTATTGTTCGGAAAATTTAATCATACATACTCGATATATCTTATTACCCCAAGATAACACTCTTGATTAAATTACATCTCATTTTCGCACATTTATAGTTTTCCACCATTCATCTGTCTACATATCTAATTATAGTTTGAAACTCAGGTCACAATGTCCTTTTGAGAAAATGTAGCAAAAAGAATTCGTGAAAAGATCATTCTTATAAAAAGTTCGATACAAATCAGTCCTCAAGGATAACAAATCATACCAGCGCTTCAACACCACCAGCTGCTGCAATTGCTTCTCGATTTCTGGCATAAAAGCATAAATTGGACACTGCAACAACCGCTTCTTTTCTGTTAAAGAAAATTTAAATTTATAATAATTGGAAAAGGTACCAAGGTGTAGCAAAAACTTGCTAATGAGAGCCATGCAGGAAAGAAGAGTGATAATCAAAGTCAAAAATTGATGGCTTATCGACATTTCTACACCCCTTATCCATTTATTTTACTTTTTTATATAAATCAGAATTCCATTTATTTTACTTTTTATATATATCAGAATTCAGAAGAGTCTACACTAATTATGTTGTTTACAACCATTAGAATTAAATTTTTTTCACTTCTTTATTATAGTAATTTTCTGTTAATACCCTGAAAAATAGAATGTAACTAATGCATGAAGCTTTATGCTTCCTAAAATCACAGAAAATATCAGCACTGTTTGCTTTTATCAACAATGATAGTTGAAAGTGTGATATAAGATTCTTCGGCATGATACTTAACAATGAGTATTAGGGAACTCAGTGCATTGAAAGGAAAATTAATAAAGCATGTACAAAGTAGCAAATACTTGCAAGAGTTATAGTCACATTAGATTGTAAACTTTATGAACTCAAAAAGATACTGCTATGATTACTATGGTTCTTCTAAAATCCTGATGTGGTCAGAAGAATGGAAAGATTTGATACCACAATGTAGCACACGAAAAGGAAGAATAAAATGTGTGGTATCACACGAAAAGGAAGAATAAAATTATTACACACAAAACCGAATAACCATCTGGAAGCCAATGTAAATGTTGGATCAGCCTCCTCAAACATGAGTGAGATAATTCTATATACCAAAATAGGAGATACTCGTGCATAAATTATAGTAACGACTTTTTCATGTCTAGATTGGTTCATACTTTCCTATTTTTCCTCTTCCGTCAATGGTTTTGTTACCTACGACATGATTAGGAAGCTATTTGAAATCCACGTACCTAGCATGCTTGTTTTGGCTTCAAAATCATGGTTAGAACTATGAACTGTAAGTGAATAAAATATGACAATTTGCATGCTTTATCCCCGTCAATTACACAAATATGAACATCTCCTAAGAGAACTGGTGGATGAAAAAACTTTATATAACTGCAGAGCAGTCAAAACAAAAACATATGTTATAAATTCGAACTTATGCATCTGCCACCTGACTCCATTACAAGGAGAATGAAGAAGTTGCACAAGAGCTTCAACAGCTCCAATCTCATCTCCAACAGCAGTATTACAAAAATTTCTATCTCCGTGGGAAGCTAAATTAGCTATCGTCCGAGCAACCTAACAAACAATAAACATAGAAAACCAAGAAATGAATTGATAGCAAAGCTAAGCATATATGACTAATTGCATATAAAAAGAAATATCTTCGTATTGCATATAAAGATTAGTTCCACAGGATTTCCGTAATACCAGGTATGTTCTTCGGAGAGAAGAGATCATATGAATTATTCCTATCTTAATAATACCTGTTTTTGAATGTATCTGGACCTTCGGGCAAGCCTTAACAAGGCAGTAAGACCGCCTACTTCAACAATCAACATGCTACACCTATTATTAGCAGCCAAGTTTGCCAGTGTTCCGGCTGCACAGTTCTGCAAACAAAATATTAAGTATTAACAGATTTACCCTTCCACACTATAGAGGTCATAATTAATATTGATCTATTTGTGACATAAAAGATAAGTCTTCCTATTTTAGCTGTAATCCCTTATGCATAACAAAGAAAATACATACAAGAACTCCATCAGCAACCCCATTAGCATGAGTAGTCCATTTTGAGATTACATCAACTAACACTTGTACCAAACCAGCGTAGGCATCCTGAAACAAGTATTCACTTCATCAATGAAGTTCAGCAAACATGATGTGATGATAATGAAAACAGCATTTTAAGCAACCTTGTCCATTTCCCCGGCAGAAAGGTTCCACAGACATCCAGCAGCTCTCTCGGCAATCCATCTGTTTGCGGATCTTGCCAAATTAACTAGAACATGTATTCCTCCAACTTCTTCCACAACTTTTCTAACCCCGAAATCAAGTAACAAATTCTTAATTGCCTAAACAGAACAAAATATTGCAAATTAACCAATATTCTGACAAGAAACATGTTAGCCAAATATCTATCTAGATGTCAACTTAATTGTTTTCCTAACACAACAACCTACTTAAATGAGTAGTCTGGAATAGGGACTAAAGGTCCAATTTGTTTTTGTTAGTAAATCATCCACAAAATCTATCAGAAAAATCATGTAAGAACTTCGAAAGAAACATAATTGATAGACCTAAATTACCATGGCTGATTTACACTGAAGCCCCTCCCTCCAAGATTTTGTGAGGTTCAAAAGGAGTAATATGCCGCCTTTCTGAGAAACCGCTTTAGCAAGTGCAGAATCAATGCTAGCAGTTTCATTATTTACAACTGCAAAAGTTGCAAGGGCATCAACAGCCCTCTCTTGCACCTCTTCCTGTGAGCTTTGTGCAAAACTAAGCAACAATGCCACACCTTGGCTGAGCCAAAAACTATTCAAACCTGTCTGATGCCTTACCGCAAACCGGAAAAGAGAATATGAGAGGATCCATTCCAACCATATCATAATCTCATTTAGGCCCTGCTCTTTAATTTCCAAATTCCTCCAGCTGGAGAAAACATTCCTCTCTTCCATTGTTGTTTCGGCAAAGAGAGAACATACCCCTCTAAATATGTTGGTGGAAAGAGTAATTAGCAGTCCGCCTTTAATATTCTTATGTTTAACCAAACTAGGACTGTTATCAATAGCCGGGCAATTCAATGCGCAAAAGATCAGTAAGTTCTTCGAGGTCGAAAGAAAACTAGTCAAAGCATCAGGAGCGATATCAGTTCGTGAAACATCTAGACATTTCAAATGGGGCAACATATTCAAGTACTCCAAAGCCAAAAGCCAATTTATGTTTAAAGATCCAGCAACAGAGAGAAATTGGAGTGACAACACATTTCCTAAAGTCTTCATGTCGATATTAAGACAGTCAACAAAACTAATTTCAGTCAACTTTGGGCAATTTCTAGCCAACGATTCAATAGCAACACCATTAACGTTTCTTATTCCAGAGAGTCGAAGTATTTTCAGTTTGGAACAGCACGCAGCAACTTCTTTTATAGCATCACTAGTGATCCTTTCAAAGGTATCCGGTCCAAGCTGAAGAATCTCAAGCGCTTTGTGATTAGACGCAATCAGAATTAACATATCATCACTCATGTCGCTGCAATATTCTCCGTTAATTTCCTTCAAATCCCTAGCTCGGAGATATATTAATGCATTGGCAGATTCAATCCCACAAAATTGTACCTTCCTCAAACCAGTGCATCGCGAGGCAAGCCGATTTGCTACATTCATATTAAATTTGTGCATCCGAAGATCTAACGAATGCCAAAAATTTTGAGATCTTCCCAAAAGCCGCCAACTCGAACAGGTTTCAGAGAAATTTGCCCGATCTTGGTAATTCAGGCGTGAAAAAAACTCAATCACCACGTCATCAGGCAGATCAACCATTTCATTGCCAGTCCTCAACACATTTTTGCAAACTCTTTGGTTCATATCTAACGTGTCAACAAAACCCGAAATATAAAAAAAAAATCTAGAAATCAAAAACTTTAAAATTTTGTTCATAAAGTGAGTGTCGACAAAGTACAAACCCAAATACAACAATTTTTTACACTAAAGAAACTCAATTAAGCATTGTCTTGAAAATTAAAAATTAATTGCATCCAATATCTATATATAATAAGTATGTATAAAACAACACTACAAAAACAATAGCAAGAGATCAAGAGATATATTAAACACAATAAAAAATGCTAGCTAAGCATAAAACCCCTACATCTATCGATAATAAGTCAATGAAAAAACAATTGAAGCAAAACAAACATTTATATTCAAATGATCGCCGGAAAAAAAATAGAATCGAGAATGCAAAACGAAATCTAGGTACCTTAACCAGCAGTATAGAGTTCTCAATCAGTTGTTCCAATTCTCTAAAGCACAGCTCTAATGGAATTCTGGTCAGAATAAAAAAATATATCTATATGTTGTATCAATACGAACCACTGTAAACTAAGAAAATTGATGGGGCCCTAAATTGACTTTTAAGTACCACCTACGTAAAATACAGTATCTACAAAATCGTTTTTTCAGATAATAAATTTAAAAGAGATGTGTAGTGTGTGGGGCCTATATATATATTATACTAGCGGCATACTGAATACAAAGGTATTCAGGATAATCAATTAAAAATATATAAAAAGTGCATGGGTGACTACAAAACTTTTACAAAAAAAGATTGATGTGATATGGGAGATACTGGAGTCGCATTTCAAAATCACGAAAGATCTTTATTAATAAAAGCTAGATATTTTAAAGATTTGAATATTTTGTTTTTAAGAATCAAAAGTACTTAATTTTAGGTTACAATAGAAAGAATTTTAAAATTGTTTACTATCCTTTTATGAGAATAATGAACCTTAGATTCATCTCAGGTTCCAGAGGAGGTGCAGTGGAATTCACTTAATTCTACAATGAAAATCTGAATACTTTATTTATACATAAAAACATTTACGTAAATACATACTTGCACAGTTCGGTACAATTCAAAATGTACACAGATATGACACATTCATATTCATACACGGCGCAAAACATTATGTTCCACAGCAAAAAACGGCGTTTGTCAAAAGTCTTAGAGTGACTCTCTGAATCCAATTGACTAAAATGTCTACTATTGTTTTAATGCAAAATACAATGTTCTGATGTAAAAACACTGATATCCCAACTTGTTATCTCAGCTGTATTTCTATTGCAGAACTATGAGTAAGTTTTGGTGCTATCAGATTCCTGATTCTTTATTTATTTATTATAATTTTCGACAAAGTAACTAAATTGTAATAACAACATTATTGATGATTTAAACATGCATCAATTGTATTTTTTAATAGTTCTTTATGTTACGTAATTGTGTAAGAATAGTAATATAAAAAACTGAATAATAGATGAAAATATACATGGCTTTCTGTAGTGAACACGAAAAGAACTACAAAAAAACCACACTTATAAGTTGTGATCAAATGGAAGGAGTATAGGTTTTACGGACACACTACTCATGACTATTTAGAGTACTAATACTCTAAGCTGAAAAATAAGACAGCCTATTGCAAATCTAAATATGAACATTGTTTCTATGCACTTGCATCATTTTATTTGAACTTTTACAAAAATTATAGATGTTAAATTATTGAATATGATAAAGATGTGTCATTTACATTTATATAATAGCATAATTATACAACAAAACAGTATGAGAATTATGGGGTACAGTTTCACCAATTTGTCATTAGGCATAACACTAAAAGATATTAGATTTTAGGAGAATCTTCTACAAGATATATAAAAATATGAACAAGATAAACCAACCTTCGTTGCGATTGCTCCCTCTTTATGGTGCCGTTGATTGGAGGCCTCTCACTTTCATCCCTCTTTTATTCTTCTTCACTTTCTTTTCCCCTAATTTCTTCCATCTCACCTCCACCCTCACTGTGGTTTCACTTCCCTGACCAATGTAAAGGGCTGGCTGTATAATATATCTTACATATTTAAAAGCTTTCCGCACATTGTGAAGCTTGTGTATTGGATCCATTTTTTGATCAGCTTATTCAGCGAATGAATATAATTTTACTTTATTACTCTTTCAACATTGTCGTTTCCTTTTGAGTCTTAAAAGCACCTGATGATCGAGTCGAAGTCTTAAAGATCGCTAACAGTGTATTGAGGACATCGATAGAGATAATGGGGATATAATTCCACCCCGATTGAAGACTAACAAAATTAATTGCATAGAGGAGGACGTAAGGAAAGAAGACATCATAGGAACCCATAGATGTCATGATGCATCATATGATTATGATGAGAGGGATTTATTTTAGTTAACTGGCGTGTAAATTGGCAAATTGAGATTGTTTGATAGGTGTGAACTTAAAGAAAGTAGTTGTAATAGCATCATAAAATTCAAAAATGGGTTCCGAACTGAGGTCGATGAATACTCAAACTCAACACTACAGATGACGCGTTTCATTAAAGCACGAGTATCGACTAAAGGGATTTCTTTGTGGGGGGGTTTCCTATACTTCCATACAGGTTGACATGTCATGTGATGCATGTATACACATTGTCTAAGTCTTGAATATCTTAAACCTAAATTAAGTTAAGTATGATTTCACATGCTCAAATGGGTGAATAACACATCTATAGAAACATGTATTAAATGAACATATAATCAAAACAGGAATTATACACAAGGTATGTAAACTGGGCTTGCAAAGATGCATACCTCAATTAACCAGAATTGAGAAGATTGGATATACACATCTGCTTCCATGTTGCTCTCAAAGAGGGAGAAAACGAGAAATCAATATATTTACAGTTTACACTTTATCCAACACTGTGCTGAAATATGATGAAGATTGAAGACTGGAGTACATATACAACCTCCATAAATTGATTCCCATGTTGGGCTAATCATAACCTGCAGTAGAGAAGCACTTTCCTTTTTAAGAAAAAACTCAACCTCGTTCATATGGATGACAAAACAAGTATTGAAATTTAGAGGAATATGTTATTTTTATCTTTATTTTGTTGTGTTTTCTTTAAAAAATAACTTAATTTCTTCAATTTTCAGTAATTTTAGTATTTCATTTTTTTTTGTTGAAACTATAATTTTAATAAAATATTTATATTTAAGAGGTTTTTTATCGATAAATAGTCAGTTATTATTATAATATATAGAGGACATGTTAAATTTTAAATTAATCATAACATCTATGCATGTATTATGGTTAAAAATAATAGTACTCGTCTCCTTAAATCATGATTTATTATTTATATTTGTTCAAACAAAATTCTTATTAGTAAAATATATACATGTTTGTTTATAGCTAGTGGAGTTTTCACTTCCCACCATTCATTTTAGGTTAAATTTGTAATTGTTTTCTATTTAAAAAAATAAAAGTAGTCCATTGTTATAGTTATTAGAAGATCTCCGATCTCCATTAGTTTGTTAAATTGATTAGTTATATCGATTTAACCTAGTTTCAAACAAAAAATTAACCCAAAATAAAGTGACATATGCGATAATGGTACTATTTATTACGGCATAAAATTGAAATAAATATTTTATCGAATAATTGAAGGAAATGGGTAAAGACAATTGACGAATAAAGCCTAAACGGTGCTAGCCGCGAGAAGCGGGTGTTTACGATGACAAGTTGCGAGGCCGGAACTGTGAAGGTTTATGTTGGTCGCAAGTATGAAAATTTATAATGGTCGCAACTATGAAAGTTTACAAAGGTCGTTAACAACGAGATTTTACGGCGGTTGTTAACAACAATAGACATTCACGACGAAAGATGATCTTCAATAGGTATTCCGTAAAAGAAGATATTTCACAACTTGCAGAGAACGAATATAATTATCGAAGAACAAGAAGTGACCCGAGCTTCGTAAAATATGTCTCTGAATCCCCGAGGCCTTTGGTCGCAAGGGTGGCCGTTTTGTGACACGAAATGGATAAAGAAAAGAAGATTGCAAGGAAGGTCATTTTCATAACTCAATCAAAGAAGAATTGATCAAACAAGTCACGGGGATAAACCCCCGAAAGATCTTGCACCTCTTAGGAGGAGCCCTAGGTGTGCGGAGGAACCTCTAGAGGGCTTCAAACTCTCATGCACCCCAGGGTATGGAAGGACCTCCAAGAGCCCATTTTCCCGGTAAATGTTTTGAAGGTGCTCTTTTGTAATCTTGTGAGTTGTGCTCGTACAAGAATGGTCGTTAAAACTTTGTGTGTGTTTTGGGAGCCTTATTTCCGTATTCAGGGGGTTGTTCTCGTTGGGAGATTTTTGGGGTTATCTCACACTTTGTAATTTTATGTTTGGGATCACTCGTCATGTAGTCTAGTGGGCTATTTTCATCGGGGGCGATGATGCACTTCATAATTTGCGGTAAGTCACGGTTATGTCTGCAACTACGATCAACGAAGATAGATGTAGCGGAACGGATATCCACCGACTGGGTAGTTTTTTTATCCATAAATTTTTGAAGTTATAATCAAATCCCGAGCCTTTGTTACCAAGCCGCATCGCTGGGCACTCCTAAAGTAAAATACATATTCGAGTTAGAATATGAAGTTTGTTCGACAATTTCTATTGGATCTCAAAATGGAATACCAAGTCCAAATCAATTTCTTAATTTCCACGAATGAGGTGCCACTTGTGTTGACGGAGGAATCTGGTAACAACAAAGTTTGAGGTTTCTCGCCGGAATTAAGATCTATGACGGTGGTTCTTCGTCGAAAAATCAAGCGGCGTGTGGTGGTTGTGTGTTAATTGGTTGCTGAGATTGATTAGGTCAAGTGGTGACTCATTTTCAGCTCTCAACTTCTACCCCTCTCAATGTGCCTACGTACCCTTTATATAGAGATCAAGCCTGACGTAGTTCTTGGAGAACAAGAAATCTAATGGGTTTAGACTTCTTATTCCTAGGCCTGGTAGAACCCATCCAGAATCCATCTTCCGCTAGCTTTAGGAATGTCCAACTATGAGGCCCAACCGCGAAGGCCCAAGACTCGTCCGTAATCGTAGGACTTCATGGATAATGCATCTCCCTGCGCAAGGATAACACTCCGCTATAGCTATCTCCCTTGATTTACGGACGCATGTATAGCCACGGTTCACCCCAAATGTCGGACGCATCCCTATCCCCCGAATGAGGATAACCCACCAGATAATAGGACAGGTTATCCCAAGCTCTTGGGTGCAAAGTGCAGGATGACTCCAAAGTTCTCCAACGAGGACATCCGTTAAATACAAGAACAGATTTTCCAGAGCACACACCAGAGTTAACCCTGCATCCCCAACGAGGACACCCGTTGAATACAGGAGGAGGCCTTCAGTCATCAGGCATACCCCTGGAGGCCTTCAAGCTTTTCACAGACATCCCCCTACTTGACCGTCTCAAGGAGGGAATTCTTCAAAGAGTACCTACAACAAATATGTTAGTGGAAATAGTCTCTAATCCTCGTTCCATGCTTGCATGCATTGTTCCAAGCTCACTCCTGAAAATACATCTCCCCATCACAGGACGCATCCTATGTCACCGGGCGCGTCTTGACCTTTATGAAGCTTGTATTTTCCTCTAACATTCACCTCTCATGACATTCCACATAGCAGAATGCGTCCTACCTCCTAGGCGCATACCTCAAACTTCTTTTCCACAGGACCATCCTTCAGTAACACTCCCACAATGGTGGACGCGTCCTAACTACATGGGCACGTCCTGACTTCCTCCTTTGTAACGCAACACCGAGTTTGACTCTAATTAACCCGCATTTGACCCGCATTGATCCAATAACAAAAATTTGGGTATAACAACTACCCCAAATTCCATTTGCAGTTAAAAACAAAATTGGAATTTTTACTTAGAAACCACAAGCAAAATTTTGGATTGTCCCTCTCATCAGGACACGTCTTGTCCCCCGGACGCGTCAAAGCTTTGTACTCTCAAAATCGACCATTGCATGACAGCTGTTGCATACCTCATCACCCATTTCTCTATAAATACCCTAAAATTACACATCATTGTCACTTTCCTTTTTTATCTCTCAAAAACCGCCACCGTCGCCGCTTCAAAGCTTCAGGTCCAATAATCCGACAATTCAACCGTCCATTGTTCGATTTCTTTCAATCAATCAATTCCGTAACGCACAAGGTACGTAAATCCTCTTTTATTTCTTCATTTCATTGATTAAATCTCTTGTAATAGGCAAGAAATTGTTTGTGTTCTCTTTTTCCATATAGTTGTTCTTCCTTTCTTCATGTGTGTATATATGTATATATCTGTAAAAGCATCATATTTTGCTCTTTTGATCTTGAATTAAATGTTTTTAGGGTTTAAGTGAACTTTCCTCAAATCAACCATAACCGATTCAACTTCCACTATGTTTTAGTTTCTGTGGACGCGTCGTCCTTATAGGGCGTGTCCTACTGTTTGTTTATTACATAGTTTAACTAACATAAACTAAGTCATCACAATGAGAATAGAGTAAACGCACTAGCAGACTAGGACACGTCTTATGCCATACCATTTTAAACCTATTAACCAATGTCCTTGCGTTAGACTTTCTAGGACGCGTCCTCATGCTAATCCTACCTTCATACTTTACTTCATTTTCTTTACTTTTGCTTCTCTTCTTTAAGTCATGGACGCGTCCTCAAAATTTTCTTCCTTCTTGTTTTAGTTGGAGGACGCGTCTTCTTCCCCTTTTATCCTTTTAAAGCTCTCAACAAGCGCATAGGGATCTACTCTCCTCCTCCAATTTCTTTCCTTCCTGAGCCTTCTGAATCTCATAGGACTACTCCCTTTCTTGAGGTGGAAGCACGCGTCTTTGAATTTCTCAAATCAAAATCTTCGATCATGTCAGATTCTAGTTCTGACTCTATGGATCACGTCCCTATAAGTTCCTGGATGGGAAAAAGAAAATTAAAATATAAAAGAACTCCAATTCTTAACACTAGGTCAGCCATCGAAGATTGGTCTGATGATGAGATTATCCCCACAACTAGTCAACCGCCTTCTCGTGTGATTTATTCTAAGGATGACGCGTATCCTGCTCTGGATGTGTCACCTGCTCACGGCCCATCTCCTCATAGTGAGAGTGAATTTGAACAAAGAGCTCCTGATCCCGACAAATATCCCATTTCTCCTTAAAAATTTGACACTCCACTTGAACATTGGGAACCAAAAGATGCAGAACTTGATTTTGACTGGAAGGAGCTCGTGGACCTTCCTAAAACAGAGAAGAATGTCTAGAAAAAGAGAGACACAATTTGGCTTGTGTTGGCATGAATTTCACAGCCACAGATTTGGAGATTGGCTGGAATATGACATTGAGGGAATCTGGGCGCGTCTTCTGCGCAAGATGAGGCCTCATCTCTTCACCATGGAGAATTTGAGGATTCCCAGGATGGTGCTCACCCCCAAACTCATTTCTTTGGGTGTGGGCGCGCCCTTACACCCATACATCTAGAAAATCCTAAAATGGTATGATGTAGCCCCTGTCCAACTCTCTCCCAACTCATACAAACTGACTTGGGTCTTGTACATCATGACCACAACTTCGAGTTGGGCGCGCCCTCTATGAAGGAGTTCAGCTATTTTTTTAGCATCAGGAAATCTTTGCCTGGGTATCATTTCTTTGTAGTCAACAAGTGGTTAATTAACAGGGGCTTTAACGAAGGCAAGGTGAGCCACGAGAGAGACCGTAAGGAACCATTTTATTACATTTATGACGTTAAGAGAGCTCGTGTACGCTTCAACCTAAACCCAAGTAAGTTTTGCACTAAGGACGCGTCTAATTATTCAGGACGCGTCTACTTCATTATTAAATTTTATTTTCCTTATGACAACTCCCACTTTTCTTCCTTAGATAAAAGAACACAGAGAGAACTCACAGGAAAGAGGATAAATAGAGCAGAAAAAGTACTGAAATACGCTGAAAGTCACTTCAATCTCAAGGAAATGATTACAGAAGCTAATCTGAAAAAGATTGGATCCTTGTCTGCAAGGGTTGGTTCCATTTGTAAGTTCCGTGAGTTTTATAATGGAAAACCTGTTCTCACAGCTTCTGAAAGAGCTAGAGGACTCAATGCCACAGAACTAGTCCAACTGGACATTAGTAGAAAAGTAGACTTATAACAAGGTAAGAAATTATCAGACATAGGACGTGCACGGACTTAGGACGCGTCATACATGCATCTTTACATGCATAGCTTCCACTTTGCCTGACATATATACATGTGTTTATCATTTATATATTTTTTTTTCGACGTGTCTTGTTGTCAGGACGCGTCGTCGTATCCTTTATGTAATTTTGACGTTTGCATAAGGCTGTTACATTCCATAGTTCACTCAGGATGCCTCATATCACACAGGATGTGTCTAGTCTCATAATTCTTTTCAGTGTATCATTATATGCATACTTGTCATTTTAATATTGATATGTCATATCACACAAGGTGCGTCCTCATATCTTGGCGCGTCCATGTCTAATATTTTC
Source organism: Apium graveolens (assembly GCF_009905375.1). Classification (NCBI taxonomy): domain Eukaryota; kingdom Viridiplantae; phylum Streptophyta; class Magnoliopsida; order Apiales; family Apiaceae; genus Apium; species Apium graveolens. Next base: position 81,922,372 of record NC_133651.1, on the reverse strand, counting down.
CATGTTATGTCACATATATGACTTCTCTTCCCAAAGGGTTTGCCATTGGGACCACTTGAAAACTGAAAGCCAGGACCAAGCACACTCCTGTGAAATCTGATCCAAAACCCAAGGATCCTCTGCCTGCTGTTGCACCTTCTCCCCCACCAAAAATCATCGATACCACTGTAATGAACATCTCAGATAAGGAGGACGATCCCTCAAAGTGTTAAAAGACAGTGCCTGATGACCAATCTTTTATCCTTAGATATCTGGGCGCGTCCTCTTCTGGAACTTTTACTGAGGATGAAGTGAGAGGTTGGACCTTCAGAACTGAGGAGCAGACTGAGCAGGCCATGACGAGGGTTGCGGCTGAACTCTATCTGCATGCAAGGCATAGTGCTAACATGGCTTCCAGGCTAAGGGCGCGTCTTGCGGCCACTGACACTGCCAAAAGCAAGGATGAGGATAAAGTGAAAGCTCTGGAGAAGAAAATCAACCTCCTGGCCCAATCAAAAGATGCAGAGATCCTTGAGTTGTAATTGGAGAAGGCGCGCCTTATTGGCCATATTACTGCCATGGAGAAAGCTGTTGATGAAGTTACTTCTGCCAACTCCAAAATGCAATTGGACTGGGATCTCCTTAATGATGACAGGGTTCATGGTTGGAAGGAGGAGAAGAAGCTAGTGTACCAGAATGGTTTTGTAGCAGGCTTTGAGGAATGGTGTTCTGGATTCATAGAAAATGATCCTGAATACATATTTTCCAAATTTGATGAAGATACCCAGAAATGGGTGGCTGATTTCAAGGTCAGAGCTGCAGATTCCATCAAGGACAAAATGATCATCCTAGGTTTGGAGAAAGACGACGAGTTCCCTGCTCCTTCTCCAGTTCAAGTCCATCCTGCACCCTCCCCAAAAGACCAAGACAAAACTCAGGGCGCGCCCCCTTCCTAGGACGCGTCCTATATTTATTTATGAACTTTTTTTGAATTATCTTAAGGGTGCGGGTCCCTCTAAGCCTTGCAAGTTGTACTTGTTATTTTGACTGTTTTAGATTTCCTGGATGATGTATTTTTCCTTAGCATGATAGCATGTTTCATTACATTTTCCTATTCCTGTTATGCAACGCACAATATATGGGCGAGTCCTCATGCACCAGGACGCGTCGCCATTTTATCTGAAATTCTTAACTACATTACCCGTGCCTTTTATTGGAAATTAGATAGTGAACGCGTCCTCACTTTATTTTTCATGAAATGCTAAAATTGAAGCCCTGTTATAATAGGGCGCGTCCTACCCAAAGGAGCATCAACAAAGATTATGCATATGTTTGCTTTACATTATTAAAATTTAATTTAACGAGTTATATGATAAGCGCGTCCTTATTTCAATTTCACCTGAGTTTCCCTTAGCTTCCCTTTTTCAAGTCGTATTCCTGTCATCCCTTAATCTTGTAAATAAAGGAGTATACTGTCAGGGCGCGTCCTAGACTGAGACGCGTCATCGTACTTATATGTAAATCATTACATAGTTTTGTTCTCAGGACGTGTCAATTTATTAGGGCGCGTCACAAAACCAAGCAAACAAACAAGCAAACGGCTATTTGCAATTTTTTCAAAGTCTTTATTAATAATGCGCTCTAGTGTCAAAAGTGCACCAGTCCCATGGCTACTATGCTCTGTGGGAAATTTATTCGAAAGTACGATCCTTTAACTAGTTCTAAGGTAACTAGTACATGCACCACCCCCCTAGGCTAGGAGGAATTTTATTGCTTCTAGTCTATGATTTGGGCACAGCCCTAAGTATATAACTGAAAATATAAACATGACATGTAAGGGGCCAAAGCCGCGCCTTACTGATAATACTTTTGGAGATGCTCCTCGTTCCATGCCCGCAGATCCAACTTCCCTTCCAAGTCTTCAAGATGATAAGTCCTTTTCCACAAGATTGCTCTTATCTTGTATGGTCCTTCCCAATTAGCTTCAAATACTCCATGCTGGGGATTCTTCATATTTGGCATCACCTTCCTGAGCACCAGATCCCCTACCTTCAGCAGTTGTCCCTTTACCTTCTTGTTGTAGTACCTTGCAGCACGCTATTGATATGCCGCGAGCCTTAGCTGGGAGTTCTCCCTCACTTCTTCCAAAAGTTCCAAGTGAAGCCTTTGGTTAACTTTTGCATCTTCCTTTGTCTAACGATCTTTGCGCAGCGATCCTGAGCCAACTTTCATGGGGACCATAGTTTCGTATCTGTAAGTGAGCATAAACGGAGACTCTCCCGTAGTAGATCTTGGTGTAGTATTGTAAGACCACAACACTTTCGGAAGTTCCTCGGGCCAATTTCCTTTGCGCTCCTCCAGTTTTTTCTTGAGGGTATGCTTTATTATTTTATTCACGGCCTCTGTTTGCCCATTACTTTGAGGATGATAGATCGCTGCAAATTCCTTCTTAATTTTCAGATCCTCACATAACTGTCGCAACTCCTCGCTATCGAACTGCTTTCCATTGTCAGAGACAAGTTTGTAAGGAATTCCAAATTTGCACACGATGGAGTTGAAGACAAAGTGGCATAGCTTCTGCCCATTTAGTAAAGTAATCAACCGCAACCACTAAATATTTGACATCTCCTTTAGCCTTAGGTAATTCTCCAATAAGATCAATCCCCCACATGGTAAATGGCCATGGGCTCATCATAGGCGTCAAGAGTTTCGCTGGCATAAATGAGTAATTTGCAAAGCGTTGGCAGCGATCGCATGCTCTAATGAAATTCGCGGCATCCTCCTTCATCGTAGGCCAATAATAACATTGACATAAAACTTTCATCTCCAACGAGTTACCCCCCGAGTGATTACCATTAATTCCTTCATGTACCTCCCTTAAGATGTAATTTCCTTCTTCTTTATCGACACATCTGAGCAGCGGTTGACTGAAGCCCCTTTTATACAAAGTTTCATCATATACCACAACCTTGTAGCCTGGTAGTGGAGTCTTCGAGCCTTGAACTTATCCTCAGGAAGTGCTCCCTTGTGAATATAAGCAAGGATGGGCGACATCCATGTTTCCTTGGGAGCCTCATCTACTTGCATCACCTCTACCTCTGGGATACTAGAAATCTCCTGGTTTTCTAAGGGTATAGATCCCAATAACACAGCCTCCTGCTGGGATCCCATTTTTGCCAGGGCATCCACGTTGCTGTTCTTTTCCCGTGGTACACATTCCAGCCTAACCTCTTTGAACTTTCCAATCAGACGCTGCGTGCACCTCAAGTACAATTCCTTCAACGGTCCCTGAGCTTGAAACCCCCCATTTACCTGGTTTACCACCAACTCTGAGTCGCTCTTTGCAATTAGGTTCCGCACTCCCATTTCCAAAGCGATCTTTAGACCGTTGATCAATGCTTCATATTCCGCATCATTATTTGTCGCATAGAATTTGAAGTGAATTGCACTCATCAGATGATGGCCTTTCGGAGACACGAGTTCTATGTCCGCGCCTGCTCCCCCATTGTTAACTGCTCCATCCACATGCAAAATCCACCAGGGGTGGGAAAACTCCTCTAAGACCTGCTCTGTATGAGAGGGATGTAACTCTACTAAAGCCTTATCATCAACCTCAGAATCAAATTCCAATAAGAAATCAGCTAAAGCCTGCCCTTTGATTGCTATACGGGGAATATATTCTAAGTCAAACTATCTCAACTCCACGGCCCATTTTAACATCCTTCCCGACGGTTCTGACTTGTGAAGGACTTGTCGCAGAGGATATGTTGTACGGACTTCAATTATATGTGCTTGGAAATATGGGCGCAGCTTTCTTGATGCGAGGATCAAGGCATAAACTAGCTTTTCCATGCTGGTATAGCGAGTTTCAGAGACTCGCCATCCAATGGTTTCGAAAATATAGGAGGATTCTCCAGTTGCTCCTTGATCCTCCTGAAAGCTTCCTCACACTCTGGTGTCCATACAAAGTCTTTCCCTGCAACTTTAATCGCCTTAAAGAATTCTTTGCATTTGTCAGATGATTTAGAAATAAATCGGTTCAGCGCGGCGATCCTTCCAGTTAAGCTTTGCACTTGCTTCACACTGCTGGGAGACTTCATTTCTAGCAGTGCCTTGATCTTTGCAGGGTTAGCTTCAATTCCTCTATGGCTGACAATAAACCCAAGGAACTTTCCCGACTCCACTCCGAACACGCATTTCTACGGATTCAGCTTCATGCGAAACCTCCTTAGAATGTTGAACATTTCTATCAGGTGCTTGATATGATCATTCGCCTCCTTCGATTTTACCAACATGTCATCCATGTACACCTCCATGGTTCTTCCAATCTGATTCTTGAACATCATATTTACCAACCGTTGGTAGGTCGCGCCTGCGTTGATCAATCCAAATGGCATCCCTATGTAAGAGTATAACCCTCTATCAGTAATGAAGGATGTGTGTTCCTGATCAGGGCCGTACATAGGAATTTGATTGTAACCGGAGTATGCATCCATAAAGCTTAACAAGGCATGCCCTACTGTCACGTCAACCAACTGATCAATTCGTGGGAGCGGAAAAAACTATCTTTTGGGAAAGCTTTGTTGAGATCTATAAAATCTACACACGTCCTCCACTTCCTATTTGGTTTTTTCACAAGCACCAGATTTGCAAGCCATTCGGGGTAGAAAGATTCCTTAATTAACCCAACTTCTAACAGTCGTTCTACCTCCTCCTTTAAAGCTATCGCCCTTTCTCCACTCACCGGGAGACACTTTTGTCGTATACCAGTGCAGATAGGGAAGATGTTCAAGAGATGACACATTACCCCTGGGTCAATTCCGACCATGTCTGAATGACTCCATGTAAAAACGTCAAGATTTTTGATTAAAAATAGGTGAGCCTTTACCTCATATCATAACTTAGTTGAGATCCCACCTTCAAAATCTTGCTTGGGTCATCTTTATTGACTGGAACAGATATTGTGTATTTGACCGGCCCCGTTTTCTCGGCAGGAATAGGGATCCTAGGATCCAGATCAAAATCAAAGTCCCGGGGGTCTTCGACTTCCATTCTTGCATTTGAGGGCGCATCCCTATATGTGGGAGCATCCACCTCAGAACAAGGCATAGCTTTATGCATTACAGGTGCTGAGGACGCACCCTCAATTGAAGGAGCATTATTCTCTACAAACGTAGAGGGCGCGTCCTTCTTTCGAGGAGCATCAACCTCCTGTTCATTTTCACTCTCCAAGGGCGCGTCCTGTCTTTGAGGAGCATCCACCTTGGGGTACTTTTCAGGCTTTGTAAAATTTCACTTCTTCCTTTCAACTTTTCTCCATTAACCTCCTTCTGCACAATTCCTTCTGTGTGATTCACCATGATTTCCTCCATACTGCGAATCCTAGAGACATTCCCCAATGTCAAAGCAGGGGTCTTGGTTACATGAGTCTCTTCTTCCTCTGGATCTCCCACAAAATAATGGGCATGAACCACTCCATTTGGTTTTACCTGAATGTCCGCCGCATCTTTAAATGGAAGACCTTTTCCTTCATACCTTATCCTGTGAAATTCTTTAACAACCTTGTGATAGTAGTCACGTGATTCCTATTGTGACCCCCTCAGACTGCCCACTCCGTTAGGCATTGGAAACTTATCATCCGATGATGTATCGAGGTTATCACCCCGAATGCTCGCAACCAAGGTCTGCCCACCAGCACATTGTGCACGAAATCTTGATCCAGCACTTTGAAATCTATCATCTGAGTGAAAGATAGAACTCCTTCCCCAAGCATGATACGAATCCTAATTGATCCCATAACTCTCACCGCTTATCTAATAAAGCCGTAGACATGTGCATCTTCAAAATTCATGTCACTATCCGGGAAACCCAATTTCTTGTATGTGCTGTAATACAAGATGTTAGTGTTGGATTTTAAATGCAGCGGGGGCATTGCAAAACACTTTTACACATACAAAATCCAAATAAAAGCATATAAATCGTGAATAAAAATTCGAGGGATCGAATCTAACCTTTTAAAAATAATTCGGAGACAACGATCAGAGATCCTTAGCAGTTGCTCCTCAAGTGTGAAGCACTCCACCGGTATCCACCAAGAAAACGATGTTAAGGAGGAAGAAGGAGGTGGAGAGAATTGGGTTTTCCAAACTTTTTGGGCTTTCGGGTTGGTTGTGGGTTAGAATAAAATAGGGTCTATAAAAGTGTATTTATAGGCAAAATTTTCAGCTGAAATTTTCCCATAAATAATATTATTATTATCCCATTTATTATTCTCATTAATAATTAAAACACCTTTTAATTATTAATCCTTTTTCTAAACACTTTAGAAATAATTCTCTCTCTTGATTTAATATCCAAAAATTAAATCCTTAATTAATAATATTAAGAACTTTTCTTAATTAATTTATAATCAATTAAATCTCATGTAATCAATTATTAAATTTGCCAACTAATTATTTATTTCATAAATAAATAATTATTAGCCATTATTAATTAATTCCTCCACCATTAAATCATTCTCTTTTTATGGTGTGACCCTGTAGGTTCAATATTAAGCCGGTAGTAGAAATAAATAATAATAAAACTATTTTATCATTATTTATATAAATTCTCTAATTTATTAAATATGATTAATTAATTAATCACATTTATTCTACATCGTGAGGGATACTTCTCAGCATATCGCGACTATCCGGATAATATGAATTCACTGCTTAGAATACCAAGAACTTATTCAGTGAATAGTTACCGTACAATAAACTCCTTCTACCCTACAATATCCCGATTAAATACAAGGCATGGATCTCGTGTCAAGCCTATCTAATTTAATCACTTGCTTACCATTTACTATGCTTAGTTCTATGCAAATTAGAAACTCCTTTCTAATTTCATTCACTCTGGCCAGAGATTCCTGAACTAGCATAAGTGGATCAGCCTTGAACATTCGCTTCCTTCACTGGAAGGGGTAGATCCTTTATTAATCATACACTATCTTCGTGTACAAATTCCTATACCCAGAAGAGCCCTAATAATTGTCCCTGGAGACTAAGAACTAAACCAAAGCATAGTTTAGTGTACACAAGATGATTATGATGACCTCAAGTCTAAGGATACTTGTACAACTATCACTATGTGAACAACTGCTGACACGTGAGTGAACTCTATCAGTTGTTCAGCTATGCGAGTCATGTTCAGTGAACTTATTCTATAATAAGCACCTACATACTAGCTATAGTGTCACCACACAAATGTCTATGAGAACAGACATCCTTCATAATGAAGCAAGCATAGTATGTACCGATCTTTGCGGATTATTAATTACCAGTTAGTAATCCTATGACCAGGAACTATTTAAGTTTAGAGTTATCATCTTTTTAGGTCTCACTATTATGAACTCATCATAATCCATAAAAAGCTTTACTCTAAACTATGGTATATCTTATTTAAACACTTAAATAGATAAAGCCCGTAATAAAAACAAAACAAGTTTTTTATTAATATCAATGAAATCAAAACAGATTACATAAAAGTTATTCCTAAATCCTCATACATGATTGGACTTAGGACATATTCCTTTCAATCTCCCACTTGTACTAAAGCCAATCACTCTGGTATCTAATACCCATCTTGTCTTTATGATGATCAAAGTGACTTTCATAAAGTAGCTTTGTGAGTGGGTCTACTATGTTGTTATGTGTGTCAACTCTAATTCAATACAATATAAGAAATGTTACCCCGCTCCCACTAACCCTTTTGTAGACGCATGATTCATCTACGTTTTTGATAAAATCAAACTCTTTGATTGTCTCATCAAAACGGATATTCCATCTACGAAAAGCTTGCTTTAAACCACATATGGTTCGCAGTAGCTTACACACTAGGCTTTCATTTCCCTTGGAAAGAAAACCATCTGGATATATGCCAGATCACATAGTCGTAGTAAGCAGCAATCACAAGCAAAATCCGAACTGATTTTAACAGGGCTACAGGTAAAAGGTTTTATCAAAGTCAATCCATTGCCTTTGTTTGAATCCTTTTCCCACAAGTCTGGCCTTATAGGTCTCCACCTGGTCATCTGCTATAATCTATCTTTTGTATACCGTATACATAGATTCCATTCTGGATTTCATGGCACTATGCCATTTCTCTGAGTCAACACTACTCTTAGCCTCATTATAGGTCATAGGGTCGTCATCATCAATGATCGACAACTCATTGTCATTCTCAATGACAAGGCCATATTACCTCTCAGGTTGGCGAGACACTCTCCCTGATCTATGAATGGGCTGTTCCACAAAAGGTTGTTCAGTCAGAACAGGTATTTCCACTTGAACCGTAGTAGTTTGTGCTTCTTGAACTTCATCAAGTTCAATTTTGCTCCCACTGTTTCCTTCAAGGATAAACTCCTTTTCCAAGAAGGTAGCATGTCTGGAGACAAACACCCGATGATCGGTGTAAAAGTAATACCCTAAAATCTCTTTAGGATATCCCACAAAACTACATTTTACGGATCGAGATTCCAGCTTATCTGGGTCAACTTTCTTGACATAAGCTGGACATCCCCAAATCTTAACGTGTTTAAGACTCGGTTTCCTTTCTTTCCATATCTCATACGAAGTTTGAGGAACAGATTTGGAAAGCACCTTATTCAGTAAATATGCTGAGGTTTCCAATGCATAAGCCCATAGGATTACTGGAAGATTTGCATAGCTCATCATGGACCGAATTATGTCTAACAAAGTTCGATTTCTCCTTTCAGATACTAATCTGGAGGAGTCCACTGGGAGACTATACCATTTACTTTGAGATAATCCAGAAACTCACCGTTCAAGTATTCACCACCTCGATCTAATCGAAGAGTTATAATACTATGTTTGGTTGTTTCTCCACTTCATACTTATATTCTTTGAACTTTTCAAAGGCCTTAGACTTGTGTTTCATCAAACACATATCCGAATCCAGATCTATCATCTATGAAAGTAATGAAGTATGAAAATCCACCCATGGCTTGCGTAGACATTAGTCCACATACATCTGTGTATACCATTCCTAGCAAATTTGCAGCCCTCTCTCCATGTCTACTAAATGGAGACTGCAATGCCACTATAAAGTAAGATTTTCATCATCCCTTTTCTTTTATTAGTTTGTTCAATCTGAAATAAATTATGTCACATACATACAGACCATTATTTAAAGCACCACGTCCATAAAGAATATTATCTCTAAGAATAGAACATTCATTATTCTCAATAATAAATGAAAATCCAGCCAAGTCTAACATGGGAATAATATTCCTCACAATCGAGGGAACAAAATAACAATTATTTAAAATAATAGTCTTGCCCGTAGGAATATATAAATGAAATGATTCTACATCTTCAGCAGCAACTTTTGCTCCATTTCCCATCAGTAGAATCACCTCCTCTTCCTCAAGAATCCTACTTCTCCTTGGTCCCTGCAACAAATTGCATATATGAGAACCACAGGCGGTATCTAATACCCAAGTAGAAATTTGATTTAATGACATATTCACTTCTATCATGAACATACCTGAATCAGAAGCGGTAGTCTCACTACCTTTCTTCTTCTTCAATTCTGCAAGGTAAACCTTGCAGTTCCTCTTCCAGTGCCCCACCTTATTACAGTGAAAGCAAACAACTTTGCTTTTGGGGTCTTCAGCTTTTGGTGGAACCGGCTTTTCTTCACCTACTTTCTTCTTCTTGGAAGGGTTCCTCTTCATTTTCTTAGGATTGGAACCTTCACCAATTAGAAGAACAGAACTCTTCTTAGGGGGAAAATTCGATTCCGCAGTCTTCAACATGTTGTGGAGTTCAGGCAGGCTGACATCCAACTTATTCATGTGAAAGTTCACAACAAACTGCGAGAGCGAACTCGGAAGCGATTGCAAGACCAAGTCTTGGCTCAGCTCCCCATCCATGGCAAAACCAAGTTATCCAAGACGTTCAATCAAATTGATCATCTTAAGTACATGGTCATTCACAGATGATCCCTCAGACATCCTACAACCGAACAGCTCCTTCGATATCTCATATCGAGCTGTCCTCCCTGCCACATCATACAACTCTTGTAGATGCACGAGGATAGTGTGAGCATCCATATGCTCATGTTGCTTCTGTAGCTCAATGTTCATGGAAACTAGCATAATGCATTGAGCAACATTTGCATCATCTATCCACCTACGATACACAACATGTTCATCATTATGTGCATCACTAGCAGGTTCATTAGGCTTAGGTGAGTCAATCACGTATTCCAGCTTCTCAATCCTGAGAACAATTCTCAAGTTTCGAAGCCAGTCAGCATAATTAGGACCAGTCAATTTATGAGCATCTAGTATGCTCCTGAGTGATAGTGCAGAAGACATAATGTATATTGTAAATCTGTAAATGATAAACACATAACAACACTTAGCAATTATTCGATTTCATTTTAAAACACTACATGAATCGGGTCTTTATTCATAAGTGGCTCCCACTAGTTTATCTAATTTATTCAACCCCCTACGTGAAAAATTAAGCATTCATAATGCTAGTGGGAATAGGGATCCTACATTCCATTACACGACCCCGGCTGTAGCACGAACCGCCATGTAATGTTCAATAGGCAGACAACTCTTGTCAATTACATCTCATGTTATTCCCTAATCAAACTTTAGCCTCTTGAATAATTGAGTCTAGGCTGTAGCACGACAAACTCAATATTCTAAGTCAAGTCTAACCCAACATTCCGTACAGTTGAATCAGTCCCCAAAGACCCACGGCTGTAGCACGTACCGACCTTTAGATTCTTATTCAATGTACACATCTCTATGTAATAGACAAGTATTTCTTATTTCAAAATCAAAGCCCTCGGCTGTAGCACGAACCGACAATGATTCAAAAATAAAAACTACTTTTCTATCATGTTGGAAGGCCATGACCGACACAAGCCCGTTGTATCATTGGCCAATTACTACTTGATATTATTTAATTTTAGAGGGATTATATTACATTACAATCATAATCATATTATAAAGAAATTCTTCCTTTTAAATTAAATATTTCAAATCAATAATCAATAATCAGATGATTCCCAGATCGGGTGGAGCATTGTCAAGAGGCGTCACTTAATAACCCTTTCTTACAGATAGAAATCTGTTGTTGACAGAATCATCCTTTCTCTCATATCGAAAATTCATATTCAATTACGTGTTTCATAAACACAAGAATCTCATGATTGTATTCATAATATTGTTATTAAGGTTATGAAACAATTTCACTATACTAGGTTGTCTAACAAACGCCTTATGTTCATTTAAGTTCACCTAAATCTATCATCGCATGATAAACTAAGCATATATCACATATATAAACATGAATAAACATCAAGGTAGGCATGTTACATCATCTAGCACATTAGTCTAATCATTATACATCTCTATGTATCACATGAAGCATTTAAAAGCAATTAAAAACAGTCAAAAACAGCTTTAAAACACTTCATGGGAATATAAACAGTTTAAACCTTTTATATAAACTAAAATTGATCACTCCATTAGATCCGTCTCGAAAAAACGAATCCAACGGTATATTGCACGCCTAAAACGGAGTTACGAAACTCCCAGAAAATCAATTTTAAAATCAACAGACGGGCTGTAACGCATTACAGGAACGCGTTACAATCCCTGTAACGCATTCCAGTGATGCGTTACACCCCTTTTAAGCCATTAAAGGGTGTAACGCATTCCTTGAATGCGCCACAGGTGTGTAACGCATTCCCGGAATGCGTTACACCCCCATTTTTTTTTGTTTTTCTTTTTCTGCAGCCGCCGTACAGCTTCTCGAACAGCGTGCCTGTCAGCTTCTTTCTCCGTGCAATCAACTAAAGAACAGCAGACCACAGCAGTGCAGTACAACAGCAATACAAACATATATATATACTATATATACATATATTTACTTATTTAATTACGAATTTTAATTACAAGAACTTCAAAAATTCATAATAAAAAATCTATACATCATAAAATTATGAAACAAATACCCAGACGATCTACAACACTTGTATAACCCAGATCAACATTCAAAATTATTCTGAGAAACAATTTCTCATCAGACAAAATTAATCCATGATATAACTTGTAAAAATCATAATTAATTCATACAAGCACATAAAATTCTGAAATTTTTACCACAGATCTATATGCATACAACCTATGCTCTGATACCATTGTTGGATTTTAAACGCAGCGGGGGCATGGCAAAACACTTTTACACATACAAAATTCAAATAAAAGCATATAAATCGTGAATAAAAATTCGAGGGATCGAATCTAACCTTTTAAAAATAATTCGGAGACAACGATCAGAGATCGTTAGCAGTTGCTCCTCAAGTGTGAAGCACTCCACCGGTATCCACCAAGAAAACGATGTTAAGGAGGAAGAAGGAGGTGGAGAGAATTGGGTTTTCCAAACTTTTTGGGTTTTCGGGTTGGTTGTGGGTTAGAATAAAATAGGGTCTATAATAGTGTATTTATAGGCAAAATTTTCAGCTGAAATTTTCCCATAAATAATATTATTATTATCCCATTTATTATTCTCATTAATAATTAAAACACCTTTTAATTATTAATCCTTTTTCTAAACACTTTAGAAATAATTCTCTCTCTTGATTTAATTTCCAAAAATTAAATCCTTAATTAATAATATTAATAACTTTTCTTAATTAATTTATAATCAATTAAATCTCATTTAATCAATTATTAAATTTGCCAATTAATTATTTATTTCATAAATAAATAATTATTAGCCATTATTAATTAATTCCTCCACCATTAAATCATTCTCTTTTTATGGTGTGACCCTGTAGGTTCAATATTAAGCCGGTAGTAGAAATAAATAATAATAAAACTATTTTATCATTATTTATATAAATTCTCTAATTTATTAAATATGATTAATTAATTAATCACATTTATTCTACATCGTGAGGGATACTTCTCAGCATATCGCGACTATCCGGATAATATGAATTCAATGCTTAGAATACCAAGAACCTATTCAGTGAATAGTTACCGTACAATAAACTCCTTCTACCCTACAATGTTCCGATTAAATACAAGGCATGGATCTCGTGTCAAGCCTATCTAATTTAATCACTTGCTTACCATTTACTATGCTTAGTTCTATGCAAATTAGAAACTCCTTTCTAATTTCATTCACTCTGGCCAGAGATTCCTTAACTAGCATAAGTGGATCAGTCTTGAACATTCGCTTCCTTCACTGGAAGGGGTAGATCCTTTATTGATCATACACTATCTTCTTGTACAAATTCCTATACCCAGAAGAGCCCTAATTATTGTCCCTGGAGACTAAGAACTAAACCAAAGCATAGTTCAGTGTACACAAGATGACTATGATGACCTCAAGTCTAAGGATACTTGTACAACTATCACTATGTGAACAACTGCTGACACGTGAGTGAACTCCATCAGTTGTTCAGCTGTGCGAGTCATGTTCAGTGAACTTATTCTATAATAAGCACTTACATACTAGCTATAGTGTCACCACACAAATGTCTATGAGAACAGACATCCTTCATAATGAAGTAAGCATAGTATGTACCGATCTTTGCGGATTATTAATTACCAGTTAGTAATCCTATGACCAGGAACTATTTAAGTTTAGAGTTATCATCTTTTTAGGTCTCACTATTATGATCTCATCATAATCCATAAAAAGCTTTACTCTAAACTATGGTATATCTTAATTAAACACTTAAATAGATAAAGCCCGTAATAAAAACAAAACAAGTCTTTTATTAATATCAATGAAATCAAAATAGATTACATAAAAGTTATTCCTAAATCCTCATACATGATTGGACTTAGGACATATTTCTTTCAGTTAGCAGAGCTTCCATTGTCCAAGAAGACCCGATGCGCGTTCATCGTTCCAATGAGCATAGTTATCACCAGAGCATCGTTATGAGAATGATGTACCCATCTTGATTCTCTTTCTCTGAAAGTAACATCAGCAGATTCCCCTTTGAATATTTTTAGAGGTCTATCTTCCAAGTTATGGATGTTGGTGAGTGCGAGATGTCGCACCTCTCTAACATTTTTCTCCATAACCCGATTACTATCTCCCAAAAATGGATGTCCTCCAAAAATTGCCCTAATACTACCAGCTCTTTGGAACTTAACCTCCACTGGCTTTTCAACGTCCTCTGCCTGTGGGGGATGCCTTTCATCTTTCCCCTTGTCGTTGCTTCCTCTGCGTCATTTTACCTTGTAAATCCACTCTCCCAGATATCCATCCTTGATCAATTCTTCAATTTCATCTTTTAGGTGATGACACTTGTGGGTGTCGTGATCGGTAGACTCATGGTACTTGCAATATTTTTTCTCGTCTCTACTCTGCCATGAAGTCAAACAGTATGGTTTCTTAAATATTCCTATGTCCTTATTTACCTCAAAGATGTGATCAATGGATGCTGCCATCGGAGTGTAATTGCTCACTCTTTTTTCATAGTTCGACGGTGGACTCCACTCTCTCCGCACGTTCACTGCATTCACCCTATTAGGACTTTGGGCATTTCGCCGATAATCTGGACTCGCGGATTCGTCTCTCCTCTTAGTTCGCCCCTTGAAGTTGTGGGTATTATTATTCTTCTTTGTCTCGGCAAGCGATTGCTCAATCGCTTTGAAGGATTCTGCTTGCGCAAGTACGTCAGCTAACGACACAAGGTCCTTTCCTTGCAAGTGTTTCCAGAAATCTGTTCCCACACGCAGACCAGCTATAAGAAATTGTCATACATAAGTGATGATGTCAAAGATTACTGAAGATAACAATATCATTAGTGGCCCTGGTCAAAGTGTAAAGCAAAGCCAAATGAACATCTGATATAGGGTGAATGATGAAATGTTACTTTTCATAATATGTTAAGCTTGGGGTTAATTCTGTTAACAGGCCTGAATGTATGTTAAGCAATCTTCTCACCAATTGGGAGAGATTGTTGTGCAAGACATGCCTGTATCTAAACAAGACTAAGACATTTTTTCAATCCTAATTAAGTTGTATTATGATCTTAATCTGTCTTTTGTACTTGTAACATTTATAGTCTGTAAAAATGTCAAAGGAGCAGACTGGAGCCTTTTTCTATAAACAGTATCAAGCCTAAGAATTCTATCTGGAAGAAGATCAAGAAGATCATGCCTCAGAAGAATTATGAAGAAGCTTAGAGTTGAATAAAGCTGTTTTAGGAAAAATACTCTAAGTCAAGATCTCTATAAGTCACAAATTTAATGTTATAGAAAAGTCATTCGAGAACTCCAGAATGGCTTATCGAGAAGTCAGGAAAGCTACTAGAGAACTCAGTGAGATATCGACAAGTCAAGAAGACATGAAGGTTGGAGATATCGACAAGTCATTTCTTCAATAGAGAACTCAGACTTATCGACAAGTCTACATTCATTAGAGAACTCCGAGTTATCGATAAGTCTAAGTTTACTAGAGAACTCAGAGATATCGATAAGACAAAATTCACTAGAGAACTCTAAGTTATTGACAAGACAAAGTGAAGACATGATGCTGAGAGATCTCAACAAGCTAAAGTTTCATTCGAGAACTCAGAGACCTCTATAAGTCAAATTCACCAGAGCATTAGAGATCTCGATAAGTCATTTTACTTATCGAGATGTCAAGATCTCTATATGCCTAAACTGGAGATCTCGAGTAAAATTCTCAAAGTACAGAATCACAGACCAGGTCAATATCCAAGATCAACAATCAACAAACAATCCAACCAGCTGGATTGACAAGTCTACAAAAAGCAGCTTGAAGAATGTGCAAGATCAATGGTAAAGATTAACTGATAAAGGAAGATCAAAGTGAACACGGGATGCTGAAGATATGCTAAGCCAGAAAGGGAAGATCTACTTTTCTATAAATAGAAATGACAAGTGACAGTTTAGAAAGGCTAATAGCATATCTTATTACACACTGTGTAAACCAGCAGTTAACTGAGTTATAAAGTTAACACTAGTTTTTAGTAAGTTGTAACAATTTAGATCAAATTTCTTGTAACACTTTCAAGGAGAAACTAAGCTTTTTATCAACAAAGAGCCTAGAAATTTTGTAGCAAAATAGTCTTAATTTTAATATAAAATTAAGTGAGTTTTGAAGATCCGTGTTATTTATTTTCTGTAAGCTTAAATTTTGTATGAACACATTTCATTACAAGATTTAGTTTACTTTGTTCAACCATAAACATTCAAGAAAAGAACAAAAATAGTAAAACACATTCACCCCCACCCCCTCTATGTGTTATTCATTTCTTAACAAGTGGTATCAGAGCAAAATCTGAAAGTAAACAGATTCAAGATCTTGGAAAAATGAATACACGGAAAATCAGTAGCATCAAAATTTCTACCTTTGACAAAGCTAACTACACTCTTTGGAAAAAGAAAATGATGTTGTTTATCAGGATGGCCAATCCACTCTATATTCAGATCCTCAAGAATGGACCCTTCATTCCTACGGTTTGAATTGAGGAATCTACAAATGGAGACATGATTATCCCAGCTCATTATGCTCCAAAAGATCCTGCTGAGTATACTGATCCTGAAAAGGAGAAAGTTTTCTTGGATAGCAGCTTGTAATTAATATTGATTGAGTCACTTGACAATGTGATGTACAACAACATTGTCAACTGTGACACTGCCAAGCAAATATGGGAAAAAATTGAGATACTCTGTGAGGGAACTGAGGAAGTTAGGTCAAACCAAAGAAGAATACTGATTTCACAGTATGAGGGTTTTATGGCAAGGCCAAAGGAAAACATTACTGATGTGTTTGAAAGATTCAATAAGCTGATAAATGACTTGCAGCTTCATGACAAATACTATGAAGCTGAAGAAGTGAACCTAAAGTTATTGCTTACTTTCCCTGATCATTTGGAACAGAAAATCTCAGCAATCAGGGAAGGGAGAGACTTGAGCAGAATAACTCTGGAAGTTCTATATGGAATTCTCAAAACATATGAACTAGAGATGATTCAAAGGCTATCATTGAGATCTGGTCAAGGATATGTTGTGGATGGCTCAAGTGCTTTAATTGTAAATGAAAGCCAAACATCCAATGATGAACCAAGATCTCAAACTTCAGTTGCCTCAATAAGTGAACAAAGAACAAATGATTCATAGGAGCAAGTCATTCTGGAATTGGAAAAAGATGAGTTCTATACTCTTGAAGAACTGAATGAGCTAGATCAGTCAATGGCCTATTTGGCTAGAAAATTCTCTAACATTAGAGTAAAGAAGCCAATATACTTCAAGAGTAAAGGACGGTCTTTCAACAAAGACAGCAGCTTGAAGGAAAAAGAGAAGTACAATTCTGATAGCAAGAATGGCTACAAAACTGGATCTGTTGACAGATCTAAGATAAGGTGCTTCAATTATGATGAACTAGGCCACTTTGCTACAGAATGCAGGAAACCCAAGAAGGCAAAGAAAGATAAAGCTTATCTTGAACTTGAAGCAAAGTATGAAGCTCTTCTGAAGAAATAGCAAAGCAAAGCTTATATTACAGAAGGTAAAAATTGGGATGACTCTGAAAATGATAAAGATGAAGAACTTGGTAACTATGCACTCATGGCCCTGGAGCAAGGAGAATCATCCTTGTTAGGTATGAATACAACACAGAGGGAGGGGGAATGTGTTTTGGCTTAAATGTTTGATTTTTGATCGTCTTAGGCTTTAGAAGTTGGTTGTTATCAATGATTTAGTAGAATAGATGTTAAACATAAATAACTGTGCAAATATGTAAAACAGAGATCTTTAAAACTCACTTAATTTTATATTAAAAATCAAGCAGTGTTTTGCTACAAAATCTCTAAGTTCTTGTTTTAGAACTTAGCTTCTTTCTTGAGAGAGAACACACAATTTTCTATCTAGATTGTTCTACTTAACTAGAGGACCAGTGTTAACTTTATAACTCAGTTAACTGCTGGTTTACACAGTGGATAATAAACATGCTATTAGCTTTTCTAAACTGTCACTTGTCATTTCTATTTATAGAAAAGCAAATCTTCCATTTCTAGCTTAGCATATCTTTAACATCCCGTGTTTACTTCAATCTCATGTATCAGTTAATATTTGTCATTGATCTTGCACATCTCTCAAGATGCTTTTTGTAGACTTGTCAATCCAGCTATGTGAATTGTTTATTGATCTGCAACCTTGGATATTAAACTGTTCTGCAATTCTGTACTTAGAGAAATTTCTTCACTTCGAGATCTCCAATTAAGCTGTAGAGAACTCGACATCTTGATAGGCATGTTGGTTTGTCGATATCTCTAAAACTTCATTGTTGCCTTGACTTATCGACAACTCTGAGTTCTCTAGTGAATTTTGGTTTATCGATAACTCAAAGTTCTCTAATGGACTTTGGCTTATCGAAAACTCAAAGTTCTCTAATGAATGTATACTTGTCGATATCTCTGAGTTCTCGAATGGGTATCTGACTTATCGATATCTCCAATAGCATTTCCTGAGTTCTCGATAGACAGTTCCTGAGTTCTCTATAGGCAATTCATGAGTTCTCGATAGGCAATTCCTGAGTTCTCGAATGACTTCTCTATAACACTAATTCTCTGACTTGTAGAGATCTTGACTTAGAATGTTTTACACCAAACAAATTTATTCAACTCCAAGCTTCTTCATAATTCTTCTGAGGCATGATCTTCTTGATCTTCTTCCGGATAGAATTCTTAGGCTTGACACTGTTTAGAGAAAAATGCTCCAGTTTTCTCCATTTACATTTTACAGACATTCAGTGTTACAAGTATGAATTACAGATTAAGGTTACAATACAACTAATCTCAGGGTAGTTAGTATGACTTAGTCCTGTTATGATACAGGCATGTCTTGCACAACAATCTCCCCCAATTTGTAAGAAGATTGCTTATCACAAATTTATGCATGTTAACAAGACTAACCCCAAGTTAAAGAATGAAAATAAGATAATACAAAATCTGATACAACACTTGTACAGTGAATATTTGACAGTTTACAATAATTAAGTAAAGACTGAGCTGTCTGATTCTTTCTCAATTATGTTCTTAATTTGCACAAGTATTTCCAATTCTTCTAGGATGAGGGTGTCAGTTAGAGCCTCTATTAGTTTCAGCAAATCTAGCTAACATCCCTATCCTGTAACTTGACAAAGAGCCAACTTTTATATTCAGAAATCTTCCATCAGGTCTTCTTTTGTTGAGTTGCATTTAGATTTATTCAACATCCATTAGCTGTTTTGGCATTTAGATATATTCTCCCCCTTTTTGACATTATCTCCAGGAAGAAAAATCCAGCTAAATGCACATTGTTCAAGCTGCTGTCATTGTCCATTTGGAAAACTGTCTGCAGCTTCAAGCTTCATCGAGGTTCATGGTGATGAATTTAAAAAAATAGAAGTTTCACTTAGATTTGCAGAAAAAGTCTGTTAGTGATAAAAGTCCTAAGCTCTCTGTTCTTTTGAATAAGTAGTCTCACCAATTCTCATTGCACTAGTCTCATGACTTTTGAGAGTCAGAGTTCCCTCACAAGGATTACTAAATCCATACATTCATCTACCTCTCCTTTTGCCAGGAAGGATCCTACCTCTCTTATTTTTGTTTTGTTTTTCACTCAATATTTTCTCTTATTCTCACATGAAAGGCTCAAATGTTGTTTGACCTACAGAAATAAGAGGTGGCTGAGAAGAGGTAATCCGTGATCATATGATTAGAGGAAGACCATATAGGGCTAATCATATTCATTTCACCAGAAAAATGAGTGCATAAGCAACTATGACTGGGGTCACAGTTTGACTCACAGATTGCTCTGTGGTTGTGACAATGTGTTGTCCTCCACTTGTAGTGGGAACCTCCATTGGAATTAGAGAGGATTTGACTGGGTTACTGTCATGTGCACCAGCCTCAAACCTTTGTGCACCTTGCAGAGCACTTGTCACATAAATGTGATAAGATTGCCCTTCTTATGACATTGTCATAGGCAATTGTTCTTCTAGCTTTGACTGCTAAGACAGCTTCTGCTAGAGTTATGAGGGGAGTTGTTCCTTCTTGAGGAACCTCCAATTGAATTGGAGAGGATTTAGATAGCTCCCCCTCAGGAGTACTAGCCTCAAACCTTTCAGTCTGTGAAGACTGTTTGTGCATATGAAGGTGCAAGAGAAACACTCATGAAATATTCAGTAAACTGATAAACTTTCATGTTTGGTGGATTCTTTTCTCAAACAACTGAACAATCTGAAGATCATCATGAAATTGCTGTCCTTTTGTAAAACAGGTGGCTTTTGAGAGTCACCTGAGTGGGATTGTGTTTGAGTTTGTGTTTGTGATGTTGTGCCTGGGTAAACCACAGTTTGGTTTTGAAGTGTTTTAGCTGCAGTTTTAGCACTAATACCTGTGAATTGATTATTTGAATTCCCTGTTGATGTCTTGTGTTAGACCTGTAATGCATTGAACAACTGTATCTTTTTGGAGTTCATTTAGACAAATACATTGCAAGATATATTAGTTGCAAGCATTATTGCAGAGAAGAAAAAATTTAATATAGATATGAGCACATAGTAATTATTACACAAACAAAATATTTCAAGACAAGAATCAGAACTTTCAGACAAGAATCAGAACTTTCATTTAAAAAAAACATAGTACATTAAGACATAGATTTAACAAGTAAATCCTAATCCTAACTACTCTAATTCAGACTCCTTCTTCTCGGCCTCCAACCTCCTTGCCCTGCGCTGGTAAGCTCTGGACATGGAGTGTGCAAGAGAGATGATCCTCTCCTGCAACTCCAAAGCAGCAAGGCGTTGCTGCTCAGCTACCCTGGCTCGTCTCTCCTGCTCGAAAGAGGCTTCCATCTCAAAGAAAAGAATGTTGATTTGATCATTCCACGAGAGTTCGTAAAAGACCTCAAGTGGAATATCAAAGGGGCTGTAAACAATCCCCTTGAGACGGACACGAAGTCCGATAGGATCAAAATACACTAGATCATCATCCAAATGATGGACCGGTTGATAAGCTCCATTAACAAGTCTGTAGAAGACTGGGGCATCCATTTGAATGAGAGAGAGAGAGAGATAAACAGGAGGTGAGTTTGAAATTTTATGTTTGTTGAGAGTAGGAGAGTGGTGAGTGATAAAGAGTGAAGCATTTTAATTTATAGAGGGAGTAAAGATAGAAACCAAGAGACTCTTGAGTTGCCCGGATAATAGGATTAATAATCACATAAGCCTACTAGACAGTTAGAAATGACTAGTGACTATTCCCCATGCAAGTACTCAAGAATATTAGTTTATTTTAAAGAGTAAGTATTCCCCATGCAAATAAGCACGTACTTCCAACACAAAAAGTAACTCACCCTATCAACAAGCAATCAGATAAATTTATCACTATCAGCATACTCAAAACAACACAAATAATATACTAGTCTACTAACATTGGACTAACATATTTCCACGTAAGCAAGAAATCATATAAGCATGTAAATGTGTCAATAAGTCAGAGAAATTTAGAGACAAAGTATGTCAAAAGTATTTTTATGAACATAATTTATGAATTAAATTTGTTCAGTTTTTCATACTCTTTGCTTCTTTTGATCTGTTATTTATTAAGTTCACATATTGAAGATATGACGTAATAAATATTCAGTTTACTTAGAATTTTGAGAAATTCCAAGTTAAGATTAATGGAAAAGTCTGGGTATTTATAGAAAAAGTAAAATACTTATCGAGAAGTCAAATAAACGTTTGATTTTAAACTTATCGAGAAGTAATTTTGAATTTGAAAGAAGTACATTTGGTAAGTCATTTTATTAATTCTTTTCGAGAGCTAAGAAATGATTTATCGAGAACTCTGATAAATGCCCAGTTTGTCCGAAAATGGACTAAAAATGATTCTAATTTATTTGAATTGAATCAAATTGAAATCAGAATAAATTTTCCAAAAGTATTTGTCTAAAATAATTCATTGAATTAAATTATTTTAGTTCTGAGTTATTGATAAGTGTTAAAATATCCTTGTCGAGAACTCTATGAATTAACACTATTAGAGAACTCTACATGGTCTTATCGATAAGTCATAATAGAGCTTATTGAGAAGTCATTCGAGAAGTCTGTGAATAGACTTATCGAGGACTCACTCGAGAACTCTAAAATGACTTGTCGATAAGTCATTTTGACTTATCGAGAACTCAGTTTTCTATACCTTTGAGTACTGTTATTCTGCCTTGTGTTAATTTTACACATTAAAGATGTAAATTAACAACTAAGCAGTTTACTTAGAATTTGAAATATTCTAAGTTAATTTTTGAGTTTTTAAAGAAAAATAAATATACAGAGACTCTAAAATATTTATAATTCATATTTCAGTTAATTTCCAATTAAATCAAAATAGGTTGATTTATTAGAAATTAATCTGCTGCAAGACATTAGCTGAGTTCTTGCCTTAGGATGAAGAATTGAGCATTCCAATTTCACTCACAAGTCTAGTGAAGGTTGCTTCATCCAAAGGTTTAGTAAAAATGTCAGCTAATTGTTTCTCTGGTGGAACAAAAATGAGCTCAATGTACCATTTGCAGCATATTCCCTGATAAAATGGTACCTAACATCAATGTGCTTTGTTCTAGAATGATTAACTGGATTAGCTACTATAGATATGGCACTAGTATTATCACACATAATAGGAATTTTGTGTAACACTAGACCATAGTCCATTAGCTGATTTCTAATCCAAAGCACCTGAGCACAACAACTTCCAGCAGCTATATATTCAACCTCAGCTGTGGAGGTTGACACATATTGCTGTTTCTTACTATACCAGGACACAAGTCTTTGACCAAGAAATTGACAGCTTCCACTAGTACTTTTCCTATCAACCCTACATCCAGCAAAATCTGCATCTGTGTATCCAACAGCTTCAAAACCAGTTCCCTTAGGATACCATAGTCCCAAGTTTGGAGTTCCCTTTAAGTATCTGAAAATCCTTTTGACAGCCATCAAATGTGATTCCTTTGGATTGGCTTGAAATCTGGCACATAGACAAGTAGCAAACATGATGTCTGGTCTACTAGCAGTCAAATACAGCAATGATCCAATCTTCCCTCTATAGCTTGAAATATCCACACTCTTGCCTTTCTTGTCTTCACCCAACTTGGTTGCAGTAGACATTGGTGTAGATGCTGGTGAGCTATCCACCATACCAAATTTCTTCAATAAGTCATTCATATATTTGGTTTGGCTGATGAAAATACCATCACTTCTTTGACTAACTTGAAGGCCAAGGAAGTAACTCAATTCTCCCATCATGCTCATTTCATAATCACTCTGCATTAGCCTAGAGAATCTTTGACAAAACTTTTCATTTGTAGATCCAAAGATGATATCATCCATATAGATTTGAACTAGGATCATATCTTCACCATGCTTCTTGTAGAAGAGAGTCTTATCAATAGTACCTCTGGTAAAACCATGTTTGAGTAGAAATTCTGACAGTGTATCATACCAGGCTCTAGGTGCCTGTTTCAATCCATATAGAGCCTTAAGTAATTTGTAAACAAAGTTAGGAAATTCTGGATCTTCAAAGTCAGGTGGTTGTTGCACATAAACTTCTTCTTCTAGTTCACCATTGAGAAAAGCACTCTTGACATCCATTTGATACACCTTGAAATTTGAGTGTGCAGCAAATGCCAGAAAAATTCTTATTGCTTCTAGTCTTGCAACAGGAGCAAAAGTCTCATCATAGTCAATTCCCTCTTCTTGTGAGTAGCCTTTAGCAACCAGCCTTGCTTTGTTTCTAGTAACAATTCCATTTTCATCCATTTTGTTCCTGTACACCCACTTAGTTCCAATTATACTTCTGTTCTTTGGTGCGGGGACTAATTTCCAGACTTTGTTTCTCTCAAACTGATTCGGCTCCTCCTGCATAGCACATATCCAATCAGGATCCAATAGGGCTTCTTCAGTTTTCTTGGGCTCTACTTGAGATAGAAAACATGCATGTAGGCATTCATTAGCAGTTGCACTTCTAGTTCACACACCAGCTGAGGGATCACCAATAATGGCTTCTTCAGTATGACTCCTATCCCACTTTCTAGTGTGTGTCGGTTGACTAGTGCCTTCATCATTTTCTTCAGTAATACGATGACTGTCATTTCCATTCTCTTCTTCTCCCCCTGAGTTTGTGCCATCAAATTCAGGTGTCTGAAGAGAGCTTTCATTCCCATGATTTTGTTCAGAGGCCTCTTCATTTGTCACTTGTTGTGCCACAACTTCATCTTCCTCATCAGAATCACTATCAATGGTTAGATTTTCAAATGCAAGGGCTTCAGCATCATTTACATCAAGTCATTCCAAGCCTGGACACTTGTCATCATCAAAAGTCACATATGTGCTTTCCATAATTTTCTTTTGATCAATCACATAAACTTTGTAGGTTGTTCTTTCCAATGAATATCCCAGAAAAATTGCTTCAAAAACTTTAGAGTCAAATTTTCCTACATATTCAGAGTTGTCTTTTAGAATATAACACTTGCTTCCAAACACATGTAGATGCTTCACTGTAGGCTTCCTGTTAGACATGATTGAGTAAGGTGATTTGCCATGAGCTTTGTTTATGAGATATCTGTTTTGAGTGTAGCATGCAGTATTAACAGCCTCTTCCCAGAAACTGGTTGGCAACTGAGCATCTAGTAGCAAGGTTCTAGAAGCTTCAACCAATGTTCTATTTTTCCTCTCAACTACTCCATTTTGTTGAGGTGTTCTAGGTGCTGAAAATTCTTGAACAATACCTTTGCTTTTACAGAATTCACTTAATATTGAGTTCCTGAATTCTGTTCCATTATCACTCCTCAATCTTTTCACACTAACTTTTCCTTCAGCTTGCTTCTCAATTTTCTGGATGTGCTCAATTATAATGGTTGGAGTTTCATCTTTAGAGTACATGAACTCAACCCCAAGTGTATCTTGAAAAATCATCAACCATGACAAGGGCATATTTGTTCCTTGAAATGGACAAGACATTTACTGGCCCAAACAAGTCCATGTGAATAAGTTGCAGAGGTGCACTTATGGAATTCACATATTTTGACTTGTTACTTGTTCTTTTCATCTTTCCTTTCTGACAAGCTTCAAAAACTTCCAATTGAGCAAATTCTAGACTGGGCATGTCTCTCACAAGCTCCTTCTTGACTAAAATGTTGATTGCTTTGAAATTCAGGTGAGATAGCTTCTTATGCCATAATTTGCTTTGCTCTTCTGATGCCTTAGTGTAGAAACAGCACATTCCATCCTTATTTGTTGAGTCTAAGTCTGCAACAAACAAGCTTCCCTTTCTTAATCCTTTAAGAGCAATTTCACCAGTCTTTTTGCTAATAAAAGCACAATCTCATTTGTTGAAAACAACTTGAAAACCTCTGTCTGCAAATTGACTAACACTTAAGAGATTTACTTATAATCTAGCAACTAGTGCTACATCTTCAATGACAACATTTCCAGAAACAATCTTGCCATATCCCATTGTGAATCCTTTACTGTTGTCTCCAAAGGTCACCAAAGGGTCAGCCATCTCCTCAAATTGTGATAGCAGGGCCTTATCACCTGTCATATGCCTGGAACATCCACTATCAATGATCCAGATGACCTTCTTTCCTTTACCCTGCACACAATGAGGATTAATTATATTTAGTTACCCAAGCTGTGTTGGGCACTTTCTTCTTATTAACTGATTTTGCAGAAGTAGAATGAGAATTTTCATATAAAATGGAATTTATAGACTGTTGAGCATTTTCCCTTTTAGATATAGAACCAACTTTTGATTCTATGAGATCAATTCTCAATTTATGGCAACTCTTCATCACTTTCATATTGCAGGGAATGCAGTCAAACTTGTCACAGAATGAATAGGGATCATTAGCCTTAGCTTCATTGTACTTGCAGACTCCTTCAGGTGGATTGCTAACAATCTTTTTACAAAGATGAGTTAGGTGATTCATTGATCCACAATTCTCACACCTCTTTCTAGAAGCATCTGCAACATAAGCAAAATTATTGCTTTTGTTTATCCCAATCATTCCATTTCTATTCTTCTTTTTCTTTTTGACATGTTCAGCTTTAATCTCCTTCACAGGCTCCTTAGTTTCTTGATTGGCTTTTGGTGTTTCAACAGAGATGGAAGACTGAATTGTCACATCATTTATCTTTTCCTTGTCCTCATCAGCTATCTCCTGTTTGATGATCAACTCTTCTTCACTGAAGTTCACTTCACATACCTTGAACAAAGGTGATTCAACTTTCTTCAAAATATTGGAACATCTTTAGTTTCAGTTGATTTTCCTTTGTCACTGACAGTCTTCTTTTTCTTGTTTAAATCCTCATAATCAAGACCAAAGGCAATGTTTGCACATGGCTTGTTCTTTTCATGATATTGGCCAATCAAATCAGAAGCATTTTTAAAGGATTTCAGCTGCACTTCATTCTTCTCCAGCTTTTCTCTCAATACTGCTTCAATTTCACTTGCACACTTTATTTTGTTCTTTAAGTATGCATTTTCTTGCTTAGCAGTATCAAGCTCAACCAGCAACAATTCAGTCTCTTATTTTTCACTCTCAAGTTTTTCATTGATCTTTTTCAATCTGCTAACTTCCTCATTTACAGCAACCATGCTTGTATGAATGTGGAACATTTCGGTGCTCATCTTTTCAACAGTTTCCTTATATTGACTCACATTTAAATCAATTGTGGTAAGAGTTGGTACCTGTGATTTAGATAATGAAGAGTCTCCTTGCTCCAAGGCCATAAGTGCATAATTTCCAACTTCTTCATCTTCATCATTATCTGAATCATCCCAGCTCTTGCCCTCAGCAATATAAGTTTTCCCTTGTTGCTTCTTTAGAAGAGCATCATACTTTGCTTCCAATTCAAGATAGGATTTTTCTTTTTTTACCTTCTTGGGTTTCCTACATTCTGTAGCAAAATGGCCCAACTCATCACAATTAAAGCACCTTATGTTTGATCTGTCAACAGATCCAGTCTTGTAGCCATTTTTGCTGTCAGAAGTGTACTTCCAGCTGCCTTTCCAGCTGTTGTCTTTGTTGAAGTACTGTCCTTTGCTCTTAAAAAATCTTGGTTTCTTCACTCTAATGTTAGAGAATTTTCTAGCTAAGTAAGCCATTGGTTTGTCTAGCTCATCAAGTTCATCAAGAGTGTAGATTCATCTTCTTCATCCAATTCCAGTATGACTTGCTCTTTAGTGTCATTGGCTCTTTTCTCACTTGTAGAAACTTCTGAAGTTTGAGATCTTTCCTCATCATTGGAGGTCTGGCCATCATTCACAATTAGTGCACTTGAGCCGTCCAGTACATATCCTTGACCAGCTCTTAATGATTTCTTTTGAATCATTTCAAGTTCATAAGTTTTCAGAACCCCATAAAGCACTTCCAGTGTGATTCTACTCAAATCCCTTCCTTCTCTGATTGCAGAGATCTTTTGTTCCAAATGGTCAGGGAGAGTAAGCAAGAACTTCAAATTCACTTCTTCAACATCATAAAATTTATCATGAAGCTGCAAGTCATTTATCAGCTTATTAAACCTTTCAAACACATCAGTAATACCCTCCTTTGGTTTAGCCATAAAACCCTCATACTGAGAAATCAATATCCTTCTTTGATTTGACCTAACCTCCTCAGTTCCTTCACAAAGTATTTCAATCTTTTCCCGGATCTGTTTAGCAGTGTCACAATTGACAATGTTATTATATATTACATTGTCAAGTGACTCAATTAGTATCAGTTGCAAAGTACTGTCTAGGGAAACTTTCTCTCTTTCAGGTTCAGTGTACTCAGAAGGATCCTTGGGAGAATAATGAGCTGGAATAACCATATCTCCATCTGTGGTTTCCTCAACTCTAACTACAGGAGTGAAGGGCCCATTCTTAAGGATACCAATGTAAAGATGATTGGCCATTCTTATAAACAACAACATTTTCTTTTTCCATAAAGTGTAGTTGGCCTTATCAAATGGAGGAATCTTGATACTACTGATTTTCTGTGTATTCATTTTTCCAAGATCTAATCTGTTTACTTTCAGATGTTGCTCTGATACCACTTGTTAGGTATGAATACAACACAGCGGGGGGGGGGGAGGTGAATGTGTTTTGGCTTAAATGTTTGATTTTTGATCGACTTAGGCTTTTGCAGTTGGTTGTTATCAATGATTTAGTAGAATAGATGTTAAACATAAATAACTGTGCAAATATGTAAAACAAAGATCTTCAAAACTCACTTAATTTTATATTAAAAATCTAGCAGTGTTTTGCTACAAAATCTCTAAGTTCTTGTTTTAGAACTTAGCTTCTTTCTTGAGAGAGAACACACAATTTTCTATCTAGATTGTTCTACTTAACTAGAGGACCAGTGTTAACTTTATAACTCAGTTAACTGCTGGTTTACACAGTGGATAATAAACATGCTATTAGCTTTTCTAAACTGTCACTTGTCATTTATATTTATAGAAAAGCAAATCTTCCATTTCTAGCTTAGCATATCTTTAGCATCCCGTGTTTACTTTAATCTCCTATGTCAGTTAATCTTTGTCATTGATCTTGCACATCTCTCAAGCTGCTTTTTGTAGACTTGTCAATCCATCTATGTGAATTGTTTGTTGATCTGTAACCTTGGATATTAAATCGTTCTGCAATTCTGTACTTAGAGAAATTTCTTCACTTCGAGATCTCCAATTAAGCTGTAGAGAACTCGACATCTCGATAGGCATGTTGGCTTATCGATATCTCTGAAACTTCATTGTTGCATTGACTTATCGACAACTCTGAGTTCTCTAGTGAATTTTGGTTTATCGATAACTCGGAGTTCTCAAATGGACTTTGGCTTATCGATAACTCAGAGTTCTCTAATGAATGTATACTTGTCGATATCTCTGAGTTCTCGAATGGGTATCTGACTTATCGATATCTCCAATAGTATTTCCTGAGTTCTCGATAGACAGTTCCTGAGTTCTCTATAGGCAATTCCTGAGTTCTCGATAGGCAATTGATGAGTTCTCGAATGACTTCTCTATAACACTAATTCTGTGACTTGTAGAGATCTTGACTTAGAATGTTTTACACCAAATAAATTTATTCAACTCCAAGCTTCTTCATAATTCTTCTGAGGCATGATCTTCTTGATCTTCTTCCAGATATAATTCTTAGGCTTGACACTGTATAGAGAAAAATGCTCCAGTCTGCTCCATTTACATTTTACAGACAGTAAGTGTTACAAGTATGAATTACAGATTAAGGTTACAATACAACTAATCTCAGGGTTGTCACTATGACTTAGTCTTGTTATGATACAGGCATGTCTTGCACAACAATCCTCATTTAAATTGTAACATCTGGGAAAATTACGTCTGTATTATATCATATTTATAATAAATTATGTGTGTTAATGTGTCATTAATGTGTAATTAACTGTCAAACCCTAATTTCTATGTATTTTGTGCATTCTGTGTCGTCCCGATATTTTAAAGATATTTTTCAGATATTTTTATTTTGCATTTATAGCTTTCATATCAAAAGTTATACTACTCGAATCATGATTTTAAAGCAGATATTTCAAATAAAATAATGGGTCTTATTTTTCATCAAACGGCTTTTACCATTGCATTATTCTAAACATCTAGGTATTTTATAAATTTTCTCTTATCGCGAAAAATGACTTTTCCGGGGCCCGTTGTGTTTTAAACCCCCCCCCCCAAAAAAAAATCACATTTTTATTTTTATAAAATCATAGGACTTTTATTTATACAATTTCTTTGTATTTTTGCATTATTCACAATTTTTGGGAAATTTTGGCATATACATTGTATATATAAAATATTTATAAATTAAATTTTAATACTCAAAAATTATAAAATTAAGGGCTTATTAATTTTAAAAGATGTAGAATTAGGGCCTTAATTTTAATTAGGATTATTAATTTCACTACTATGAATAGCCTAATTTTTATTTAATTAATTATAATTAATCATTAAAAATTAGAAAAATTCTCAATTTTCTCTGAAATTAGGGTTCTTGAGTTCGAGAATCAAACTGTGATTTTGATCGATTCTGGTAACCAAAAGGGGTCGTGTTTGTGCTCAATCTTCATAGTTTTTCAAGCTCTATTCAATTTTATCATCAACACGAATCAAAAAGGTATGAAACTCAAAACTCGATTCTCGGTTTCATGAACAGATTTGGGGTTTTGATTTCTAGAAATTTTTGGATGTTCTTGATGGTTGATATATGTTTATATGTGTTAGTACAAGTTATATCCATCATTAATTTCATGTCTTATGTACGGGTTTGATCAATTGGAATTTTAGGGTTCATACCCGTTTGATTTGGGTATTTTTGATTTACTAATATTTGGATTATGAAACTGATATGGTTAGTTTTGTCTTGTTGAGTAGTAAATTTTGAGTATTTTTACATGATTTTTACAGTTCAGGATAGTTAGGATGAGCTCGATGGGTTTGACCCGTTTGTAATTCGGGTTGAATGATTTCATGAACTATGCGACGATTTTTGGTTCTGTTTGATGTTGTGAATAGATTCTTCATGTTATAAGCTTCATTTTGATGTATATAACATAGAGTTTTAAGTTCAGGTTAGTAAAATCGTAGTTTGGCCGATTTCTGGAAATAATCCGGTCATGTTCTTCATGACCCGGATTGTGACCCGGTTGACCCGTTTGGTTAACCCGAGTTTGATCTGTTTTTGTCAGGATTGGTTTTCTGACAAATGTTTCTGCAATTGATTTTTATTTTTATTTTTATTTTTATTATAAAATCAGTTTTATTTATTTTATAAATTGATTAATTAATTGATTTATATTATAAATAATTCTGAAATATTTTCTAAAAAATTGTTTTTGTTATTTTCCCAATTATTTGTTATTTATTAATTATTTAAAAATGATTAATTATTTTGATAATTAATCAAATAATTTTCAATAAATCATAATAAATTCATTTTATTTCCAAAAATTCCTGAAAAATCATTTTTTGTTCTGATTTTTCTTAAATAATTATTTAAAAATTATTTTAGGATTTAAAAATTAGTAATAATTATTTATATTAAATAATAAATTGAATTATTTGTATTTAATTGATAATAATTAGACCGTTAGTCCGATTCGAGTGAAACGAAAGCCCATTGACTCAGAAAAATGAATTATTTTCCTTAAAATAATATTAAAACCTAATTTCTTCTAGAAATTAGTTGACCTTATTATTTATTTGATTATAAGCCGAATCGCGTGCCAAGACGAATCCGATAAATCCCGAAAAATAGGAAACGAGTCAGATAATGACCAGTTAAGCGATCAGCGAGTCAATTTTGATTCTAAAAAAATTGTTTTAACTATAAAAATGATTATGTGGCTTATGTGATTATGTGTATTATGTGGTTAATTGAGTGTTACTTGCTAATATATAATATACGAGTCAATCATAAGCGCATGGGTAGTCAATAGGAATGATGTGAAGTCGGTTCAAGACGTAATTGAAGTTCGAATTGACTAAACCAGTCTATTTCTCTAACATAAGCTAAGCCAGCAAGGCAGGTTGAGCCGGTGATAGAAAAAGGTGACATACTTAAAGTGAGTCATGCCGAAGGCAAGTTTTTCTCCTATTCTAATTTCAGAATAGTGATATTCCTCAGATTCATATCACACTTGCACTCTTTTGATTCTTGTTCATAAACACTGATACACACTTGTTATTCTCTTGTTTATATTTCATTTCGTTTCTTGATTTCTCCTTTTCCTTTGAATTCCTTATTCATATTCCAATTGATATGCATACACATTGGTATATTCTGGTGATTAGAATATATCAAGGCATACCGATTATTTCGGTTGCTACGCCATGGACTGGATAGTGATATTTTAGAGATTAAGTTTTACTTAATCCTAAGGACTGGACATAACCAGATCCTTGAGATGGGTCGTAGTGCCTGGGTGCCCGACTGGATCTATATAGTGGGATATAGATCTGCACTGTATCCTGGCGGATCAGCAGGGTATAGATGCAAACTTGTGTCCAGTTTAGTTCATTGTATTCGCCAGCAGTGGCCTTCTTTCTATTCTTGCGGGGTTATATCTTTGCAGATATACCCAGATTACCGATTCATTTATACTGATTTAACACTGTTTATATTTTGTGGACTTGTTGAGCATTTTTTGGCTCACCCCTTTTTCTTGTTATTCACCTTATTGTTTTCAGTTAAGAAGGAATATGAAACCCATCTGTACTTGAGTGGTAAAGTAGCGGGTCAAGCCTCGGGATCCTCTCATATCCAAGGTGTGGATCCCAATCCAGGAAGAAAGCTTTGAGTTACCCGAACATGTGGAGTGTAGATAGTTAGTGTGTGTGTTTGAATAAAAGATGAAATTAGTTTAAAACTGGTTAGACAATGGTTTATAATAAAGAGAGTTTGTAAGATTTTAAATATGGTTTGTAATAAAGTAGTTAGTGGTTCTTGTTTTCATACTTCAACCTAAAAAAATCTTGGTCAGTGTTAAAGGGGTTTAGATATATTTCTTTATTATTTGAAAAATCATATTGTACAGGTTTGGTGATTAGCTAGTAACCCCGAGACTTATGCCCCGGGTCTGGAGGGCTTTACAGGTTTGGCATTAGAGCTGTAGGTTTGGTCCCTGAAAATAAGAACATTAGGGTTAAGATAAGATAGGGAGATTATATAGGATAGGAATAGTCAATTATAAATAGTAGTGTTAGGATTTAGATAAGATTAGGATAGGAAGGTATTAGTTCTAGAAATGATTTAGTGACCTTTTTTCTTTCTTTGGTATATTATTAGATTGCATCATCTGGATATTCAGGTTCATCCGAGAGGACGGTGACAGGACCAGTTGCACCAGTTATTCCACCAGTG
This sequence comes from Apium graveolens, assembly GCF_009905375.1. NCBI lineage: Eukaryota > Viridiplantae > Streptophyta > Magnoliopsida > Apiales > Apiaceae > Apium > Apium graveolens. Next base: position 81,889,396 of record NC_133651.1, on the reverse strand, counting down.
TCTGAGTTTATATTTCCACCTCTTCCACCTCCTCCACCATTGCCTCAGGAGCCAGCACCACCAGTGCCAGGGATAGTTTATGATCCAGCAGAGTTGTTTGATCCGTTAGAGTTCTTCGAGCCGATGCTTCCACCTCCATTTTCAGTAGAGCATCAGTTCATACCAGGGATTGAGCCAGAGCTTCCACCACCATCAGTGTTACCTCCTATTCCAGTACAGGCTCCAGAACCAGAGATATTCCAGATGGTTCCAGTCGAGGGTATGGGTGAGCATGATATAGAGTTACATTTATGAGCCCCACAACAGGGTGTTGCAGGGATACCGAGGGTTCAGTCACAGGAGTCAGTAGGACATGTTGCACGGCCACATATGGTACCATATCATGACTACAGTATGATGAGAGATGATGTCGAGTATTAGAGAGCCTAGTGTAGGGAGATTATGCACTTGTTTGATCAGAGAGATCGAGGACCGTTAGCCGTGCTACAGCCACATTATATGATGAGACAGAGGTTACAGTCTACATTGATGAGTGCTACATGGGAGTTACATGCTTTGACACATGACGGGCCGCCTTCTTTTATGGGAGTTTTATAGGATTTTCCATTTAGCACAAACGTTGGTTCAGGTACTCCAAGATGAGTTGAGGCGTATACTGCCGGGGTTTTGAGATTTTGACTACATGGGACTGACATATTGGAGATGACAGATGTACATAGATGTAGCTAGTATAGTGACTAGTGTATGTGTGTAGTAGTAGTAGCCTGACTAGTAGCAGTAACCAGGACCAGCAGGATGAGACTTTTTCTATACCAAGCATTCAGACCTGGAGCTGGTGTTAGATATATAAAATGAACTTTTCAAATTTCCTTTTATTTAAATTTCAGTCTTTACAGCTTTACAGCATTTACCTTTACTTTATTATTTTACAGCTTTTCATACTTTAAATTCTGGAAAAAAAAGACGAGAAAAGAGAAGAACAAACATTTCATTTAACTGTTTACATTTCCTGCCTTTATATTAAAGTAAACTGTTTATACTATCTATTTTTATATTAAGAAAACTCTTTTTTCTTTTTTCGAACTATTATCCAAATTTTGTGATAAATTATTTTCTTACATACTGTCAATTGTTTAATAAACTGTTAAAAAGACATCACTTGTTTTATTATCATCAAATGACACCCAAGAGAAAGACTAGGACCGAGACTCCGAAGAACAGACCAATGATACCATGACCCAAATGTTCCATCTGATGCAACAACAGATGGTAACGATGCAACAACAGATGCAACAACAGCAGCAACAGATTCAACAACAAATGTTACAACAGCCACCGTGTCCTGAGCCCCAGATGCCACCAGTTATACCTATTGTTACGTTCAAGCAGTTTCAGTCGGTTAAAACTCCAGAATTTGAGGTGACAACAGATCCTATTAAGGCTACCACGTGGTTGAAAGAAATAGAGAAAGCATTTGCGCTAGTGAAGGTAGGTAAAGACCAAAAGACTGACTTTGCTAGTTACTTGTTGAAAGGGGAAGCAAATTATTGGTGGGAATCTAAGAAGGCTTTAGAAGGTGAAGATGTTATTGCATGGGATAGGTTTAAAGAGATGTTCTTAGAGAAACATTTTCCTTACTATGTGAAGAATCAAATGCAGATTAAGTTCTTGGAATTGAAGCAGGTTAGTATGTCTGTGACAGAGTATGAAGCCAAATTTACTGAGTTGGCTAGATTTGTTCCAGAACAAGTTGATACTGATGAAAAACGAGTTCAAAGGTTTCAAGAAGGATTACGACCGTGGATCCGTGGACAAGTTGCGGTTTTTGAATTAACGACGTATACCGTTGTAGTCCGGAAAGCCCTGATTATTGAAGGGGAAAGCGAAAGATCTCAAAAGGAGAGAGGACATGGAAGTTTCCAAAACTGTTCTAGCAGGAAGCCGGAATTTCAAGCCCAGACAAATTTGAATTTTAAAAGGATAGAACATGTTAGGTCACACACACACACTGTAGAGGGGGTGAATACAGTGTATAGTACACTCAAATCGAACTTTAAGAACTTAAGTAACATAAAACAAACTTTATTGAAATAATAAACTCTGTTACAATATGGAACTGTTACCTCTCAGTGATGAACAAATATCACGAGAGCTGCTAGGGTTACAATGAATAATCTTCTCTAATAATGATAACACTTATAGTGTAAACCCTATGTCTGTGTTTATATACTACACAGTTACAAGATAATCGCTAATTTATATGGAATATAATTCTGCTTCCTAAAATATATCAATCAGATATTTTTCTTCCAAGTATTCCATTCTTTATGGAATTCCTTCTTCATGCATATCTCTTCTTATATTTATCTTGATCTTCTTTCCTTTAATCAGCTACTGTCCTTATCTGATTGTCCTTCAGCACTTAAGTTCTGATATCTATCTTCTGATGATTATCTCCTGATAACATAAGTACTGATATCCTTAAGTCCTGACTTTCAGTATAAGTACTGATCAACAGTTAAGTACTGATTTATCCTGTTCAAGTAAGATCTGAAAGCTAAACATAAAACATATTAGCCATGAAATTATCAAATATATCTAACAATCTCCCCCAACTTGTAAATTAACATAATATACAAGTTTAACAGATATTTGATGATGTCAAAAACATTAAGTACAAATGCATGAGAATTAGACTAGATAACTACAACTTACAGTCCTTAAAGCTTTTACCAATTTCAACTTCTGATAACAACTTCAGTCTGTATAAATATCAGTATTTAAGCAGTTGTAGATCTTCGACTTGGCTTCATCATTTTCTGATCTCTCTGATGTCAGGAGTTGTTCTGAGATAGTTCTTCAACAAACATTTCTCAGCATATCTTAGTTCATCAATCATTCTCCTTTTGACATCTTTAAGCTCTGCAGTATCTTTACCAGTTTGAAAGATTGCAGCTCTGAGATCATTGATCTTTGCTTTTCTCAACTCCTGATCTAGTCTTATGACATAAGCTTTGTCAGACTCCAGATTGAATTCAAGTCCCTTAATACCAAGATATGTTCTGATCTGTGCAGTATTAGGCTTCATATCAACAATATCACCATTGTGATCTCTGTACTTTGGAACATATATGCTGTCAGACTTAACAGAATAAAGCCTTTTCTGTCTCTGAATCTGTTCTTTTAAGTAGTTTGCAACAGTCTCTGTTATTCTGTCATCCACTTGAAGTAAGAAAAGTACATGCTCCAATTCTTCAAAATACTTCAATGGAATGGCATTTTGTCTTATATGATAAACCCTACCATCTGTCATGAAATACAACATGATGTATTCTTTCAAGTAGGTATGGTAAACCATCTGTACAGATTCCAGTTGATTCAATCTCTCAGGAGTTGCTCCAATACCTGGTTCACTCAAGAAAGTTGGATCATTGGTAGTGTTGTGTACTCTTCTTTCATCAGCACTTCCCAATCCAGTTTTATCTCTAGCTTCCTTTCCAGTAACTACTCTTGCTTCAAAACCACTTGCAGTAGTCTTCAAAGATTGAGTCTGTTTTGCTTTAGTGAATCCTGGTAGGAGTGTCTTTGATCTATTTTCTGATATCAAGTTAACTTGAGCTCTGTCAGAGGTTACTTGCTTCTTGTGAATATCAGAACTTACAATTTCTTGACTTTGAACAACTTGAGCCATGTCAGAGGTTGTTTTAAGAACTTTTCTTGAAGTCAGAGCAAGATCATCCTTTTCATCAGTAATTTCTTCTTCCTCAGGAGGTACATAAACCTTGATAGGTTCACCAACCTTTTCTTTACCCTTGGATCTTGGATCTATCTGTGGTTGTGATCTAGCCAACGTTGCTTCAGTATGTGTCCTTTCTTTGATCACAATGCATTTGAGTTTTGGAAGTGAATTTTTACCAGAAGCTTCAGATTTAGATGTGACTTTCTCTGATTTAAGTCTAGCTTCTTCTTCCTTTAAACTTTCCAAGTCCATTCCTGGATTTTCTTGAAGAAATAACTGTCTTGACATTTCCTCATCAAGATCTAGAAGTTCATCAGAACTTATCCTTTTACCAGCAGCAGAACTTATTCTTTTCCCAGTATCAGAACTTGTCCTGTGACTAGCTTGTCTTGATGTAAACCTTCTACCTTGACTATGACCGCTACCCATTCCAGAGTATCCTTGATCATCATTTCCATCATCCTTTCCTTGCAGTGTCTTGTTAGTGTTGCATTTGGACTTAATTACCTTCTCCCCCTTTTTGGCATCAGCAGGTAGTAAAAGAGAGATAAGTAATTCCACTGAGAATTGGATTTCAGTAAGTTGCGATTGCTGAGAAGCTTGATTTGTCAGAATGTCATCAATCTGAGCTTGTTGTTTCTCTTGAGTTTTCTCAATATAAGCAATCCTGTCAATGGTAGGTTGAAAGAACTTTTTCTTATCAATTTTCCAAACTTGTTCTTGTTTGATAAAGTTCTCCTGAATCTTGTGTAGCTCTGTATGAGTAGTTGAATGAAGACCTTGTAGATGTTTAGTACTCAATGCAGTGACTCTAAGCTGGGTTTTTAAATCATCAGAATTTAACATTTCATCAGCTTTAGTCAAGTGCTCAGCAAGATGTATTGCAGTTGGAACACATGAAACTGAGTTCCATTCCTTAGTCCACTCCTGACCTGCAGGAGTTTCACTCCAAGGTACTGGTGCAGCCCCGGTAACAAACTTCTTTACCAGTTCAGACTTAGGAAGAGTCTGTTGAGGAGTATGTCCTGAAGGACCTGCTTCATCAGCATCTACAGTTGGAGCAGCATCACCAGTATCTCCAGCATTTGCAGCATCAGAACTTAAAGAATCAGTATCTTCTGATAAAACAACAGTTTGAGTAGCAATGGAGGCTTCAGCATCCTCTAATTGCTGATCTGATACTAAGTTCTGATCAACAACCATATCCTGATGCTCACCTAAAGTCTGATCATCAGCATCTTGATGCAGAGAAGGTGTTGTTGATAACTCTGGAGTTTGAACAGCATCAGTAACAGGTGTTGTGGAAGGATTATTTGCTGTTGGAGCTTCTAAGAGAAATACTTCAAACACAACCAAGTGTTGAACATCAATATCAGCACTTGTGCCTGGATCAACAAGAGACACAGATGGTGAGTTAGCCTTGTCAGATACAGTTTCCTGAGATGGAGTTGATGGAGAAGAAGTGACTGGAGCAAATTCCTTGTCTTGTGAGATCAGAGATTCCTGATCCCAGATTAAGTCATCTTCTTCTTCCTACTCTCGACAAACAGAATGGCGAGTCTGATGATTCGCTCTTGCTGGCGGAGAGCTTCCATCATTTCCTCCTCCAATCGCTCCAGATGGCGATGGTAGTCCATATAGAAGAACAGAAGGTGTGTCAGTACCTCATGTGGGACAGAGTCCCATATCTCCATAGGAATGGCTGTGACATGCCATTCCTGCTGCCATTCGGCACAGCTTAGCTCCATATTGAAGTTTTGGTAGTTCAAAAACATGTTGTATCTGACCATTGTGTTTTTGAAAGAAGAATTATGAAGATAAGTGTGTGAGAAGAATTTGATGGAAAGACTGATGTGAAGTGGCTGCTTATATAGGCAAGAGAATGCCAGGAGACGCAAAGAAATTGAATGCTGACAGGTAGAATTAATTCTACCTCGTCTCCCTATACTTTGAAAAAGAATAACATTCATTGGAAAGAGGAATCATGGTTTAAAACGCACAAGAAACAAGAGACAGTGGACTGTTCAAGTACGAATACCATTAATCCTAATCATAGTGACTATTAATCTTCCACTTCAACATATTCTAGTTCGAACTGAGACTGTTATCAAATTTTATTCACAGATAAGCCAAGTAAAGGATTAGACTGAGAAATCAGAACTTAGACCTATACCAGAACTTAACAGTCATCAGAACATAATTTCGTAACTCGAAAAAAGGAATGCCCATCTTAGTAAATCCTCATACAAGTTCTGAGTTATAGACGTCAGAACTTAATTATCAGAACGTGTAACTAGAACTTGTCTTCAGAATTTGTGCAGTAATGACACAATGACTGTTTATCTAAAATAACATAGACCACCACAGAAATTTTCATCATTCAGATGGAGTGATTAGTGTGTGCATTAAGCTAAATAACAGACAAAGAGTAAAGTCTGATTCACTTCAGTATATCTTAGAAATAAGGCATAACTAAAATTTTGCTAAAGAGCTGTCATTGTCAGCATATCTTAGTTCATCAATCATTCTCCTGATTCTCTAGGATACCATAATCCCAGAGCAGCTGTTCCTTTAAGATACTTAAAGATTCTTTTTACAGCTGTTAAGTGAGGTTCTCTTGGATCTGCTTGAAATCTTGCACAAAGACAGGTAGCATACATGATATCAGGTCTACTAGCAGTTAGATAGAGTAGAGAGCCAATCATACCTCTGTAGTCAGTAATATCTACTGATTTACCGGTATCCTTATCCAGTTTTATCGCAGTGGCCATTGGAGTGGATGCACTTGAACAATCTTGCATTCCAAATTTCTTCAGCAAGTTTCTGGTGTACTTGGTTTGACAAATAAAAGTGCCTTCCTCATTCTGCTTGACTTGAAGGCCCAGAAAATAGCTAAGTTCCCCCATCATACTCATCTGATATCTTGACTGCATTAGCTTGGCAAACTTTTTGCAAAGTTTGTCATTTGTAGATCCAAAAATGATATCATCAACCTAAATCTGGACCAGAAGTAAGTCCTTTCCATGGTTGAGGTAGAACAGTGTTTTGTCTATTATCCCTCTATTGAATCCACTTTCCAGAAGAAACTGAGCTAAAGTCTCATACCATGCTCTAGGAGCTTGCTTAAGTCCATAAAGTGCTTTATCAAGCCTGTAGACATAATCTGGATGTTTGGTATCTACAAAACCTGGAGGTTGTTCAACATATACCTCCTCCTCCAATTCTCCATTGAGAAAAGCACTTTTCACATCCATTTGAAAGACAGTAAACTTTTTGTGAGCAGCATAAGCCAAGAATATCCTTATGGCTTCTAACCTAGCAACTGGTGCAAATGTTTCATCATAATCAGTTCCCTCCTGTTGAGAATATCCTTTTGCAACCAGCCTTGCCTTATTCCTTGTAATTATGCCATCACTGTTAGTTTTGTTTCTGAATACCCACTTTGTACCAACAACAGATCTATTCATTGGTCTTGGCACTAGGGTCCAGACTTTGTTTCTTTCAAATTAATTCAACTCTTTCTGCATTACTTGCACCCAATCAGCATCTTGAAGAGCTTCTTCCACTTTTTTTGGCTCAGTCTGAGAGAGAAAAGAATTGTAAAGACATTCATTTGAAGTACCTGTTCTAGTTCTGACACCTGCATCAGGATTTCCAATTATCAAATTAGGTGTATGTGATTTTGTCCACTTCCTTGCAGATGGAAGGTTTTCTCTAGAACTGGATGCTCCCTCATGATCCATGCTATTTTCATTTTCATTTTCTGATGCTCCCCCTGAAACTATGCTCTCTGAGTTGGATTCTTCAGTATTTAGATTTTCAGCACTATCAGAACTTGGCTTATCAGAACTTGACGAATCAGAACTTGAAGAGCCAGATGCATGTTCTGATGTTTCTTGAGATGTGGTAGGATCTTGAGTATGCTCCCCCTGCATAGGTGCATCTTCCTTTGACGTAGTCTCCACAGTTTCAATAACATCACAGTTTAATCCATCAGAGTTTACAGTATCAGGACTTAGACTATCAGGATTTTCTGTATCAGAATTTGAGTCTTCATTTTCAAATCTCAGCTGATCATGGTCAATGAAATCTTCAAGACCAGTAATCTTTTTGTCATCAAAAGAGACATTGATAGATTCCATGACCACTTTTGTTCTCAAATTATAGACTCTAAAGGCTTTTGTGGAAAGTGGATATCCAACAAAGATTCCTTTATCAGCTTTTAGATCAAACTTTGATAGCTGTTCAGGATGAGTCTTGAGAACAAAACACTTGCATCCAAATACATGAAAATATTTCAGATTTGGCTTCTTTTTCTTCACCATCTCATATGGTGTTTTTCCATGCTTGTTAATGAGTGTTGCATTTTGAGTAAAACAAGTAGTCTGCACAGCTTCAGCCCAGAAATAGGTTGGAAGCTTTGCTTCTTCAAGCATTATACGTGCAGCTTCAATGAGAGTTCTATTCTTCCTTTCAATAACTCCATTTTGCTGTGGAGTTCCAGGAGCAGAAAATTCATGCTTTATTCCATGGCTTTTGCAGAACTCTTCCATTATCAAATTCTTGAACTCAGTGCCATTATCACTCCTTAAAACTTTCACAGAATCTTTGACCATTTTATCCAGATGTTTGATATGATCAATCAAGGTTGATGCAGTTTCACTTTTTGTATGCAAGAAATACACCCATGTGTATCTGGTGAACTCATCCACTATGACCAACGCATACTTCTTCTTTGCAATAGACATGACATTTACTGGACCAAATAGATCAACATGTATTAGATGATAAGGCTCAAGAACTGATGATTCAGTCTTGTTCTTGAATGAAGATTTTCTTTGTTTAGCTTTCTGACATGAATCACAAAGACCATCAGGAGCAAATACTGTGTTTGGCAATCCTCTCACAAGATCTTTCTTGACCAGTTCATTTATATTATTGAAATTTAAATGAGAGAGTTTCTTATGCCAATTCCAGCTTTCTTCAATTGATGCTCTACTCATCAGACAGATTGCAGAACCATCAGTACTTGTTGAAAGCTTAGCTTCATAAATGTTACCACGCCTGTATCCTTTCAGAACAACTTTGCCTTTAGATTTACTCACAATTTCACAGTGTTCTTCAAAGAAATCAACACGATAACCTCTGTCATAGATTTGACTTATACTCAGTAGGTTGTGTTTAAGTCCTGAGACTAGAGCTACTTGTTTAATTATGACACTTCCAAGATTGATATTGCCATATCCCAATGTTTTTCCATTGTTGCCATCTCTATAAGAAACATTTGGGCCAGCTTTCTCCACAAAGTCTGATAGCAGGGCCTTATTTCCAGTCATATGTCCTGAACATCCACTGTCCAGAACTAGAATATTTTTCCTGTTGCCCTGCAATCATAAAGACCACTAATTATTAATTTTAAGGACCCAGACTTGCTTGGATCCTTTGGCCTTATTAAGTTTGTTAACATTTGCAGCGGATTTAGCATCAGAGTTTATGTTAACATTTTTCTTATCAGAACTTACACTATCAGACTTTGAGTCAGAATTTACACTAGAAGGAACAATGGAAACTTTTTTCAAAGAAGGTTTTATTTGATAATAATCATAGTACAAACTATGATATTCCTTACAAGTATAAATGGAATGCCATAAACTACCACAATGAACACAAGGATTTTGTGGTTTGTATCTAACAGACTGACTCTTAACTCCTGATTTTGAAGGTAAGGAGTTAATATTCTTATTCTTCCTGCAAAAAGAAGCCAGATGGTTAGAACTTCCACAGTTATGACAAATTTTCCTAGGAGCATCTGGAACAGGTTTATAATCATTGCTTTTATTCACACCTTCCTTTCCATTCCTATTTTTCCTAGGTGATTTTACCTTGTTTGCATTCTTGACATCTTTCAGCTTATGCTTAAGTTGCTTCTTTGTCATTAAGCCTATGTTCACTTCAGTTGTCTTTTCCTGTTTTAGTTTATCAGAAGTTAATTTCTTTGTAACTTCTGATTTTTCATTTTCAGACTTTACAGTTACAAACTTAACAGGTTTTAACTTTGGCGTTTGCTTATCAACAGACTTAATTTCTTCAGTTCCTTTATCTTTCTTATCTTCTCCATAACCTAAGCCCTCTTTCCAGTTTCCACTACTTAGCAAATTTTGAGTTGATTTGCCAGAGTTAGTCCAAGTCCTGATAATCTCTCTTTCCTTTTCTAACTCAGTTTTTAGAGATTCATTTAATTTTAGCACTTCATTCCTAACATAAAAAGCATCATCTCTATCCTTCTGAGTTTGATGGAACATGACTAACTCTTTTTCTAAGAAATCATTTCTTTTCTTAAATGCAAGATTTTCAGAAGTTAATCTTTCACATGTTAAAGTTTGATCTCTATAACTAACAAACATGGTTTTAAGATATCTTCTCAACTCATTAATATCATCAGTATGAAAAGCATAAGTAGTCTGAGGTACCTTTGTTTCAGCAGCTTCAGAACTGCTCTCAGCACTTTCTTTATCAGCATTCGCCATCAATGCATAGTTTTCCTCACTTTCAGAGTCTGAGGTGTCTGTCCAGCTTTTCTGCTTTGTGACAAGAGCCTTGCCTTTGTCACCCTTTACCTTCTTGTAGTCAGGAGATATGTGGTCTTTCTCACCACAGTTATAGCATTTAACATTGGTGTAATCTCCTCTGTCAGACTTTCCTCCTCTGCCTTCAGATCTTCTGAAATTCTTCTTATCAGAACTTATGCCTTTCCTGGAAAACTTCTTTCCCTTCCTGAACTTCCTGTATGCAATCTTTGTGATTCCTTTCACCATAAGAGCACACAACTTCATCATCTCCTCATCAGCATCAGTCTCAGGCAAGCTTTCAGAATCTGAGTCATCATCACTCTCAGAACTTGATGACTCAGTATCAGACTTTATGAAAAGAGCTTTACCCTTGTCTTTCTTTGAGGAAGCTGCTTTGGGGAATTCTTCTTCAGCCTTAAGAGCAACTGTCCTTGACTTTCCTCATTTCCTCTTGCTTCTTTGTTCCATCTCCAGCTCATGAGTCTTGAGCATTCCATAGATTTCGTCAAGAGTTGTTTCATCAAGATTGTAGTTGTCTCTTATTGTCGTTGCCTTCAAATCCCAGCATTCAGGAAGAGCTAACAGGAACTTAAGGTTTGAATCTTTAAGATAATACTCTTTATCAACCAATGATAAATCATTCAAAAGTTTGACAAATCTATCATATAAATCATTCAATGACTCATTAGTCTTTGAGTCAAAGTATTCATACTCTTGAGTGAGTATTGTCTTCCTGTTCTTCTTAATTGTGTCAGTTCCCTGACACCTTGTTTCCAGAGCATCCCATATCTCCTTAGCAGTCTTGCAGTTGATTACCCTGTTTGACATTACATTATCAATGGCGCTATGCAGTAAGTGTCGTACCTTAGCATCCTTAGCAATTGATGCTATGTCTTCAGCAGTATAATCACTCTTCTCTTTTGGTACGGTCTTTGTTGCTTCACCTGCAACTGCAACAACAAGCTTGGTTGGTTTGTGAGGGCCTTCCTTGATTCTATCAAGGTATTCTGGATCTGTTGCTTCCAGGAACATGGTCATCCTTACCTTCCATATGGGATATTCAGATGGTCTCAGTATGGGAACTCTGATGGTCTCATACCGACTCTGAATTTGTGTCTTTGGTGATTCCTCAGTTTTGGTAGGCTTAGTTGGAGTTTCTGTGTCCGACATGATTGTGTATGGATCTTTAACTATATGTATGTTAACAGATAGGCTCTGATACCAATTGTTAGGTCACACACACACACTGTAGAGGGGGTGAATACAGTGTATAGTACACTCAAATCGAACTTTAAGAACTTAAGTAACAGAAAACAAACTTTATTGAAACAATAAACTCTGTTACAGTATGGAACTGTTACCTCTCAGTGATGAACAAATATCATGAGAGCTGCTAGGGTTACAATGAATAATCTTCTCTAATAATGATAACACTTATAGTGTAAACCCTATATCTGTGTTTATATACTACACAGTTACAAGATAATCGCTAATTGATATGGAATATAATTCTGCTTCCTAAAATATATCAATCAGATATCTTTTCTTCCAAGTATTCCATTCTTTACGGAATTCCTTCTTCATGCATATCTCTTCTTATGTTTATCTTGATCTTCTTTCCTTTAATCAGCTACTGTCCTTATCTGATTGTCCTTCAGCACTTAAGTTCTGATATCTATCTTCTGATGATTATCTCCTGATAACATAAGTACTGATATCCTTAAGTCCTGACTTCCAGTATAAGTACTGATCAACAGTTAAGTACTGATTTATCCTGTTCAAGTAAGATCTGAAAGCTAAACATAAAACATATTAGCCATGACATTATCAAATATATCTAACAATCTCCCCCAACTTATAAATTAACATAATATACAAGTTTAACAGATATTTGATTATGTCAAAAACATTAAGTACAAATGCATGAGAATTAAACTAGATAACTACAACTTACAGTCCTTAAAGCTTTTACCAATTTCAACTTCTGATAATAACTTCAGTCTGTATAAATATCAGTATTTAAGCAGTTGTAGATCTTCGATTTGCCTTCATCATTTTCTGATCTCTCTGATGTCAGGAGTTGTTCTGAGATAGTTCTTCAACAAACATTTCTCAGCATATCTTAGTTCATCAATCATTCTCCTTTTGACATCTTTAAACTCTGCAGTATCTTCACCAGTTTGAAAGATTGCAGCTCTGAGATCATTGATCTTTGCTTTTCTCAACTCCTGATCTAGTCTTATGACAAAAGCTTTGTCAGACTCCAGATTGAATTCAAGTCCCTTAATACCAAGATATGTTCTGATCTGTGCAGTATTAGGCTTCATATCAACAATATCACCATTGTGATCTCTGTACTTTGGAACATATATGATGTCAGACTTAACAGAATAAAGCCTTTTCTGTCTCTGAATCTGTTCTTTTAAGTAGTTTGCAGCAGTCTCTGTTATTCTGTCATCCACTTGAAGTAAGAAAAGTACATGCTCCAATTCTTCAAAATACTTCAATGGAATGGCATTTTGTCTTATATGATAAACCCTACCATCTGTCATGAAATACAACATGATGTATTCTTTCAAGTAGGTATGGTAAACCATCTGTACAGATTCCAGTTGATTCAATCTCTCAGGAGTTGCTCCAATACCTGGTTCACTCAAGGAAGTTGGATCATTGGTAGTGTTGTGTACTCTTCTTTCATCAGCACTTCCCATGTTACGACCGGCATTTTATGTAATATTATTTGTGAATAATATTAAGTTAAATAAAAATATATTCAATGCTTGTACGTTTGTGTGAGTGAAAATTTCTGCATTATAAATTTTCTTTGGGTAGTATATGATTTTTCAAAGCAAGAATTTATTTAATTTCTTTATTTTTTGATTTATAAGGAATATTCTAAGCCTTGGAGAAATTTTCTTTTAAAAGATATTTTGTTCACAAATTTTGAAAGTGATTTTATAAAATCTCTAAAAATCCAAGTTATTTTATGGTGTAAATTTTATAATTTTTGAACTTGTGTTTTATTTTATAAAAATAAATCTTTATAAATATAATTAGCAAATTACATAGTTATCCTTGCATGCAAATTCCTTCCATACATTCCAAAAGGGCTAAAGAGTCAATAACCACCCCACTAACTCTTATTTCCTAGCCAAATACCTTCTTTACCCTTGCATGCAAATTCAACCAAGTTCAAGTGGAAGGCTAATCATGTCAATTCCTAATTCCACTCACTTTTGCCAATACAAAAACCATAAGACAAGCAAAGTCATGATCATTTTTACTCATCACCCACACCACACTCACTCTTCTCTCCCTCCTCCTCCCTCACTCTCGGCTCTCTCTCTCTCACTCTCGGCCTTTAGCCGAGAACCACCCCTCCCCATTTTTCTTCATTTCTCCACCAAGCTTCTACTCTTTATACAAGTAAATGTTATCTCCCATACCATGATCATTCATATTTCAAAGAGTTTTGAGTAGAAAGTTTAAGTTTAAGGGTTGCATGTAAAGGTTTTAGTGAAACTCAAAATACAATCTTGATTCTTATGGATTTAAGGTTGTTTTTGAGAGGACTACAATGAATGGATAAGTGCCAAGTCTTGAGAAGGAAACTCTTGATGATTTAATGGCCATTTCCATCCATTTCATTCGGCCATGACCATATGGGAGCCGAATGAATGGTCCTTGAAATCATTCTTGTTGTTTTGTTCAATTTTTGCATGTTTATGTGATAATGACTTGAATTTTGTGGTGAAAATGTGATAAAACTCCTTGCATGCTAAGTGATCATCTAGGTGTACCTTATGCTAGGCTTGCATGTAAATTTTAAGATGGAATATATGTAGAAAATATGTTGTTTGGTTTGAAAAACCCAAAGGCATGCATGCATGTGGAATTCTCTTAGTTTGTTGTAATATTTTGATCATTTGGAAAAGATTTTGTTAGTGAGCTTTAATTTCAGTAGGAATAATGTGATAATATTGATTTATGCTTCTTGTTGCATGGTAATAATTTGTGGTTATCTTTTATAAAAATATATATCTTGTTGTTTCAAAGGCATGAAGATTTGCGATTTGTTAAGAGTAGTCTCTTTGTTTTGCCATAGTTGCACCTTAGGCAAGGATGATCTCACTAAGGTTATTTTGAGAAAAAGGGAGTTAAGTTCAGTAGAATACCAAGTATAGGTCTTGGTTTAAGTATTTAGTTGTTGATAATTGGGTTTGTCAAGTCAAAACCTTGGAAAATGAGAGTTATAGTTTCTGCAGAAAAATCAGTTTAGTACCCTGAGGTTTAGAGTGAGTTTTGACCATGTCATTGATGTGCACTTTGAGGCCCAAGCCACCAGAAGTTAGTATGGGGAGTATATAATAGGTTTTAGGAGTTGGTTGGAGGTTTGCATGTCATTTGGTTAGGTGCACAAGTAGAATAACAAAATCTGTCCAGCAGGGGACAGTTTTGTTGCAACTTGGAAATAGGGAGATTTGGCCATGTCATGGGTAGGCCCTCATTAGGCCCAATTGGGCCTTAGTTAGAGGGTATGTCAGAGAAGTTTTTCCAACCATAGTTCATAGGATATGAGCTAGAACCATGTGTCACAAGTTAATTCAAGTCAGGGCATTTTCTGCCCAGAAAAACAGGGGAACCTTGGACTTTTAGCTTAGGCCCAAGAAGGCCCAAGCCAGGCCTTTGAGCCACATCAAGCTTATGAGATGCCCTTAGGTCAGGAGAGTCTTGTGTAAAAATTTTGAAGAAAAACTTGTAGTTTAAGAGTGTCTAATGCACTCAAGAAACCTTAGTTACCATTCTGAAATTTGCACCAGTAAGCACTTTCATTTATCACATAGTTTTAGGACACTTAGAAGTGAGTATTAGGTCGACCACCATAGTTGTAAGATAGTATAAGGTCAGTAGAGCAAAAGGCACAAGTGAGGGTCAATAGGTTTTGGATAATTTAGGAAAGGCACATTGAGTTAGGAAGCCCAAATTCGAAGACTTCGTTTAGTTAGCGACCAAGTAATTTAAGTGGTGAGTCGAGATCATCCGAGCCTAGTGTGGCGTTATGGTGTATGTGATGTTATTTGGTATTAATATACGATATGTGATTATGTGGCTACGTGTGTACATTTAAAAATATAAATGTTGGATATGAATTAAGTATGTATAGGCCTAAGTGCCATCCATGTTTAATTTCGGGTTGTAAATAGGTTAAGATGGAAAGAATATATTATAATGAGGATTATTATTATTTATGTAGGATCTCGAGACGAGGGAAAACTTGCCTTAAAAGTCGAGTAAAGCTCCAGTTGTTGCTCCTACCAGTCAGACCAGACCAGTCTATCTTAAGGCAAGTGATTCAACTTGACCTTCGTATCTGTTGTAAACAGTTCATATATATATCGATGCAATTATCCTGAGTCATTTTGATGTATTTAAATTAAGCGTATCTTTTGTTTATCTTTGAGTTACATAGAGATGCCATGAACCCTCGAGTACATATTGCAAGTAGTTCAAAAGTCTTTCATGATAGTTTAATGCCATGATAAATTAGAGATGCGTTATAATATCTTATTGATCCTTTTGTTTATCATGCTATTGATCTCTGAGAAATCTTGATGTTGCACCCTGATGCTTTGATTCAACTCTTGAAATAACCTCGATAGAAACTTTATCTTGATACCTAAAAGCCAATCATTTCTTAAATACATTCATGATTGTTTGATAACCCTATCCTTACCCTAAAGCTTGATACCCTGTTATATACTGAGCTGACGATCGCTTTCTTTATATTTTAACACCTTTATCCTATTGGAACCAGTGATGCCTATCTTTTGATGTTCTAATACCTATATCTTGTCTACAACCGTTGCTTTAAGCCTAGTTTGGCATTACTCTTTCATCTTATCCAATAGCCTGGCTTAATTTCCTTGTCTAAGTTCTTGTTTATGGAAACCTCTCAATTACCCTAATATAGTAAAGTCTAGTAGATCATGGCCCTGAGATTTAGTGTCATATTTCCAGTGTTTCAAGTTGATCTATAATCCCTTGATAAAAATAATTACAGTCAAAAGAGATTTTGTCATAAATCGGCATCAGTTTTTAAAATGATTAAAACGTGGATTTTTCAGTCCCAAAGGGGGACAAATGTTTTCTTGAATGGTGGATCTGGACTGAGACGCGAGTCCTTTCCACACTTATATTAGGCTTAAAAGTTGCCTAGGGATTCCCAATAATGTTTTAGAACCCAGCGAGGTTCGGGATTACTTCGCGGCTGATCACCGGCTGTAATCCGTAGCGTCATAAAATGATTTTGATTAAGAAT
The DNA here is from genome assembly GCF_009905375.1 of Apium graveolens. Taxonomy (NCBI): domain Eukaryota; kingdom Viridiplantae; phylum Streptophyta; class Magnoliopsida; order Apiales; family Apiaceae; genus Apium; species Apium graveolens. The sequence goes on along the minus strand of NC_133651.1, from coordinate 81,872,769 downwards.
GATTTTAAAATTGTTTTGATGCAAGCATAATGATGCCAACCCACATAAGTTTTATCTCTCGATTATCATTGATTATGTCATTCCATTGTCATTCCTAAAGGTATATCTCGATTTATGCTTTGCGTTGTATTGTTAGCACTTGTTGAGCTTTTGGCTCACTTCTTGCTTTAACCCTGATATTACAGCTAGCAGCCATGGTTAGATTCAAGCAGACTGCCCGTAAGACCTGTGATGCGGATGCTTATGTTCGAGCCCAGGTAGAATAAGTAATAATAGTTGTGTGAGGACTCGGTATTTGTAATCAGATGTAATAGTTGGTAGTGTTGGGCTGTTCCAAACCCTAAACTGTAAGATCTTGGATTTTGGTTGTGTAGTACTCATTCAAATGATGTAATAACTATAATTATTTTGCTATTTAAGTTGGGGGTGTGACAGGTTTTGGTATCAGAGCTACGGTTTAGAGTCCCTGAACAGCCCAAATAGGTTATAGGACTTGTGAGTAGGTTATAGATACTATGCGAGAGAGTAGGTAAAGTAAATTATTATTAATACTCCTCTTATTTGTCAGCAAAGGGCGCATTCCTCGTCATCCTCTGGGTCGGACGACACTATTGCTTTCTCCGTGTATGCTGAGTTGAGGCGCGAGTTCGACATGCTTCAGGGCAAGTACGACCGACTGATAGACCGACTGAAGAACGTGTATCCGGACAGCCGAAACTACGAAGGGAAGCCCAAGGAGCAGATGATTGCGAGACTTGAGACCTTGGTTCGGTACGTTAACACTAAGCTTGAGGAGATGCCAGCGCACCGGGACCGTACCAGCCAGTATGTCATTCAGATGGTGGCGGATGAGCTCCAGAGCATTGTGAAGACACTTCGAGAGGAAAAGTCTACCAAGCCCCGTTCAGATGGAGTGGAGCCTTAGTTCTTTCCATTTACCTTTCATGTTGTTGTACTATCAGACTCTATGGAATCCCCAGTTGTTTCCGTCTTTCCTTTAAATAAGCCTGTTATTTCTAGAATCAGACTATGTCCCAATCCTATGTACTGTGACTTTTAAAATTTCAATAATTATGTGCTATTGTTCCATTTGCTCTCAACTGTTATTTTATGTTTTTATCATCATATCTGCTTAATTTGGAAACGTGACCCCATATGTAAACAAGAATGCCATGCGATACCCTCGAATCGTTTTATCATTCATATTTGTTATAACACAACTCTTATTTCAGGATCATGCCTCCCAAAAAGAAGAACCCAACAACCACCTTCACCACAGACCCAAACATTCTTCAACTACTGGAAACCTTGCAACAGCAAACCAATGCTATAGCTCAACAACAACTAACTCTTCAACAACGAATTGAAAACCAAGATAACCGTGAGCCATATCAACCACCTGAACCACCAGTACCACCAAGACAAATTGTCACTTTCAAGGTTTTTCAGAGTGTGAATCCACCTGTATTTCATGATACCACTGATCCAGTGATAGCAAACACATGGATCAAGGAGATAGAAAGGACTTTTGAGTTGGTACAGTTAGGGGACGATCAGAAGACGCTGTATGCCACTTACTTCTTGAAGGGAGAAGTCATTTATTGGTGGGAATCAGTAAAAGCTATGGAAGTCACTCAGCAGATTTCTTGGGAGAGATTTAAGAAGTTATTTCTGGACAAGTATTACCCTAAGTACATGCAGAATCAGATGGAGCTAAAATTTCTTGAGTTAAAGCAAGGGAACATGACTGTACTGGAATATGAGAAGAAGTTCACTGAGTTGTCAAGGTTTGTGACAAAATATACCAGCACTGAGGAAGAAAAAGCAAAGAAATTTCAGCAAGGATTGGAGCCTTGGATCAGAGATAGGGTGGCTATGTTTGAACTTGAGACTTATGCGGGAGTAGTACAGAAAGCTGCTCTGATTGAGAATAATGGGATGCAGTCAAGGAAAGAGAGGGATAACAAGAAGAGGAAGGTTCCATTTTATGGAGAAAAGTCTGAAGCTGGAAATTCGCAAGATCGGAATGTAAAGAGGATTGGTTTCCAGAAGGGCGGAAATTTTCAAAGGAAAGGAAATTTGGGCAAAAGACAAGAATCAAAAGGGAACAATCAGGCAAGCCAAGGGCAAGTTGGAGAAAACAGGTTCCAGAGGCCAGAATGCAAGCACTGTGGAAGAAGGCACCCCGGAGTATGCAATAAGCTGAGTATGACCTGTTATAGGTGCAATCAGAAGGGACATTTGGCAAATGAGTGCAAGATGCCGAAGCCAGGAGTTACGTGCTACAAATGTGGGAAGACTGGACACATGGCTAGGGAGTGTAAGGCAACAGGACCAGTCAGAGCTCTGATGAACGTGGCAAGTACCAGTGCAAGCGTGCCAGCTGAGGTATTGGCATTACCTCCACCACCCGCACCAACCCCGCAAGCAACAGCAAGGACATTTGACCTAAAGATGAAAGATGCTGTTCAGAATTCTGAGGTGATAGCAGGTACACTTTTACTCAATAATGTCAAAGCCAAAGTATTGATTGATTCGGGAGCCACAAGATCTTTCATATCAGAATCTTTTGTTGATAAGATCCAATGTGATAAAACGGTTATGAGTGAGGTAGTAAATGTGGTAATTGCGAACCAAGAGAAGATTCCTGTGAATCAATTTTGTCCAAAATGTGAGATTGATATTTCGGGATATAAGTTCTCGGCCGACTTGATACTCTTCAAGCTGGGAGAGTTTGATATAATCTTAGGAATGGATTGGTTAGGAGAGAATAGCGCGCAGATAAATTGTAAGACCAAGAGAGTGAATTTAAAGACGAAGAGTGGAGAGAAGGTAGTATTTAAGGGACAGAGGCAAGAGCGACTATTTCTTACAATTATTCAGGCTAAGAAGTTACTTAGAAAAGGTTGTGAGTCGTTCCTAGCATATGTAGTGGATTCAGAGAGAGGCAGCCCCAGCATGGAAGATATTCCTGTAGTTAATGAGTTTCCCGATGTGTTTCCCGACGAACTACCAGGCTTACCACCAGATCGACAAATTGAGTTCGAGATCAACCTTGCTCCAGGCACGGAACCAGTTTCAAAGGCTCCGTATAGGATGGCACCAGCAGAAATGAAAGAGTTGGCGAGCCAGCTACAAGAATTATTGGATAAGGGAGTGATACGACCAAGTACGTCGCCATGGGGAGCACCTGTTCTCTTTGTGAAGAAGAAAGATGGGAGTATGCGTCTATGCATAGATTACCGGGAGTTGAATAAAGTAACGATCAAGAACCGCTACCCGCTACCAAGGATAGATGACCTTTTTGATCAGTTAAAGGGAGCAAAATGTTTTTCGAAGATTGACTTGAGATCGGGATACCATCAATTAAAGATCAAGGAAGGAGATATTCCCAAGACCGCATTTAGGACCAGATATGGGCATTATGAATTCCTAGTAATGCCGTTTGGATTGACCAACGCCCCGGCCGCATTCATGGATCTGATGAATCGAGTATTTAAGAAGTATTTGGATAAATTTGTCGTGGTATTTATTGATGACATCCTTATTTATTCTAAATCGGAAGAAGAACATATGCAGCATCTCTGGATAGCATTGGAGATACTCCGACAAGAGAAGTTGTATGCCAAGTTTACCAAATGTGAGTTTTGGTTAAAGGAAGTTCAATTTTTGGGGCATGTTATTGGAAATGATGGAATTGAAGTGGATCCGGCGAAGATTGATGCAGTTATGAGTTGGGAGAGGCCAAGGACTCCTACGGAAGTGCGAAGTTTTCTAGGATTGGCCGGATACTATAGAAGATTCGTCAAGGATTTCTCGAAGATCGCCACACCATTGACCAAGTTAACCAGAAAGAATCAAAAGTTTGAATGGAGTGCAGAATGTGAAAATAGCTTTCAAGAGTTAAAACAAAAGTTGGTAACAGCTCCGGTGTTAGTACTTCCAGATGATCAAGGGAATTTTGTAATATTCAGCGACGCTTCACATAAGGGTTTGGGTTGTGTGTTGATGCAACACAGTAAGGTAATAGCATATGCGTCAAGACAGTTGAAGCCGCACGAGTTAAAGTATCCGACGCATGACTTGGAACTAGCCGCCATAGTGTTCGCACTCAAGATTTGGAGACACTATCTCTATGGAGAAAAGTGTGAAATCTACACGGATCACAAGAGCTTAAAGTACATTTTTACTCAGAAAGAGCTCAATATGAGGCAGAGGAGATGGCTGGAATTGATTAAGGACTATGACTGTTCGATAAATTACCATCCTGGAAAGGCGAACGTAGTGGCCGATGCGCTGAGTCGGAAGGAAAGATTGAATGCAATGATAACATCAAAAGAGTTATCTGAAGAAATCGGAAAATTTGAACTGGAACTTTGTGCTTATGGGAAAGTCAAAGAAGTTTGTCATACAATGACCTTTCAGCCAACACTAATGGAAAAGATAAAGAAGTGTCAAGAGGAAGTAATGGAAAAAGAGAAAAATCAGTTATCTGGAGAAGAGATTAATACTAAAAAGGATGAGCAAGGAATACTAAGGTTTTCATCCAGAATATGGATTCCCCATGCATCTGAATTAAAGAATGAGATCCTCCATGAAGCCCACCATTCGAAATTCTCAATCCACCCGGGAAGCACCAAGATGTATCAAGACTTAAAGAAGAACTTTTGGTGGCCAAATATGAAAAGAGACGTGGCAGAATGGGTTGCGAAGTGCTATACCTGTCAGAAAGTAAAGGCAGAACATCAACGACCAAGCGGATTAATTCAGCCCCTGAAGATTCCAGAATGGAAATGGGAAAATATCGCTATGGACTTTATAGTAGGACTACCGCGAACAAAATCCGGACATGACGCAATATGGGTTATAATTGATCGTCTTACGAAGTCGGCGCATTTCCTTCCAATAAATGAGAAGTCGTCACTGGACAAGCTGGTTCATCTGTATGTGCACGAAATCGTATTAAGGCATGGAGTACCTGTATCAATAGTTTCAGACAGAGATCCCCGATTTAACTCAAGATTCTGGAAGCAATTCCAGGAATGTCTTGGCACGAAGTTGAATATGAGCACGGCGTATCACCCGCAGACTGATGGCCAGAGTGAAAGAACAATTCAAACAATTGAAGACATGTTGCGCAGTTGTGCAATCGATTTTGCTGGAAGTTGGGACGACCACCTGCCATTAATTGAATTTTCATATAACAACAGCTATCATTCCAGTATCGGCATGCCACCATATGAAGCTTTGTACGGGCGAAAATGTAGATCACCAACAAGTTGGGATGAAGTAGGAGAAGGAAGAATTCTCGGCTCAGAATTGGTACAACAGTTGCATGACTCAGTCAAGTTAATTCAGAAAAGGTTGCTTGCTGCTCAAGATAGACAGAGGAAGTATGCGGATCCAGCGCGCAAGGATGTTCAATTCCAAATTGGCGAAGCTGTGTTGCTAAAAGTGTCACCTAGGAAAGGGTTGATAAGATTTGGCAAGAAAGGAAAGTTAGCACCTAGATACGTAGGTCCTTTTGAGATTTTGAGTCAAGTAGGAAAGGTGGCCTACGAGTTGGCCTTACCACCTCAGTATCAGCATGTGCATAATGTGTTCCATGTGTCGTTGCTTAAGAAGTACAATCCTGACGCTAGCCATGTGATAGAATATGAACCTGTAGAAATTCAGGCAGACCTGTCATTTGTGGAGCAACCGGTTAAAGTACTCGACTGGCAAGTAAAGAGTCTTAGAAATAAATCAGTAAAGTTAGTGAAAGTACTTTGGAGGAACCCTAAGGTCGAAGAGTCGACTTGGGAGTTAGAGTCTGATATGCGTTCCCGGTATCCTCATCTGTTCTCTTAGATTCTGGGGACAGAATCCCTTAAGGGGGAGAGGATGTTACGACCGGCATTTTATGTAATATTATTTGTGAATAATATTAAGTTAAATAAAAATATATTCAATGCTTGTACGTTTGTGTGAGTGAAAATTTCTGCATTATAAATTTTCTTTGGGTAGTATATGATTTTTCAAAGCAAGAATTTATTTAATTTCTTTATTTTTTGATTTATAAGGAATATTCTAAGCCTTGGAGAAATTTTCTTTTAAAAGATATTTTGTTCACAAATTTTGAAAGTGATTTTATAAAATCTCTAAAAATCCAAGTTATTTTATGGTGTAAATTTTATAATTTTTGAACTTGTGTTTTATTTTATAAAAATAAATCTTTATAAATATAATTAGCAAATTACATAGTTATCCTTGCATGCAAATTCCTTCCATACATTCCAAAAGGGCTAAAGAGTCAATAACCACCCCACTAACTCTTATTTCCTAGCCAAATACCTTCTTTACCCTTGCATGCAAATTCAACCAAGTTCAAGTGGAAGGCTAATCATGTCAATTCCTAATTCCACTCACTTTTGCCAATACAAAAACCATAAGACAAGCAAAGTCATGATCATTTTTACTCATCACCCACACCACACTCACTCTTCTCTCCCTCCTCCTCCCTCACTCTCGGCTCTCTCTCTCTCACTCTCGGCCTTTAGCCGAGAACCACCCCTCCCCATTTTTCTTCATTTCTCCACCAAGCTTCTACTCTTTATACAAGTAAATGTTATCTCCCATACCATGATCATTCATATTTCAAAGAGTTTTGAGTAGAAAGTTTAAGTTTAAGGGTTGCATGTAAAGGTTTTAGTGAAACTCAAAATACAATCTTGATTCTTATGGATTTAAGGTTGTTTTTGAGAGGACTACAATGAATGGATAAGTGCCAAGTCTTGAGAAGGAAACTCTTGATGATTTAATGGCCATTTCCATCCATTTCATTCGGCCATGACCATATGGGAGCCGAATGAATGGTCCTTGAAATCATTCTTGTTGTTTTGTTCAATTTTTGCATGTTTATGTGATAATGACTTGAATTTTGTGGTGAAAATGTGATAAAACTCCTTGCATGCTAAGTGATCATCTAGGTGTACCTTATGCTAGGCTTGCATGTAAATTTTAAGATGGAATATATGTAGAAAATATGTTGTTTGGTTTGAAAAACCCAAAGGCATGCATGCATGTGGAATTCTCTTAGTTTGTTGTAATATTTTGATCATTTGGAAAAGATTTTGTTAGTGAGCTTTAATTTCAGTAGGAATAATGTGATAATATTGATTTATGCTTCTTGTTGCATGGTAATAATTTGTGGTTATCTTTTATAAAAATATATATCTTGTTGTTTCAAAGGCATGAAGATTTGCGATTTGTTAAGAGTAGTCTCTTTGTTTTGCCATAGTTGCACCTTAGGCAAGGATGATCTCACTAAGGTTATTTTGAGAAAAAGGGAGTTAAGTTCAGTAGAATACCAAGTATAGGTCTTGGTTTAAGTATTTAGTTGTTGATAATTGGGTTTGTCAAGTCAAAACCTTGGAAAATGAGAGTTATAGTTTCTGCAGAAAAATCAGTTTAGTACCCTGAGGTTTAGAGTGAGTTTTGACCATGTCATTGATGTGCACTTTGAGGCCCAAGCCACCAGAAGTTAGTATGGGGAGTATATAATAGGTTTTAGGAGTTGGTTGGAGGTTTGCATGTCATTTGGTTAGGTGCACAAGTAGAATAACAAAATCTGTCCAGCAGGGGACAGTTTTGTTGCAACTTGGAAATAGGGAGATTTGGCCATGTCATGGGTAGGCCCTCATTAGGCCCAATTGGGCCTTAGTTAGAGGGTATGTCAGAGAAGTTTTTCCAACCATAGTTCATAGGATATGAGCTAGAACCATGTGTCACAAGTTAATTCAAGTCAGGGCATTTTCTGCCCAGAAAAACAGGGGAACCTTGGACTTTTAGCTTAGGCCCAAGAAGGCCCAAGCCAGGCCTTTGAGCCACATCAAGCTTATGAGATGCCCTTAGGTCAGGAGAGTCTTGTGTAAAAATTTTGAAGAAAAACTTGTAGTTTAAGAGTGTCTAATGCACTCAAGAAACCTTAGTTACCATTCTGAAATTTGCACCAGTAAGCACTTTCATTTATCACATAGTTTTAGGACACTTAGAAGTGAGTATTAGGTCGACCACCATAGTTGTAAGATAGTATAAGGTCAGTAGAGCAAAAGGCACAAGTGAGGGTCAATAGGTTTTGGATAATTTAGGAAAGGCACATTGAGTTAGGAAGCCCAAATTCGAAGACTTCGTTTAGTTAGCGACCAAGTAATTTAAGTGGTGAGTCGAGATCATCCGAGCCTAGTGTGGCGTTATGGTGTATGTGATGTTATTTGGTATTAATATACGATATGTGATTATGTGGCTACGTGTGTACATTTAAAAATATAAATGTTGGATATGAATTAAGTATGTATAGGCCTAAGTGCCATCCATGTTTAATTTCGGGTTGTAAATAGGTTAAGATGGAAAGAATATATTATAATGAGGATTATTATTATTTATGTAGGATCTCGAGACGAGGGAAAACTTGCCTTAAAAGTCGAGTAAAGCTCCAGTTGTTGCTCCTACCAGTCAGACCAGACCAGTCTATCTTAAGGCAAGTGATTCAACTTGACCTTCGTATCTGTTGTAAACAGTTCATATATATATCGATGCAATTATCCTGAGTCATTTTGATGTATTTAAATTAAGCGTATCTTTTGTTTATCTTTGAGTTACATAGAGATGCCATGAACCCTCGAGTACATATTGCAAGTAGTTCAAAAGTCTTTCATGATAGTTTAATGCCATGATAAATTAGAGATGCGTTATAATATCTTATTGATCCTTTTGTTTATCATGCTATTGATCTCTGAGAAATCTTGATGTTGCACCCTGATGCTTTGATTCAACTCTTGAAATAACCTCGATAGAAACTTTATCTTGATACCTAAAAGCCAATCATTTCTTAAATACATTCATGATTGTTTGATAACCCTATCCTTACCCTAAAGCTTGATACCCTGTTATATACTGAGCTGACGATCGCTTTCTTTATATTTTAACACCTTTATCCTATTGGAACCAGTGATGCCTATCTTTTGATGTTCTAATACCTATATCTTGTCTACAACCGTTGCTTTAAGCCTAGTTTGGCATTACTCTTTCATCTTATCCAATAGCCTGGCTTAATTTCCTTGTCTAAGTTCTTGTTTATGGAAACCTCTCAATTACCCTAATATAGTAAAGTCTAGTAGATCATGGCCCTGAGATTTAGTGTCATATTTCCAGTGTTTCAAGTTGATCTATAATCCCTTGATAAAAATAATTACAGTCAAAAGAGATTTTGTCATAAATCGGCATCAGTTTTTAAAATGATTAAAACGTGGATTTTTCAGTCCCAAAGGGGGACAAATGTTTTCTTGAATGGTGGATCTGGACTGAGACGCGAGTCCTTTCCACACTTATATTAGGCTTAAAAGTTGCCTAGGGATTCCCAATAATGTTTTAGAACCCAGCGAGGTTCGGGATTACTTCGCGGCTGATCACCGGCTGTAATCCGTAGCGTCATAAAATGATTTTGATTAAGAATGATTTTAAAATTGTTTTGATGCAAGCATAATGATGCCAACCCACATAAGTTTTATCTCTCGATTATCATTGATTATGTCATTCCATTGTCATTCCTAAAGGTATATCTCGATTTATGCTTTGCGTTGTATTGTTAGCACTTGTTGAGCTTTTGGCTCACTTCTTGCTTTAACCCTGATATTACAGCTAGCAGCCATGGTTAGATTCAAGCAGACTGCCCGTAAGACCTGTGATGCGGATGCTTATGTTCGAGCCCAGGTAGAATAAGTAATAATAGTTGTGTGAGGACTCGGTATTTGTAATCAGATGTAATAGTTGGTAGTGTTGGGCTGTTCCAAACCCTAAACTGTAAGATCTTGGATTTTGGTTGTGTAGTACTCATTCAAATGATGTAATAACTATAATTATTTTGCTATTTAAGTTGGGGGTGTGACATCCCAATCCAGTTTTATCTCTAGCTTCCTTTCCAGTAACTACTCTTGCTTCAAAACCACTTGCAGTAGTCTTCAAAGATTGAGTCTGTTTTGCTTTAGTGAATCCTGGTAGGAGTGTCTTTGATCTATTTTCTGATATCAAGTTAACTTGAGCTCTGTCAGAGGTTACTTGCTTCTTGTGAATATCAGAACTTACAATTTCTTGACTCTGAACAACTTGAGCCATGTCAGAGGTTGTTTTAAGAACTTTTCTTGAAGTCAGAGCAAGATCATCCTTTTCATCAGTAATTTCTTCTTCCTCAGGAGGTACATAAACCTTGATAGGTTCACCAACCTTTTCTTTACCCTTGGATCTTGGATCTATCTGTGGTTGTGATCTAGCCAACGTTGCTTCAGTATGTGTCCTTTCTTTGATCACAATGCATTTGAGTTTTGGAAGTGAATTTTTACCAGAAGCTTCAGATTTAGATGTGACTTTCTCTGATTTAAGTCTAGCTTCTTCTTCCTTTAAACTTTCCAAGTCCATTCCTGGATTTTCTTGAAGAAATAAATGTCTTGACATTTCCTCATCAAGATCTAGAAGTTCATCAGAACTTATCCTTTTACCAGCAGCAGAACTTATTCTTTTCCCAGTATCAGAACTTGTCCTGTGACTAGCTTGTCTTGATGTAAACCTTCTACCTTGACTATGACCGCTACCCATTCCAGAGTATCCTTGATCATCATTTCCATCATCCTTTCCTTGCAGTGTCTTGTTAGTGTTGCATTTGGACTTAATTACCTTCTCCCCCTTTTTGGCATCAGCAGGTAGTAAAAGAGAGATAAGTAATTCCACTGAGGATTGGATTTCAGTAAGTTGCGATTGCTGAGAAGCTTGATTTATCAGAATTTCATCAATCTGAGCTTGTTGTTTCTCTTGAGTTTTCTCAATATAAGCAATCCTGTCAATGGTAGGTTGAAAGAACTTTTTCTTATCAATTTTCCAAACTTGTTCTTGTTTGATAAAGTTCTCCTGAATCTTGTGTAGCTCTGCATGAGTAGTTGAATGAAGACCTTGTAGATGTTTAGTACTCAATGCAGTGACTCTAAGCTGGGTTTTTAAATCATTAGAATTTAACATTTCATCAGCTTTAGTCAAGTGCTCAGCAAGATGTATTGCAGTTGGAACACATGAAACTGAGTTCCATTCCTTAGTCCACTCCTGACCTGCAGGAGTTTCACTCCAAGGTACTGGTGCAGCCCGGGTAACAAACTTCTTTACCAGTTCAGACTTAGGAAGAGTCTGTTGAGGAGTATGTCCTGAAGGACCTGCTTCATCAGCATCTATAGTTGGAGCAGCATCACCGGTATCTCCAGCATTTGCAGCATCAGAACTTAAAGAATCAGTATCTTCTGATAAGTCAACAGTGTGAGTAGCAATGGAGGCTTCAGCATCCTCTAATTGCTGATCTGATACTAAGTTCTGATCAACAACCATATCCTGATGCTCACCTAAAGTCTGATCATCAGCATCTTGATGCAGAGAAGGTGTTGTTGATAACTCTGGAGTTTGAACAGCATCAGTAACAGGTGTTGTGGAAGGATTATTTGCTGTTGGAGCTTCTAAGAGAAATACTTCAGACACAACCAAGTGTTGAACATCAATATCAGCACTTGTTCCTGGATCAACAAGAGACACAGATGGTGAGTTAGCCTTGTCAGATACAGTTTCCTGAGATGGAGTTGATGGAGAAGAAGTGACTGGAACAAATTCCTTGTCTTGTGAGATCAGAGATTCCTGATCCCCTTCCTTAGCTGCTTCCTCTTCATCATCTGAAACTGGCCTTTGTGCCCTCTGTTTCTTGTACTTGTTGATTTGGATTCTTTGGGAGTTTCAGGAACTGTCATTCGTCTAAGCCTCTTGAGAAGCCTAGAACCCCCAATTTCAGAATCCTTCTGAGAAATCTCTTTCTTAGCTTCAGATACAACAGGTTCTCGAGAAGAATCCTGTTCCTCAGAATCAGATTCATCTCTCAATACAATCCTCCTTCTCTTTTGAGATGTTTGAGGAACATTCTTTGTCCTCTTTGGCTTGGAAGATGAAGGCTTCACAGTAGGTGCTGAAGATGAAGGTTGAGAAGTCTGTGAAGTGGAGAGATAGGATTTGAGATATGTTCTGAGGGTAGGTTGAGTAGAATGAGAGGTAGGTACTGAGATTGATGGATTTTGGGTGTTTGGAGTGGGTTGGACATCAGAGTAAACAGATCTATAAGTATCAGGATCAGCATTTACCAGGATCTGTTTTACAGACTTAGGAATCTGTAATGGTCTAACCACTTTTTTTTTTTTTGGTATCAGCATTTACCAGGTCATTAAAGTATCGTTTTGCAACCTTAAAAGGTGGGGTTTGAGTGCTGACTAAATGAGGTTCAGCAGTACAATAAGTGTAAATAAGTTGACAGAATCTAGCAAAATAAACAACATCTCGATCCTCTGTCATCCTATCCCCAATAAAACCAATTAAAGCAGTTGCAAAATCAAAATGAGTTTGATTGATAATTGCATACCCGATGTGCTGACTCATAATTGGAATAGCATCAAAATTCGAACATTTGTTCCCAAAACCTTTGGTGATGCAATCAAAGAAGAAACTCCATTCTCTTCTGATATTAGCCTGTTTCAACTGTCCAAGTTTCGTCAGACTCTTTTCATATCCCAATTCAGCCATTAACTCCCGAAGGGCTGAGTCCTCTGGAATTGAGAAAGTACAATCTTCTGGAAGATGTAAAGCCTTGCGTACTGTACCAGGAGTGACTACAAAGGATGAATCACCCACTTGGAAGATAATACTGGGAGTTCCACGTTGACCACCATCATCAAAAAGTCCAGTCCTCCAAAACCTTAGAACTTGTTGGCTTGAAAAGAATTCAGGCTGTGTTAATGCATACCCAACCTCACTATGTGCAAGAAGATCTTGCACAAAGTGCAATTCAGATGGAGCTTCAGTGTGATCAAAAACTGCAGCATAGTTGTTGGGGACAAACTTAGCTCCATCAATGATTAAATCCTTTGGTACCATTTAAAAAAAATTAAGATTCAAGTATGCCTATTAGGTGTTTGAGATAATGTCTGTATGAAAAACCAACATGAGAAATAAAGAGAAAGAGAGTAAAAGTAAGGAGAGAGATAAAATATGAAGAAAATAAAAGATTAAAGAAATCTTCTCTCTGTTGTACTTATACTCTGAACAAAAATGTTACCGTTGGACACCTGTCAGACATGCAGTAATAACAGACAGTTACTGGGCTCGAGAAAACAGGAATCATGACTTACCCATTTGCCTAGTTTCAAGGAAAAACCGTTCCATTTATCAAGAGAAACAGTTTTAATTCAAAATTTAAACTGTTATCACTGATTGAATTATTTTTCACTGCATCATTGATATTCTGAAAATACATCACATGAAAATGACCAAGATAAATTAGATAAGTAAGTGCTGAAAATGAATCAGAACTTAATATAAAACAAAATTTATATGGTCATCAGAATATCAATCAGGATTTATCAACACAAGATAAAATAACTCAGAGACAAAATCTTGAAGTAAAAACAACATTCATTAATATATCAAGACAATACATTTATGAAATGGAAATTACATCAATACTTATACAAGATTTTCCCTAAGCTTCTAAACCTAACATCAACAGCCTTAGTCCTAGCTAAGAAGCCTGACAAAGCTGATGATGAAGAAAAACAGGAAGAAGACGAGATTAAGTCATCTTCTTCTTCCTACTCTCGACAAACAGAATGACGAGTCTGATGATTCGCTCTTGCTGGCGGAGAGCTTCCAGCCTTTCCTCCTCCAATCGCTCCAGATGGCGATGGTAGTCCATATAGAAGAACAAAAGGTGTGTCAGTACCTCCCATGGGACAGAGTCCCATATCTCCTCAGGAATGGCTGTGACATGCCATCCCTGCTGCCATTCGGCACAGCTTAGCTCCATATTGAAGTTTTGGTAGTTCAAAAACATGTTGTATCTGACCATTATGTTTTTGAAAGAAGAATTATGAAGATAAGTGTGTGAGAAGAATTTGATGGAAAGACTGATGTGAAGTGGCTGCTTATATAGGCAAGAGAATGCCAGGAGACGCAAAGAAATTGAATGCTGACAGGTAGAATTAATTCTACCTCGTCTCCCTAGACTTTGAAAAAGAATAACATTCATTGGAAAGAGGAATCATGGTTTAAAACGCACAAGAAACAAGAAACAGTGGACTGTTTAAGTACGAATATCATTAATCCTAATCATAGTGACTATTAATCTTCCACTTCAACATATTCTAGTTCGAACTGACACTGTTATCAAATTTTATTCACAGATAAGCCAAGTAAAGGATTAGACTGAGAAATCAGAACTTAGACCTATACCAGAACTTAACAGTCATCAGAACATAATTTCGTAACTCGAAAAAGGAATGCCCATCTTAGTAAATCCTCATACAAGTTCTGAGTTATAGACGTCAGAACTTAATCATCAGAACGTGTAACTAGAACTTGTCCTCAGAATTTGTGCAGTAATGACACAATGACTGTTTATCTAAAATAACATAGACCACCACATAAATTTTCATCATTCAGATGGAGTGATTAGTGTGTGTATTAAGCTAAATAACAGACAAAGAGTAAAGTCTGATTCACTTCAGTACATCTTAGAAATAAGGCATAACTAAAATTTTGCTAAAGAGCTGTCATTGTCCTAAAACCTACTGATGAATGAGTTCATGCTTGAGTCCACCTCAACTGTTTTGTGCTAATTTTATGCATCTTTTGAAATTCTATTTTACAGTGGCTTCTCAGTGTAAGTGAGTCACGATTGTTTATCAGAATTTATGCTATTATCAAAGTATTTCTCCAGTAATCATAGAGTGTGAAAAGTCACCAAGAAAATATTTTGCTTTTCTAATGCATATCTACTTAATACCAGCAATGCACTTGGGTCGTCCCTTCCACATTTTTACTCTAGATCTCAAAGGAGTACCTGATTTTATTCTTTGATCTTTTTGCTTTTTCTTTTGATAAGTGAGGTTTATCAGCACTTAGTACATTCAGCAGTTTTACTAGTATCAGAACTTAACAGATGTGTAGCATTATTCTAATTTGTGACTTAGTAATAAGATATACAAAGTAAACTTAACTAAGCTCAATTATCAGAATTTGCTAGTGTCATAGGGTTTCCACTGAAATAATTACTTCTTACATGGAATCATTTGTTTATTGAAGACTACTAGGTCAGTATCTAGCACAGTTATCCTCATAGGATAGAATAGGTACTTGAACAGACATATCACTTATCAGAGTTTAGAAACATATATTAGACAATAGTCAGTACTTAAAGACATTTATCAATTTAGCACAGAATACACAATGAGATTAATTCTTTAAATACTGAGCATAAAGTCTGATAACACAGAACAAGACTAAGCAGATTTAGAGAAAGAACCTGAAACCATTCCAAGTTCATTTACCAATATTGTAAAAGTAGCTTCACACAGTGGTTTTGTGAAGATATCTGCTAGTTGTTGATCTGTGGGAACAAAATGCAATTCCAATGTACCTTCATCCACATGTTCCCTGATGAAGTGGTACCTGATGCTGATGTGCTTTGTCATAGAGTGTTGAACTGGATTACCTGTCATAGCAATAGCACTTTGATTATCACAGTAAATAGGGATTTTGAAATATGTTAACCCATAATCCAGTAACTGATTCTTCATCCAAAGAATCTGTGCACAACAGCTTCCTGCAGCAATATACTCTGCTTCTGCAGTTGATGTGGAAATTGACTTTTATTTCTTGCTATACCAAGAAACCAATCTGCCTCCAAGAAATTGGCAGCTTCCACTTGTGTTTTTCCTGTCAATTTTGCAACCTGCAAAATCTGCATCTGAGTAACCTATTAGTTTAAAATCTGATTCTCTAGAATACCATAATCCCAGAGCAGCTGTTCCTTTAAGATACTTAAAGATTCTTTTTATAACTGTTAAGTGAGGTTCTCTTGGATCTGCTTGAAATCTTGCACAAAGACAGGTAGCATACATGATATCAGGTCTACTAGCAGTTAGATAGAGTAGAGAGCCAATCATACCTCTGTCGTCAATATTATCTACTGGTTTACCGGTATCCTTATCCAGTTTTGTCGCAGTGGCCATTGGAGTGGATGCACTTGAACAATCTTGCATTCCAAATTTCTTCAGCAAGTTTCTGGTATACTTGGTTTGACAAATAAAAGTGCCTTCCTCATTCTGCTTGACTTGAAGGCCCAGAAAATAGCTAAGTTCCCCCATCATACTCATCTGATATCTTGACTGCATTAGTTTGGCAAACTTTTTGCAAAGTTTGTCATTTGTAGATCCAAAAATGATATCATCAACATAAATCTGGACCAGAAGTAAGTCCTTTTCATGGTTGAGGTAGAACAGTGTTTTGTCTATTGTCCCTCTGTTGAATCCACTTTCCAGAAGAAACTGAGCTAAAGTCTCATACCATGCTCTAGGAGCTTGCTTAAGTCCATAAAGTGCTTTATCAAGCCTGTAGACATAATCTGGATGTTTGGTGTCTACAAAACCTGGAGGTTGTTCAACATATACCTCCTCCTCCAATTCTCCATTGAGAAAAGCACTTTTCACATCCATTTGAAAGACAGTAAACTTTTTGTGAGCAGCATAAGCCAAGAATATCCTTATGGCTTCTAACCTAGCAACTGGTGCAAATGTTTCATCATAATCAATTCCCTCCTGTTGAGAATATCCTTTTGCAACCAGCCTTGCCTTATTCCTTTTAATTATGCCATCACTGTCAGTTTTGTTTCTGAATACCCACTTTGTACCAACAACAAATCTATTCTTTGGTCTTGGCACTAGGGTCCAGACTTTGTTTCTTTCAAATTCATTCAACTCTTCCTGCATTGCTTGCACCCAATCAGCATCTTGAAGAGCTTCTTCCACTTTCTTTGGCTCAGTCTGAGAGAGAAAAGAATTGTAAAGACATTCATTTGAAGTACCTGTTCTAGTTCTGACACCTGCATCAGGATTTCCAATTATCAAATCAGGTGTATGTGATTTTGTCCACTTCCTTGCAGATGGAAGGTTTTCTCTAGAACTGGATGCTCCCTCATGATCCATGCTATTTTCATTTTCATTTTCTGATGCTCCCCCTGAAACTATGCTCTCTGAGTTGGATTCTTCAGTATTTAGATTTTCAGCACTATCAGAACTTGGCTTATCAGAACTTGACGAATCAGAACTTGAAGAGCCAGATGCATGTTCTGATGTTTCTTGAGATGTGGTAGGATCTTGAGTATGCTCCCCCTGCATATGTGCATCTTCCTTTGACATAGTCTCCACAGTTTCAATAACATCACAGTTTAATCCATCAGAGTTTACAGTATCAGGACTTAGACTATCAGGATTTTCTGTATCAGAATTTGAGTCTTCATTTTCAAATCTCAGCTGATCATGGTCAATGAAATCTTCAAGACCAGTAATCTTTTTGTCATCAAAAGAGACATTGATAGATTCCATGACCACTTTTGTTCTCAAATTATAGACTCTAAAGGCTTTTGTGGAAAGTGGATATCCAACAAAGATTCCTTTATCAGCTTTTAGATCAAACTTTGATAGCTGTTCAGGATGAGTCTTGAGAACAAAACACTTGCATCCAAATACATGAAAATATTTCAGATTTGGCGTCTTTTTCTTCACCATCTCATATGGTGTTTTTCCATGCTTGTTAATGAGTGTTGCATTTTGAGTAAAATAAGCAGTCTGCACAGCTTCAGCCCAGAAATAGGTTGGAAGCTTTGCTTCTTCAATCATTGTACGTGCAGCTTCAATGAGAGTTCTATTCTTCCTTTCAACAACTCCATTTTGCTGTGGAGTTCCAGGAGCAGAAAATTCATGCTTTATTCCATGGCTTTTGCAGAACTCTTCCATTATCAAATTCTTGAACTCAGTGCCATTATCACTCCTTAAAACTTTCACAGAATCTTTGACCATTTTATCCAGATGTTTGATATGATCAATCAAGGTTGATGCAGTTTCACTTTTTGTATGCAAGAAATACACCCATGTGTATCTGGTGAACTCATCCACTATGACCAACGCATACTTCTTCTTTGCAATAGACATGACATTTACTGGACCAAATAGATCAACATGTATTAGATGATAAGGCTCAAGAATTGATGATTCAGTCTTGTTCTTGAATGAAGATTTTCTTTGTTTAGCTTTCTGACATGAATCACAAAGACCATCAGGAGCAAATACTGTGTTTGGCAATCCTCTCACAAGATCTTTCTTGACCAGTTCATTTATATTATTGAAATTTAAATGAGAGAGTTTCTTATGCCAATTCCAGCTTTCTTCAATTGATGCTCTACTCATCAGACAGATTGCAGAACCATCAGTAATTGTTGAAAGCTTAGCTTCATAAATGTTACCACGCCTGTATCCTTTCAGAACAACTTTGCCTTTAGATTTACTCACAATTTCACAGTGTTCTTCAAAGAAATCAACATGATAACCTCTGTCACAGATTTGACTTATACTCAGTAAGTTGTGTTTAAGTCCTGAGACTAGAGCTACTTGTTTAATTATGACACTTCCAAGATTGATATTGCCATATCCCAATGTTTTTCCAATGTTGCCATCTCTATAAGAAACACTTGGGCCAGCTTTCTCCACAAAGTCTGATAGCAGGGCCTTATTTCCAGTCATATGTCCTGAACATCCACTGTCCAGAACTAGAATATTTTTCCTGTTGCCCTGCAATCACAAAGACCACTAATTATTAATTTTAAGGACCCAGACTTGCTTGGATCCTTTGGCCTTATTAAGTTTGTTAACATTTGCAGCGGATTTAGCATCAGAGTTTATGTTAACATTTTTCTTATCAGAACTTACACTATCAGACTTTGAGTCAGAATTTACACTAGAAGGAACAATGGAAACTTTTTTCAAAGAAGGTTTTATTTGATAAAAATCATAGTACAAACTATGATATTCCTTACAAGTATAAATGGAATGCCATAAACTACCACAATGAAAACAAGGATTTTGTGGTTTGTATCTAACAGACTGACTCTTAACTCCTGATTTTGAAGGTAAGGAGTTAATATTCTTATTCTTCCTGCAAAAAGAAGCCAGATGGTTAGAACTTCCACAGTTATGACATGTTTTCCTAGGAGCATCTGGAACAGGTTTATAATCATTGCTTTTATTCACACCTTCCTTTCCATTCCTATTTTTCCTAGGTGATTTTACCTTGTTTGCATTCTTGACATCTTTCAGCTTATGCTTAAGCTGCTTCTTTGTCATTAAGCCTATGTTCACTTTAGCTGTCTTTTCTTGTTTTAGTTTATCAGAAGTTAATTTCTTTGTAACTTCTGATTTTTCATTTTCAGACTTTACAGTTACAAACTTAACAGGTTTTAACTTTGGCTTTTGCTTATCAACAGACTTAATTTCTTCAGTTCCTTTATCTTTCTTATCTTCTCCATAACCTAAGCCCTCTTTCCAGTTTCCACTACTTAGCAAATTTTGAGTTGTTTTGCCAGAGTTAGTCCAAGTCCTGATAATCTCTCTTTCCTTTTCTAACTCAGTTTTTAGAGATTCATTTAATTTTAGCACTTCATTCCTAACATAAAAAGCATCATCTCTATCCTTCTGAGTTTGATGGAACATGACTAACTCTTTTTCTAAGAAATCATTTCTTTTCTTAAATGCAAGATTTTCAGAAGTTAATCTTTCACATGTTAAAGTTTGATCTCTATAACTAACAAACATGGTTTTAAGATATCTTCTCAACTCATTAATATCATCAGTATGAAAAGCATAAGTAGTCTGAGGTACCTTTGTTTCAGCAGCTTCAGAACTGCTCTCAGCACTTTCTTTATCAGCATTTGCCATCAATGCATAGTTTTCCTCACTTTCAGAGTCTGAGGTGTCTGTCCAGCTTTTCTGCTTTGTGACAAGAGCCTTGCCTTTGTCACCCTTTACCTTCTTGCAGTCAGGAGATATGTGGCCTTTCTCACCACAGTTATAGCATTTAACATTGGTGTAATCTCCTCTGTCAGACTTTCCTCCTCTGCCTTCAGATCTTCTGAAATTCTTCTTATCAGAACTTATGCCTTTCCTGGAAAACTTCTTTCCCTTCCCGAACTTCCTGTATGCAATCTTTGTGATTCCTTTCACCATAAGAGCACACAGCTTCATCATCTCCTCATCAGCATCAGTCTCAGGCAAGCTTTTAGAATCTGAGTCATCATCACTCTCAGAACTTGATGACTCAGTATCAGACTTTATGAAAAGAGCTTTACCCTTATCTTTCTTTGAGGAAGCTGCTTTGGGGAATTCTTCTTCAGCCTTAAGAGCAACTGTCCTTGACTTTCCTCCTTTCTTTTTGCTTCTTTGTTCCATCTCCAGCTCATGAGTCTTGAGCATTCCATAGATTTCGTCAAGAGTTGTTTCATCAAGATTGTAGTTGTCTCTTATTGTCGTTGCCTTCAAATCCCAGCATTCAGGAAGAGCTAACAGGAACTTAAGGTTTGAATCTTCAAGATAATACTCTTTATCAACCAATGACAAATCATTCAAAAGTTTGACAAATCTATCATATAAATCATTCAATGACTCATTAGTCTTTGAGTCAAAGTGTTCATACTGTTGAGTGAGTATTGTCTTCCTGTTCTTCTTAATTATGTCAGTTCCCTGACACCTTGTTTCCAGAGCATCCCATATCTCCTTAGCAGTCTTGCAGTTGATTAACCTGTTTGACATTACATTATCAATGGCGCTCTGCAGTAAGTGTCGTACCTTAGCATCCTTAGCAATTGATGTTATGTCTTTAGCAGTATAATCACTCTTCTCTTTTGGTACGGTCTTTGCTGCTTCACCTGCAACTGCAACAGCAAGCTTGGTTGGTTTGTGAGGGCCTTCCTTGATTCTATCAAGGTATTCTGGATCTGTTGCTTCCAGGAACATGGTCATCCTTACCTTCCATATGGGATATTCAGATGGTCTCAGTATGGGAACTCTGATGGTCTCATACCGACTCTGAATTTGTGTCTTTGGTGATTCCTCAGTTTTGGTAGGCTTAGTTGGAGTTTCTGTGTCCGACATAATTGTGTTTGGATCTTTAACTGTATGTATGTTAACAGATAGGCTCTGATACCAATTGTTAGGTCACACACAGACACACTGTAGAGGGGGTGAATACAGTGTATAGTACACTCAAATCGAACTTTAAGAACTTAAGTAACAGAAAACAAACTTTATTGAAATAATAAACTCTGTTACAGTATGGAACTGTTACCTCTCAGTGATGAACAAATATCACGAGAGCTGCTAGGGTTACAATGAATAATCTTCTCTAATAATGATAACACTTATAGTGTAAACCCTATGTCTGTGTTTATATACTACACAGTTACAAGATAATCGCTAATTGATATGGAATATAATTCTGCTTCCTAAAATATATCAATCAGATATCTTTTCTTCCAAGTATTCCATTCTTTACGGAATTCCTTCTTCATGCATATCTCTTCTTATGTTTATCTTGATCTTCTTTCCTTTAATCAGCTACTGTCCTTATCTGATTGTCCTTCAGCACTTAAGTTCTGATATCTATCTTCTGATGATTATCTCCTGATAACATAAGTATTGATATCCTTAAGTCCTGACTTCCAGTATAAGTACTGATCAACAGTTAAGTACTGATTTATCCTGTTCAAGTAAGATCTGAAAGCTAAACATAAAACATATTAGCCATGACATTATCAAATATATCTAACAGAACAAGGTATCCAGAAAATAGGTAATCATTTCCAAGCCCCCAGTGCAACACCCCCAAATCCGGGGTCGGGGATCCAGGTTGTCACGAGTTCCATTTCCCTTAATAACAACCAATCTTAATAAATAATCAACTATTCTGTACCGTGACCCCACCATAAACACACACACCACAAGTTATAGTCTCAGAGATGAATATCCCAAAAAATAATCACAAGTCGTTTTATTCCACAATTATATGCCAATACACCTTAAAAGGGTTTCTGAATAAATTTACATTTCTTTGCCATTATTACAATTCATAAATATACATAAATCTGGTTCATCAATAGTTGAAAACCTAGCCTATTGGTAGCTCCTACCTCAGCTATGGCGGCATCAACGCTTCCTGAAAACTGCGGAACATTTTCTAACCGCTTGCGAAGTGGAAGCTTGGTCCTGTTCATCTTGTCTATCTGATGTTGTGTGATGAAAGAAGAAAGCAAGGGTGAGCAACAAGCCCACCAAAATAATATGTATAATGATTTACAATATATGAGCATTCTCATAGTACTCATGAAAGTCTTGGTCAAGAAGAAATGAACCAAGTTTGTTATCTTACCGCGACCAAGTCGCAAAATATTCAGTATATATGTACATATATACTTTTCACAATCTTTGAAATCCTCTGACATGTATAATATACACAGAGTTCCCGTGTATAACTGTATAAAGTATCGTTGCAAGGTGATCTCATATATCTAACCGTGTCTCAATGTTTTTCCGAAAATCTTTGACATGCACAAGATAATCATTTACTAGATATAAGTTTAAAAGATGAAGTTACAAGATACTCCAATATACTTATATCCGAATACTACTTGAACTACAATCGTTCAAGTTATAATCAGTTTCAAAAGTTCATCACCCAGATGAGACTACAAGATAAGACTTGAATAGATTCAATCCTTGAAATATAATTATAAATAATGAAGTTACGAGATACTTCATTAAGTCCCGATATATATATACGCCTATATATATATACATTTCATACACTCCTTGAAAACCTCTGTTATGAAAATTATAAATAGAGTTGCAATATCCAATGAATTTTGGAAAGGAGAAAACCTTGGCATAAACCTGATATCTTGCTGATCAGGCAAAGATACCAATAAGTAACCTTTTCTACTAGTAGATGGACGAATTCCCCACTGGTCATCACCCTGGCCCCAATAGGACCTTATGGTGGACTGCCACTCAGCCACTTACGCGTTTGATGGACTCCCACTGAGCCACTTACACTTTCATGGACGCCCACTGAGCCCATGTTGCTTATGCCGACTCAATAGATGGACTTACTTCCCGAACTTTGGGTAAGTAATCAATTCACTTATCAAAACAGCAACCTCGTTACGAATATAAAATACACCACAGAGCCGGATCCCTCAGGTTTTAAGCGAATATTTAAATCCCCTTCGAAAGGAAGATCTTAAATACAAAAATGAGTTTTTGGGATCCGCTCTAACTTTTAAAATCATTTCGAAGACTGGAAACATTTTTAAGAATGTTTGGAGTATTGCTGATTTATTAAAATAAATCAGTCCCAATATATTAGAAAATATCTGAATATTATTATTTAAATAATATTCCCGAAAAGGATAATCTCTATAAAAATAATCGAAGTAGAAGTGTTAAAACTCATACTTAAAATGAGTATTAAATATCCAAAGATATACTTATACGAAAGTACTATCTTTATTTGAATAATCAAAAAAATAAGTTTGATTATCGACACCTTATTCTTTAGTAAAATAAAGAATACATTTCAGAAAATAATCGGAATCATAGGTCCTCATATGAATATTCAAATAATATTCAATTAAATAATATAAGCGGAGTCATCTGTCCTCGAATGAATATTCAAGTAATATTCATTAAATAATATAATGTGAGTCATAAGTCCTCGAATGAATATTCAAGTAATATTCATTAAATAATATAAAGTGAGTCATAAGTCCTCGAATGAATATTCAAGTAATATTCATTAAATAATATAAAGTTATCGAATAAACCTTATTCGATTAATAGTTTTTTTAAAAAACCATATCAATATATATATATATATATATAAATATATATATATGTCATATACTCGGGAACATCTACTCCCGGTTTTAGAAAAGGGTTCACCTTTGGGTCCCCTATACTCAGGGTATACGCAACTACTGCTTATCTCTAGCATAGGTATTATGCAACTAATAAGCATTTGAACCAACATATATATAAATCAAGAATACGAAACAGGCATGCATATATACCATATCTCATGCTCCAATATATCGCAAGAATTTGCTAATAACAAATATGCATTTATCACAAGATCATGCATATACACATATACATCACAACAACAGTTATACGGGTAGAAAACTTGCCTGAGTGCTCCCGGATAGACTTAATCTTAGAGTGGGTCCGATAACCTATGAACAACAACATAAGTCGGAATTAAACCCCGGTCTCTTAAGAAACCAGACTTTAACCATTTAGAGTCCTAACGTTCGCTTTCGCGCTTAACGATTTACTTAAGTCGCTCGAGTACCCTCGGCTCCACCATTTTTAATAAATTAACCATTAAGGGTTTTAAGGCGATTCTTTCGCGAGTACCTTACCAACTGCCTAATTCACTTTACATAATTGTTTCTTACCCCAATTAGTCATTTAAGGTCCTTAACCAAGGTTTCAAAGTAAGGCGAGGGGTAATGGTTCGGTCGCGAAATGTCGTTACTTAAAATGGTCATTTCTCCTAAACCGTACATCGGAATCAAACGAACTACATATCAAAACGAAGCTCGTAACATGAACTATCTAATCATGGCAATGGTAGAAACCTAGCAGTGAGTTCACGGGTCCTAATGTTAAGAGCAAAAACAGTCTATAGTAAATCGGGCATTACGACCGCTATGTTTACGCGATTTCCCAAATTTATACCATTCCAAATCAACCACCAAGCAACCCCAATTCATTCATACAACCAAAATCCATCCATACCATAATATAACAGCCCCAACACCTCAAGTTATCCAATTTATGTTATTCTCAAACATGAATTTAAAACTATACTTAAGTCCTTTAACTAATCAATAAGATTTTAACATCCAATTTACTACAACTCCAACCCAAACTCTAAACATGCAAGCATCAAGCTACTCTTTTACCATAACAATCAAAATCATCCTAATATACAAAGTAAAGCTAGGGTTTGGAGATGTTATACCTTCCTTGAAGTGATGTGAGTAGCTAGGAAGCCTTAAGAAGCCTTGAGATGTCTTAGGGATGCTTGGATCTTAAAGGAAAAACAAGAAAAATCAAGTTAAAAATCTTGAAATCACTATTCATTATCTTCTTCATTGATTTCTTGGAAGAGATTGAGAATGAATTGGAGGCTTAAACTTATAGGATAGCCATATCTATGCATAAGGAGTACTAGATAATTACCTTACTAATTAAGGAAGCTTGGAACTTGAACTTTGAAATTTCTTCTTCTTTAAATGAAGAAAAGCCGAGAGCAAATGTTGAAGAAGAAAGGAAATGATTTTTGTGTTTGTGATTTGTTTAGCTTAGCTTGGTTGCTTTTGATTTGATTTTGGTTAATTACCTTATTAACTTTGAAAATTGTGTGGTTAAAAACCAACCACACCTCCTCCCCCCTATGTCATGCTTATGTCACATTTGCTATGTCATCACCCCTTACTTGCCCTCTTCTTATTGGTTTGATGACCTCATCACCCCTAACCTCCTTGATTAAATCCTAATTGTTTGCCTAATGACCGCTGATCTGTTATACGGTTCGCTTAACTTTCGTTCTCGTTTCTCGTTTGAGGGATCATACCCGGGATCTTATTACTTGGGTTTCCTTAACCTTTCTCAATACATTATATTCCTTTTATGATCCTCTCTTATAATCCTTTAATTTAAATCCTTTTTATAATGTTACCTTATACTCAATTCTTTCTGTATCTAGTGGATTTCTGGGAAAAATCAAAGTGTTCGGATTTGGATTCTGACGATCTTTACATACACTTATATACCATATAGAGTACTAATAAAATCTCAGAATATCCATATATAAACCCCTACATAGTGTGGCATGAAAAGTTTTCTTATTCAGCAATATCAGCAAAAACACTATTCATAAGGGTTACAAAAAGTTCAAAATTTTGGGGTTATTACAGTCTCTTCTCCTTAAAAGGATTCCGTCCCGGAATCAAGTAGAAAACAAATGGGGTACTTTTCTAGCATTGCGCTCTCTAGCTCCCAAGTTGATTCTTCCATATTATGATTCTGCCATAGCACTCTGACTAGCTTGATCACTTTGTTCCGAAGCACCTGCTCCTTCTTATCCATAATCTTTACTGGTTTCTCCACGTAAGTCAGATCTGGTAGCATATCCACATGCTCGTACTCCACTATGTGTCTCGCATCCCGATGATACTTTCTTAGCATTGACACATGGAACACATTATGAACTTGTTGTAGGTTCGGGGGTAAGGCTAGCTCGTAAGCCAACTTCCCAATCCGTCTTAGTATCTCAAAAGGCCCAATATATCTTGGGCTTAGTTTTCCTTTCTTTCCGAATCTCATTAATTCTTTCCAAGGGATACCTATAACATTACTAGGTCCCCTATTTCATACTCTTTATCCTTTCGAGTCAAATCAGCATACCTCTTATGTCCATCTTGGGTTACTGCCAGTCGTCCTCTGATTAGATCTATTATATCCCTGGTCCTTTGGACTACTGCGGGTCCGAGCATCTTGCGCTCTACAACTTCATCCTAACATAAGAGAGATCGATATTGTCTTCCCTCAAGGATCTCATAAGGCGATATCTCAATACTGACATATGATCTATTGTCGTAAGAAAACTCAATCCGTGTTAAGTGATCATTCCAAATTCTTTCAAGTCTATTGCACCGACTCTCATTATAGCTTTTAGCATTAGAGCTTTTGCTTCTTAATACCCATTCTTTTCCAGTTCGTAATCGCTACTACCTTCTGTTCCTAATATTATATTGGTTATACTTTTGCTTGTTAGCGTTCTATAACCTTTTAATAACCATGTCAACCTTAGTATCATGAATCTGTTTCCATTCTGAATACCACCATAACTTTACTACTCCTTTTTCAGCTGTTTCCATTTTCCAAAATTTGATCAATCATATAGAAGTAAAGGAATTTGTTGAGAGATCACTATGATCATGAACACTTGTTACATTGCATAGTTAGTACAGAAGGTGGCCAGCCTTTAGTACTTGACAAGCAATTAAACAACATGTGGTATCCTACTAGGCTTCTATCACACAGATAGTCACTCGGCAATACCTCCCCTTCTGGAAGGGTTGTTCTTCTCAGCTTACATGAAATGAAAAGAAGAGAAAAGAATGAACTGAAGAGAATTGTATATTCGTAAAAAAAAAAAAAATTATTGCCATAAAATATCTGGCTTGGAATCTACCTCTGAACTATAGAGGTTTGTCATAGGAGAACAAAACATATATGTATTTATATCAACATCAAGTATTATAGCATCGTATTTCACATGCCTAAATATTTTTGCTATTCCGTCCATCATTCTATGGACCCATGCTCTTCCTCGAGCTTATACACAATCACCTTTGAAACTCCCTCGATATCGAAAATCGAATCTGGGATCTCATTCTAGACATCATCGTTACTAGAATTCTATGCTTCCACCGCAACCTTCCTCATATAGTAATACGACTCTCTTTTCATAAGAGGGAATAAATATTCAATAGGTAGATACTCTACTTAATTAGTCTATCAATGATAACTTATACACTACCACGACCCGATTAGTGGTACTCAATCTCAACATCCATTCCAATACAACTCCCATGTTTGTAATCAGCTCGTTACTCGTAGAATCATTGCTGCATTACTATGGTCCACCACTGACCTACTGTCAGCATTCACTTTCCATGAAATCTTAATATCTAACCATACGGAGTCCATACATGTCGTATAGAATACTTCTAAGGATTTAACATAATCATCAATCATAATTCATGAAGAACACTCCAAACTCTGACGTACTTTCATGACATGAAGTAGATAAAATTGCAGAAGAGTTTCAGTCAAAGCAACGATAGCAGGTTCATACCATTCTTAATCGTATGCCTTAAATAGAAGACTTAACTCAAGGGTTCGTCTAGTCCTTTTTGAAACATGGTCCTGGCTTATCTCAAGATAGTATCTTCTGAGATAGATAGCCCGCTCATGGCGATTACACGAATTAAACCTTTACCAACTACTATTACGGTTGGGTATTGCACAGTCATCAGAAGGAATGTCAATCTTCCAAACCATAATACAACCTTCATAGCTTTAACCATCATCACTGTATTCCTTTGGCACAAGCGCCTATAATTATCCTCTTACCTTTAAAGTGTCGGCCACCTCTTTGGCCTTTCCTGATAGTAAAATTTCCTTACAGTCAATGTCATTTTTACCACCTCCAAATAAATTTTCTACCTCATTTCAATCACAGCTTATGTGAAGATGTTTTCCTTAAAATCTGATGAGTAAAAAAAAATATCACCATTTTTCCATAAGTTATTGCCTCAGTCTTTAGAGGTTAATCACTGTCATGACTGACTCCCAATCATACTTAGAACATCTTTTATCTTAAGTCCTAATTGCCCGGAACAATTTCGACCATTACTGGTTCGATCCATACTTTCTCGTGGTTTAACACGTGCCCCACTTGGCATCATTATAATTACGTCATATTTCCTTTATCAACATTTCTATTCTTGAGAATTTTGAATATTACCTTTCTCCTTGTAAAACCTCTAAGGTTATCCTTGAATCGTTCCTCATGTATTCCCTAGATACAGGGCATATCAAGATACCATTTATTAATACTAGAATCATTGTCTATATACTTCTGAAAAAATTCTCCACTGATTCTTAAAGGTTGTTATTACCTTAATCCTTTCCAATTCATACTGTCAAAACTCATACTATCCCTATTAAGGGTGAAATGCCAACCTTTATGCATTCCCCTAGGATTCGTTTTAAGTTACCGATGTTCTATCCTTAATTCCACCTTTAAAAAGGTACATGTATCCTTCCATGGATAAATCAAGTCATATATCCCTGATACGGGTGTCTTATTCAATCATTCCCACCTAGATAGTATATGCCTAATTTCACAATAACATCTGTATTCAAAATGAGGTCAATCAATATGGCCTCCAAAAGATAACAACGGTTATCCGCTTTTCTTGCCTAATTTGGTAACGATAACAAGGATGTTCTGGAAGATATTGGTCGTGTTCAACGTGAACCTCTTCTTAATAATTCCTTATTTACTTTTGTTGTTTATCTCAACAGTCACCTCAATGTTGGGATATCTTTCATACCTGGCGTCTCCCTTTCTGGGTATCGAGCCACCGGTCTTACACTTCACATTCTTGAAGGTCACTTCCTTCATCCAATTTTCCTAATTTCTTACTTCCTTGTCTCCCCAGTCTATCCGCGTCTCATTATTTATCCTTCGAATTATCTCAAGGTTTCCTCGAATCCTCCCAACTTACAGGGGATAAAATATATGTATCTCTTATGCCTTCAACCATCAATTTTAACTCATGGTGAATCACCCTCATCCTGACGAATGCATATTTTTCTATTTCTATTGCTACGAGTCTTTAGGGTTTCCTCATACCCAACTCCCTTACCATACCTCAAACTCTATTGCCTTTATATTCCTTTCCACTTCAGTTTCTTTTTATTTTCCTTTCTCTTATCATTATTTCATGAACCAACACAACATAAGCATTGATTTCAAACATCCCGTCATTCTGGATTCGTGTCCTCAGAACGAATTTTGATAACTTTTACAACTTAGATTCATAATTCATCATACCCGTCTGCCTTTATTCTGGCTCTAAAGCTTTTACACTATCTCCATAACCTTGGGAAGTACTTTCCTGAAAACAATTGACTGAACTTAAATCAGTTTATTATAATCTCTTGCTCAGTGCCTTCCTTGGCCTTTCACCAGTGGGTGGCCTTTCTGTTAGGAGGGTAAGTGACAAAACAGTCTTTTATAATTCGTCAATCATTTAGAATCTTAAATGATTCTTATATTTCCTTTAGCCAGTCTCTTGCCTCGACTGGGTCAACCTGTTCCTTGGAACTCTGAGAGCTTAGCGATTTAAAGGTCATGAAAGAATTTCCTACCGCATTGTTTCCTCAAGGTGGTGGTTGGGGATAATAGTCAAAGTTCTTTTTAGACAGTTCCATGAATTGCCATATAGGAGTACCGTCTCGGGTCTCCTTTCCTTACTCGACTTTCTGTTTCCTTAGTGTGAAATGTTTCATCCTTCTCCCATACTTGGGGTTATCTTATACGTTAAAATCCTCATTTTCCAATTCATTATGTTATGGGTTCCTTCTATCATGATGGCGTCCTCCCTGACTATCACATTCAGGGTTTGCCCTTAATCTTATTCCTTGAACTATGACTTTCATCTAAGATCTCATCTTTAAGCTCTTGAACATTTGGAACCCAAATTCTATAGGAATACCTCATTATTCCCTTATCATCTTTCTCAGTATTAATCTCATATCTATTTGTTGGCTCTCTGCCTTCATTCATCACTTTTTTTGGCACAATATGTTCTTTTCCAATAATTCGGTCTGTATTGCAATCTCAAATAGCTTTTCGGTACCGGCTCCGGTTACCTTCACTTCTATTTCCATTTTCTCAAAATCTCTTATAAACTCTCCCAAAGACATTATTATCTTAAGTCTCTCCTTTTTACTAAGGGCATCAGCCACCACATTGGCTTTCCCCGAATGATAAAGAATCTCCCAATCATAATTCCTGATTAACTCTAACCACCTCCTCTGGCGTATGTTGAGCTCTTTCTGCGTGAAAATGCACTAGAGCACTTATGGCTTGTGTAAATCTCGCACTTCTCTCCATACAAGTAGTGTCTCTCATATTTAGGGCAAAACTATTGCCACGAGCCCAAGCTCATGGGTGGGGATATTGAATTTTATATTCCCTTAATTGTCTTGACGCGTATGCGATTACCTTGTTGTGCTGTATAAGAAGCACCCTAATTCCTTATGCGTAGCGTCTCTACACATCACAAAATCTCCTTTTCCATCCGGCAACTCCATCATAGGGGCCGTCACCAATCTTTGCTTCAGTTCTTGAAGGTTGTTCTCGTATTTCTCTGTCCATTGAAATTTCTCAGTCTTACGAGTAAGCCGCGTTAAAGGTGGCTACTATCTTTACAAACTTGAACGAACCTCCGGTAGTGACCGACCAATCCTACCTCTGATAGTCGACCTAACCATGGTCATCAATTCATCAGTGGTCCTTTATTCATTCCTGTCAGGATCCTTCATGGGATCCTCCTCAGCAACCATCCCTTCTAGGACAACATCCTCAACCGCTACATCCTCAATATGAACATCATCCGATCTCGCGTTAGGACGCTTTATCGGATCCATAATCTGATCTCCAATAAGTAATAAAACATCATCGCGTTGTTGCTCCTCAACCTCAGGGTTCGGAGTCCCGCTACCATATACGATAACGAACTACGCTTCTATCACGATATTTATAAGGGTTCCCATAAGGGTTTTAACTGTCAGTACTACGTTAGGTAGCCCGACTATGAACTTGGCAAAAGTTCTTGTTATCTTAGTGAACTTATTATCTTAACGTCACATCATCTCTGAGGTTTATAACGCTTGGCTCTGATACCATTCCTGTAACACCCCCAAATCCGGGGTCGGGGATCCGGGTTGTCACGAGTTCCATTTCCCTTAATAACACCCCATCTTAATAAATAATCAACTATTATGTACTGTGACCCCACCATAAACACACACACCACAAGTTATAGTCTCAGAGATGAATATCCCAAAAAATAATCACAAGTCGTTTTATTCCACAATTATATGCCAATACACCTTAAAAGGGTTTCTGAATAAATTTACATTTCTTTGCCATTATTACAATTCATAAATATACATAAATCTGGTTCATCAATAGTTGAAAACCTAGCCTATTGGTAGCTCCTACCTCAGCTACGGCGGCATCAACGCTTCCAGAAAACTGCGGAACATTTTCTAACCGCTTGCGAATTGGAAGCTTGGTCCTGTTCATCTTGTCTATCTGATGTTGTGTGATGAAAGAAGAAAGCAAGGGTGAGCAACAAGCCCACCAAAATAATATATATAATGATTTACAATATATGAGCATTCTCATAGTACTCATGAAAGTCTTGGTCAAGAAGAAATGAACCAAGTTTGTTATCTTACCGCGACCAAGTCGTAAAATATTCAGTATATATGTACATATATACTTTTCACAATCTTTGAAATCCTCTGACATGTATAATATACACAGAGTTCCCGTGTATAACCATATAAAGTATCGTTGCAAGGTGATCTCATATATCTAACCTTGTCTCAACGTTTTTCCGAAAATCTTTGACATACACAAGATAATCATTTACTAGATATAAATTTAAAAGATGAAGTTACAAGATACTCCAATATACTTATATCCGAATACTACTTGAACTACCACCGTTCAAGTTATAATCAGTTTCAAAAGTTCATTACCCAGATGAGACTACAAGATAAGACTTGAATAGATTCAATCCTTGAAATATCATTATAAATAATGAAGTTACGAGATACTTCATTAAGTCCCGATATATATATACGCCTATATATATATATACATTTCATACACTCCTTGAAAACCTCTGTTATGAAAATTATAAACAGAGTTGCAATATCCAATGAATTTTGGGAAGGAGAAAACCTTGGCATAAACCTGATATCTTGCTGATAAGGCAAAGATACCAATAAGTAACCTTTTCTACTAGTAGATGGACGAATTCCCCACTGGTCATCACCCTGGCCCCAATAGGAACTTATGTTGGACTGCCACTCAGCCACTTACGCGTTTGATGGACTCCCACTGAGCCACTTACACTTTCATGGACGCCCACTGAGCCCATGTTGCTTATGCCGACTCAATAGATGGACTTACTTCCCGAACTTTGGGTAAGTAATCAATTCATTTATCAAAACAGCAACCTCGTTGCGAATATAAAATACACCACAGAGCCGGATCCCTCAGGTTTTAAGCGAATATTTAAATCCCCTTCGAAAGGAAGATCTTAAATATAAAAATGAGTTTTTGGGATCCGCTCTAACTTTTAAAATCATTTCGAAGACTCGAAACATTTTTAAGAATGTTTGGAGTACAGCTGATTTATTAAAATAAATCAGTCCCAATATATTAGAAAATATCTGAATATTATTATTTAAATAATATTCCCGAAAAGGATAATCTCTATAAAAATAATCGAAGTAGAAGTGTTAAAACTCATACTTGAAATGAGTATTAAATAACCAAAGATATACTTATACGAAAGTACTATCTTTATTTGAATAATCAAAAAAATAAGTTTGATTATCGACACCTTATTCTTTAGTAAAATAAAGAATACATTTCAGAAAATAATCGGAATCATAGGTCCTCATATGAATATTCAAATAATATTCAATTAAATAATATAAGCGGAGTCATCTGTCCTCGAATGAATATTCAAGTAATATTCATTAAATAATATAAAGTGAGTCATAAGTCCTCGAATGAATATTCAAGTAATATTCATTAAATAATATAAAGTGAGTCATAAGTCCTCGAATGAATATTCAAGTAATATTCATTAAATAATATAAAGTTATCGAATAAACCTTATTCGATTAATAGTTTTTTTTAAACCATATCAATATATATATATATATATATATAAATATATATATATATATATATTTGTCATATACTCGGGAACATCTACTCCCGGTTTTAGAAATGGGTTCACCTTTGGGTCCCCTATACTCAGGGTATACGCAACTACTGCTTATCTCTAGCATATGTATTATGCAACTAATAAGCATTTGAACCAACAGATATATAAATCAAGAATACGAAACAGGCATACATATATATTATATCTTATGCTCCAATATATCGCAAGAATTTGCTAATAACAAATATGCATTTATCACAAGATCATGCATATACACATATACATCACAACAACAGTTATACGGGTAGAAAACTTGCCTGAGTGCTCCCGGATAGACTTAAGCTTAGAGTGGGTCTGATAACCTATGAACAACAACATAAGTCGGAATTAAACCCCGGTCGCTTAAGAAACTAGACTTTAACCATTTAGAGTCCTAACGTTCGCTTTCGCGCTTAACGATTTACTTAAGTCGCTCGAGTACCCTCGGCTCCACCATTTTAATAAATTAACCATTAAGGATTTTAAGGCGATTCTTTCGCGAGTACCTTACCAACTTCCTAATTCACTTTATATAATTGTTTCTTACCCCAATTAGTCATTTAAGGTCCTTAACCAAGGTTTCAAAGTAAGGCGAGGGGTAATGGTTCGGTCGCGAAACGCCGTTACTTAAAACGGTCGTTTCTCCTAAATCGTACATCGGAATCAAACGAACTACATATCAAAACGAAGCTCGTAACATGAACTATCTAATCATGGCAATGGTCAAAACCTATCAGTGAGTTCACGGGTCCTAATGTTAAGAGCAAAAACAGTCTAAAGTAAATCGGGCATTACGACGGCTATGTTTATGCGATTTCCCAAATTTATACCATTCCAAATCAACCACCAAGAAACCCCAATTCATTCATACAATCAAAATCCATCCATACCATACTACAACAGCCCCAACACCTCAAGTTCTCTAATTTATGTTATTCTCAAACATGAATTTAAAACTATACTTAAGTCCTTTAACTAATCAATAAGATTTCAACATCCAATTTACTACAACTCCAACCCAAACTCTAAACATGCAAGCATCAAGCTACTCTTTTACCATAACAATCAAAATCATCCTAATATACAAAGTGAAGCTAGGGTTTGGAGATGTTATACCTTCCTTGAAGTGATGTGAGTAGCTAGGAAGCCTTAAGAAGCCTTGAGATGTCTTAGGGATGCTTGGATCTAAAAGGAAAAACAAGAAAAATCAAGTTAAAAATCTTGAAATCACTATTCATTATCTTCTTCATTGATTTCTTGGAAGAGATTGAGAATGAATTGGAGGCTTAAACTTATAGGATAGCCATATCTATGCATAAGGAGTACTAGATAATTACCTTACTAATTAAGGAAGCTTGGAACTTGAACTTTGAAATTTCTTCTTCTTGAAATAAAGAAAAGCCGAGAGCAAATGTTGAAGAAGAAAGGAAATGATTTTTGTGTTTGTGATTTGTTTAGCTTATCTTGGTTGCTTTTGATTTGATTTTGGTTAATTACCTTATTAACCTTGAAAATTGTGTGGTTAAAAACCAACCACACCTCCTCCCCCCTATGTCATGCTTATGTCACCTTTGCTATGTCATCACCCCTTACTTGCCCTCTTCTTATTGGTTTGATGACCTCATCATCCCTAACCTCCTTGATTAACTCCTAATTGTTTGCCTAATGACCGCTGATCTGTTATACGGTTCGCTTAACTTTCGTTCTTGTTTCTCGTTTGAGGGATCATACCCGGGATCTTATTACTTGGGTTTCCTTAACCTTTTTCAATACATTATATTCCTTTTATGATCCTCTCTTATAATCCTTTAATTTAAATCCTTTTTATCCTGTTACCTTATACTCAATTCTTTCTGTATCTAGTGGATTTCCGGGAAAAATCAAAGTGTTCGGATTTGGATTCTGACGATCTTTACATACACTTATATACCATATAGAGTACTAATAAAATCTCAGAATATCCATATAAAACCCCCTACATAGTGTGGCATGAAAAGTTTCTTATTCAGCAATATCAGCAAAAACACTATTCATAAGGGTTACAAAAAGTTCAAAATTTTGGGGTTATTACACCCAGCCAATAGGGAATTGTCAGAATTCCAGTGCCGTACTGCAATACTTGTGGACGGAAACATATTGGCATCTGTATCAAAGCGCATGTGACGTGTTTCATATGTAAGCAGAAAGGGCACTATTCTAACGAATGTCCAACGGGAAAAATAGCAGAAGTTACTTGCTTCCAGTGTGGAAAGAAAGGGCATATCGCTAGGAATTGCAAAGGACCATCAATGGCAGCTAGTATTCCGAAAGTGTTGGCATTACCTCCTCCACCACTATTTAATCAACCCAGAGCAAGGACTTTCAACATGACAATGAAAGAAGCAGTGCAGAGTCCTAGTGTAATTGCAGGTACGCTTTTGGTGAATTCCGTAAATTCAAAAGTATTGATTGATTTTGGAACTACCCGTTCATTTATTTCTGAATAATTTCTTGATAAGTTACATTACGAAATTGAATGGTTGGGCGAAATGTTAATTATAAAATTAGAGAATGATGACCAAGTCCCAATAGATCGAGTATGTCCTGTGTGCGATATCGAAATAGCCAGACATCATTTCTCCGTAGACTTGATTCCTTTTAAGTTAGGAGAGTTTGACGTCATTTTCGTAATGGATTGGTTAGCTTGTCATAATGCTCAGATCGATTGTGCCAACAAGAAAGTAAAATTGCGAACTGGTAATTGGTCTGTTCCGATTCTGATAGGTGCGCCTGACATGGCATTTCCACGATTAAATAATATTTCATTCTGGTGCAGAAAATGCAACGGTAATGTTCAAAGGCCAAAAACAATGGAGGAAATTTCTGACAGTAATGCAGACTAAACAATTGCTTCAACAGGGATGTGAGATGTATATAGCCTACGTGTTAGATACCGAGAAGGGAAGTCCCAAAATAGAAGATATTCCAGTTGTATGTGAATTTTCTAACGTCTTTCTAGACGAGCTTCCTGGGTTACTGCCAGATCGAGAAATTGAATTACGATTGACTTAGCGCAAGGTACAGAACCAGTTTTGAAAGCTCCATATCGAATGACACCAGTCAAGATGAAAGAATTGTCAATACAATTGCAAGATCTTCTAGACTGAGGCATCAAAAGACACAGTGTATCCCCGTGGGGTACACCGGTATTGTTTGTAAAAAAGGAAGATGACAGCATGCGATTATGCATTGACTATCGGGAATTGAATAAGCTCACTATCAAGAATAAGTATCCTTTACCAAGAATCGACGATTTGTTCGATCAGCTAAAAGAAGCCGCATGGTTTTCGAAGATAGATTTGAGATCGGGTTATCTTCAATTAAGGATTAAAGCTGAAGATATCCCCAAGACTACATTCCGTACTAGATATCGACATTATGAGTTTCTGGTAATGGCATTCGGTTTGACCAATGCGCCAGCGGTATTCATGGATCTGATGAATAGAGTATTCAAGAGGTACTTGGAAAAATTCATGATTATATTTATCGATGACATCTTGATTTACTCAAAGACGGAAGAAGAGCATGCTGAGCACTTAAGGATTGCTTTGGAAATTCTAAGGAAGGAGTAATTGTACGCGAAATTCTCGAAATGCGAATTTTGGTTGAAAGAAGTACAATTTCTAGGGCACATCATCGGTAGAGAAGGCATTCAAGTCGATCTAGCGAAGATTGAAGCTGTGTTGAATTTGGAAAGGCCGAAGACACCAACAGACGTTCGAAGTTTCTTGGGATTGGAAGGATATTATAGAAGATTTGTTAAAGATTTTGCGAAAATAGCAACGCCACTAACCAAGTTAACTCGAAAAAGTGAAAAGTTCGTATGAGATGACAAATGTGAAAAAAAGTTTCCAAGAGTTGAAGAATCGGTTAGTAACCGCACCTGTACTCATATTACAAGACGAGCAAGAAAATTTTATCATTTACAGCGATGCTTCATACCGCGGACTAGGATGTGTATTGATGCAACACGGTAACGTCATTACATATGCCTCGAGACAACTAAAACCTCATGAACAAATTATCCTACGCATGATCTGGAATTAGCGGCGATTGTATTTGTATTGAAACTTTGGAGACACTATCTCTACGGTGAGAAATGCGAAATCTACACGGATCATAAAAGTCTGAAGTACATCTTTACGCATAAGGAAATGAACATGAGACAACGCCGATGGTTAAAATTGATTAAAGATTACGATGTTACGATCAGCTATCATCCAGGAAAAGCGAATGTTGTGGCAGATGCGCTAAGCCGAAAAGAAAGGTTAAACTTGTTAACTTCATGTGAAGAATTGGCCAAGGAATTTGATAAGTTAGATATCGAGATTTGTGTTCCCAATGAATCTAATGAAGCTATTTATGCTATAACTTTTCAACCGGAATTATTAGAGAAGATTCGACGATGTCAAGAAGAAGTGATGGGTCAAGATGATGACTTAACAGGAGAAGAAATTACAACCCAGAGAGATAACGAAGGAATCCATCAAGAATCTGGATCCCTAATGTGGCTGAGCTAAAAGAAGAAATATTGAGAGATGCACACAATTCGAAGTATTCCATTCATACGGGAAGTACAAAAATGTACCGCGATCTGAAAGAAAACTTTTGGTGGCCAAATATGAAGAAGGAGATAGCAGAATGGGTAAGTAAATGCTACACATGTCAGCGAGTTAAAGCAGAACATCAATGTCCGAGTGGATTACTGCAACCATTAGATATTCCAGAATAGAAATGGGAATATCTAGCGATGGATTTTGTAGTAGGACTTCCGAGAACTAAAGCAGATCATGATGCGATATGGGTAATCATTGACAGACTAACAAAGTCGGCACATTTTCTACCGATTAATGAAAGATTTTCGCTCAATAAGCTAGTGCACTTGTATCTCAAGGAAATTGTGATGCGACATGGAGTTCCAATATCTATCGTGTCTGATTGAGATCCCCATTATAATTCATGATTTTTGAGACAATTTCAAGAATGTCTTAGAACCAAATTAAAGATGAGTACCGCTTATCATCTTCAAACCGATGGGCAAAGTGAAAAGACTATCCAAACAATCGAGGATATCCTACGAGTTTGTGCGATTGATTTCGAAGGCAGTTGGGATGAGCATCTACCTTTGGTTGAATTTTCTTACAACAACAGCTATCATGCAAATATTGGGATGCCACCATACAAAGCGTTATATGGAAGAAAATGCAGATCACCAGTATATTGGGATGAAGTTGGAGAACACAAGGTTTTGGGTCCAGAATTAATTCAACAGACTAAAAAAGATAGAACTTATTTGAAAGCGACTAGACGCATCACAAAATAGACAACGCAAATATGCAGATCAAGCTATGAAGGATATGGACTACCAAGAAGGAGAGCACGTGTTACTCAAATGTTGCCTTGGAAAAGATTGACCAGATTTGGCAACAAGGGTAAATTGAAGCCACGATACGTCGGACCATTTAATATTTTTAAGAAAGTGGGAAAAGTTGTGTACGAATTAGCCTTACCGCCTCACATGCAACATATTAACAATGTGTTTCACGTGTCGATGCTTAAGCGATATAATCCTGATTCTAAGCATGTAATAGAGTATGAACCGATATATATCCAACCTAATTTGTCTTTTATAGAACAGCCGATGAGAATTTTAGATCGGCAAGAGATAGTGTTAAGAAATAAGTCTGTATCTTCAGTGCGAGTATTGTGGAGAACCCTATGGTTGAGGAACTAACCTGGGAACTTGAGAGTGAGATGTTAGAGAAATATCCTCATTTGTTTTCTTAGTGAGATTATGAGGACAAAATCCTATTAAGGGTGGAAGGATGTAACGTCTGTGAAAATTACGTCTGTATTATATCATATTTATAATAAATTATGTGTGTTAATCTGTCATTTATGTGTAATTAACTGTCAAACCCTAATTGCTATGTGTTTCGTGCTTTCTGTATCGTCCCGATATTTTTAAGGTATTTTTAAGATATTTTTATTTTGCATTTATATTTTTATATCAAAAGTTATACGACCTGAATCATGAGTTTAAAACAGATATTTCAAATAAAATAATGGGCCTTATTTTTCATCAAACGGCTTTTACCATTGCATTATTCTGAACAACTAGGTATTTTATAAATTTTCTTGTTTCGCGAAAAATGACTTTTCCGGACCCCATTGGGTGTTAAAAACCCCACAAAAAATCACATTTTTGTTTTTATAAAATCATAGGACTTTCATTTATACCATTTCTTTGTATTTTTGCATTATTCACAATTTTTGGGAAATTTTGGCATTTATATTGTATATATAAAATATTTATAAATTAAATTTTAATACTCAAAAATTATAAAATTAGGGGCTTATTAATTTTAAAAGATGTAGAATTAGGGCCTTAATTTTGATCAGGGGTATTAATTTCACTACTATAAATAGCCTAATATTTATTTAATTAATTATAATTGAGCATTAAAAATCAAAATAATACCCAATTTTCTCTGAAATTAGGGTTCTTGAGTTCGAGAATCAAACTGTGATTTTGATCGATTCTGGTAACCAAAAGGGGTCGTGTTTGTGCTCAATCTTCATATTTTTTCAAGCTCTGTTCAATTTTATCATCAACACGAATCAAAAAGGTATGAAACTCAAAACTCGGTTCTCGGTTTCATGAACA
The DNA here is from genome assembly GCF_009905375.1 of Apium graveolens. Classification (NCBI taxonomy): domain Eukaryota; kingdom Viridiplantae; phylum Streptophyta; class Magnoliopsida; order Apiales; family Apiaceae; genus Apium; species Apium graveolens. Next base: position 81,832,411 of record NC_133651.1, on the reverse strand, counting down.
GATTTGGGGTTTTGATTTTTGGAAATTTTTGGATGTTCTTGATGGTTGATATATGTTTATAGGTGTTATTACAAGTTATATCCATCGTCAATTTCATGTCTTATGTACGGGTTTAATCAATTCGAATTTTAGGGTTCATACCCGTTTTGATTTGGGTATTTTGATTTACTGATATTTGGATTATGAAACTGATATAGTTAGTTTTGTCTTGTTGAGTAGTAAATTTTGAGTATTTTTACATGATTTTTACAGTTGAGGATAGTTAGGACGAGCTCGATGGGTTTGACCCGTTTGTAATTCGGGTTGAATGATTTCATGAACTATACGCGATTTTTGGTTCTGTTTGATGTTGTGAATAGATTCTTCATGTCCTAAGCTTCATTTTGATGTATAGAACATAGAGTTTTAAGTTCAGGTTAGTAAAATCGTAGTTTGGCCGATTTCTGGAAATAATCCGGTCATGTTCTTCATGAGCCAGGTTGTGACCCGGTTGACCCGTTTGGTTAACCCGGGTTTGATCTATTTTTGTCAGGATTGGTTTTCTGATAAATGTTTCTGCAATTTATTTTTATTTTTATTTTATTTTAATTATAAAATCAGTTTTATTTATTTTATAAATTGATTAATTAATTGATTTATATTATAAATAATTCTGAAATATTTTCTAAAAATCCGATTTCATTATTTTCCCAATTATTTATTATTTATTTAAAAATGATTAATTATTTTGATAATTAATCAAATAATTTTCAATAAATCATAATAAATTCATTTTAATTCCAAAAATTCTAGAAAAATCATTTTTAGTACTGATTTTTCTTAAATAATTATTTAAAAATTATTTTAGGATTTAAAAATTAGTAATAATTATTTATATTAAATAATAAATTTAATTATCTGTATTTAATTGATAATAATTAGACCGTTAGTCCGATTCGAGTGAAACGAAAGCCCTTTGACTCAGAAAAATGAATTATTTTCATTAAAATAATATTAAAACCTAATGTCTTCTAGAAATTAGTTGACCTTGTTATTTATTTGATTATAAGCCGAATCGCGTGCCAAGACGATTCCGATAAATCCCGAAAAATAGGAAATGAGTCAGATAATGATCATTTAAGCGATCAGCGAGTCGATTTTGATTCTAAAAAAATTATTTTAACTATAAAATTGATTATGTGGCTTATGTGCTTATGTGTATTATGTGGTTAATCGAGTCTTACTTGCTAATATATAATATACGAGTCAATCATAAGCGCATAGGTAGATAATAGGAATGATGTGAAGTCGGTTCAAGACGCAATTGAAGTTCGAATTGACTAAACCAGTCTATTTCTCTAACAGAAGCTAAGCCAGCAAGGCAGGTTGAGCCGGTGATAGACAAAGGTGACATACTTAAAGTGAGTATTGCCGAAGGCAAGTTTTTCCCCTATTCTAATTTCAGAATAGTGATATTCCTTAGATTCATATCACACTTGCACTCTTTTGATTCTTGTTTATAAATACTGATACACACTTGTTATTCTCTTGTTTATATTTCATTTCGATTATTGATATCTCATTTTCCTTTGAATTCCTTATTCATCTTCCAATTGATACGCATACACATTGGTATATTCTGGTGATTAGAATATATCAAAGTATACCGATTGTTTCGGTTGCTACTCCATGGACTGGATAGTGATATTTTGGGGATTAAGTTTTAATTAATCTTAAGGACCGGGACATAACCGGATCCTTGAGATGGGTCGTAGTGCCTGGGTGCCCGACTGGATCTATAGTGGGATATAGATATGCACCGTATCCTGGCTGATCAGCAGGGTACAGATGCGAACTTGTGTCTAGTTTAGTTCATTGCATTCACCAGCAGTGGCCTTCTTTCTATTCTCGTGGGGTTATATCTTTGCAGATATACCAGATTATCGATTAATTTAATACTATTTATATTTTGCGGACTTGTTGAGCATTTTTTGGCTCACCCCTTTTTCTTGTTATTCACCTTATTGTTTTCAGTTAAGAAGGAATATGAAACCCATCAGGACTCGAGTGGTAAAGAAGCGGGTCAAGCCTCAGGATCCTCTCATACCCAAGATGTGGATCCCAATCCAGGAAGAAAGCTTTGAGTTACCCGAACAGGTGGAGTGTAGATAGTTAGTGTGTGTGTGTTTGAATAAAAGATGAAATTAGTTTAAATCTGGTTAGACAATGGTTTGTAATAAAGAGAGTTTGTAAGATTTTAAATATGGTTTGTAATAAAGTAGTTAGTGGTTCTTGTTTTCATACTTCAACCTAAAAAGATCCTGGTTAGTGTTAAAGGGGTTTAGATACATTTCTTTATTATTTGTTATTCAGATTGTACATGTTTGGTGATTATCTAGTAACCCCCAGACTTATACCCCGGGTCTGGAGGGCGTTACATAAATCACAGGATAAAGTGAAGAAGGTCATATAGATCATTGACAGTGGGTGTTCCAGACATATGACGGGTGATAAGGCCTTGCTATCACAGTTTGTGGAGAAAGCTGGTCCATTGGTGATCTTTGGAGACAACAGCAAAGGATTCACAATGGGATATGGCAAGATTGTTTCTGAAAATATTGGCATTGATGATGTAGCACTAATAGCTGGTCTTAAAGTGAATCTTCTCAGTGTTAGCCAATTTGCAGACAAAGGCTTTGAAGTTTTATTCAATAAAGAAGAATGCACATTTATCAATAAGAAAACTGGTGAAGTTGCCCGGAAAGGAGCAAGGAAATGAAGCTTGTTTATTGCAGACTGGGACTCAACAAATAAGGATGGTATTTGTTGCTTCTACACCAAGGCATCAGAAGAACAAAGCAAGTTATGGCATAAGAAGCTGTCTCACATGAATTTCATGGCAATTAACACCTTAATCAAAACGGAGTTAGTAAGAGACATGCCCAAACTGGAATTTGCTCAAGTTGAAGTTTGTGAAGCTTGTCAGAAAGGAAAAATGAAAAGATGTAGTCACAAGTGAAAAATTGTGAATTCTATAATTGCACCCTTGCAACTTATTCACGTGGACTTATTTGGGCCACTGAATGTCTTATCAATTTCAAGGAATAAATATGAACTTGTGATGGTGGATGATTTCTCAAGATACGCTTGGGTAGAGTTCATGTACTCTAAAGATGAAACTCCGTACATCATAATTAAGCACATCAAGAAGATAGAAAAACAGGCTGAAGATTACAATTGTGTGAAAATATTGAGAAGTGACAATGGAACAGAATTTAGAAATGCTACATTAAGTGAATTCTGCAAAGGCAAAGGCATTGTTCAAGAATTCTCAGCTGCCAGGACACCTCAACAAAATGGAGTAGTTGAGAGAAAGAATAGAACATTGGTTGAAGCTGTCAGGACAATGCTGCAAGATGCCAAGTTGCCAACAAGTTTCTGGGAAGAGGTTGTTAACACTGCATGTTATACTCAGAACATATATATCATTAACAAGGCACATGGCAATGTTGGATTTTAATCGCAGCGGGGGCATGGCAAAACACTTTTACACATACAAAATCCAAATAAAAGCATACAGATCATGAATAAAAATTCGAGGGATCGAATCTAACCTTTTAAATTAATTCGGAGACAACGATCAGAGATCCTTAGCAGTTGCTCCTCAAGTGTGAAGCACTCCACCAGTATCCACCAAGAAAACGATATTAAGGAGGAGGAAGGAGGTGGAGAGAATTGGGTTTTCCAAACTTTTTGGGTTTTCGGGTTCCGATGTGGGTTAGAATAAAATAGGGTCAATAATAGTGTATTTATAGGCAAAATTTTCAGCTGAAATTTTCCCATAAATAATATTATTATTATCCCATTTATTATTCTCATTAATAATTAAAACACCTTTTAATTATTAATCCTTTTTCTAAACACTTTAGAAATAATTCTCTCTCTTGATTTAATTTCCAAAAATTAAATACTTAATTAATAATATTAAGAACTTTTCTTAATTAATTTATAATCAATTAAATCTCATTTAATAAATTATTAAATTTGCTAATTAATTATTTATTTCATAAATAAATAATTATTAGCCATTATTAATTAATTCCTCCACCATTAAATCATTCTCTTTTTATGGTGTGACCCTGTAGGTTCAATATTAAGCCGGTAGTAGAAATAAATAATAATAAAACTATTTTATCATTATTTATATAAATTCTCTAATTTATTAAATATGATTAATTAATTAATCACATTTATTCTACATCGTGAGGGATACTTCTCAGCATATCGCGACTATCCGGATAATATGAATTCACTGCTTAGAATACCAAGAACCTATTCAGTGAATAGTTACCGTACAATAAACTCCTTCTACCCTACAATGTCCCGATTAAATATAAGGCATGGATCTCGTGTCAAGCCTATCTAATTCAATCACTTGCTTACCATTTACTATGCGTAGTTCTATGCAAATTAGAAACTCCTTTCTAATTTCATTCACTCTGGCCAGAGATTCCTGAACTAGCATAAGTGGATCAGCCTTGAACATTCGCTTCCTTCACTGGAAGGGGTAGATGTTACGACCGGCATTTTATGTAATATTATTTGTGAATAATATTAAGTTAAATAAAAATATATTCAATGCTTGTACGTTTGTGTGAGTGAAAATTTCTGCATTATAAATTTTCTTTGGGTAGTATATGATTTTTCAAAGCAAGAATTTATTTAATTTCTTTATTTTTGATTTATAAGGAATATTCTAAGCCTTGGAGAAATTTTCTTTTAAAAGATATTTTGTTCACAAATTTTGAAAGTGATTTTATAAAATCTCTAAAAATCCAAGTTATTTTATGGTGTAAATTTTATAATTTTTGAACTTGTGTTTTATTTTATAAAAATAAATCTTTATAAATATAATTAGCAAATTACATAGTTATCCTTGCATGCAAATTCCTTCCATACATTCCAAAAGGGCTAAAGAGTCAATAACCACCCCACTAACTCTTATTTCCTAGCCAAATACCTTCTTTACCCTTGCATGCAAATTCAACCAAGTTCAAGTGGAAGGCTAATCATGTCAATTCCTAATTCCACTCACTTTTGCCAATACAAAAACCATAAGACAAGCAAAGTCATGATCATTTTTACTCATCACCCACACCACACTCACTCTTCTCTCCCTCCTCCTCCCTCACTCTCGGCTCTCTCTCTCTCACTCTCGGCCTTTAGCCGAGAACCACCCCTCCCCATTTTTTTCTTCATTTCTCCACCAAGCTTCTACTCTTTATACAAGTAAATGTTATCTCCCATACCATGATCATTCATATTTCAAAGAGTTTTGAGTAGAAAGTTTAAGTTTAAGGGTTGCATGTAAAGGTTTTAGTGAAACTCAAAATACAATCTTGATTCTTATGGATTTAAGGTTGTTTTTGAGAGGACTACAATGAATGGATAAGTGCCAAGTCTTGAGAAGGAAACTCTTGATGATTTAATGGCCATTTCCATCCATTTCATTCGGCCATGACCATATGGGAGCCGAATGAATGGTCCTTGAAATCATTCTTGTTGTTTTGTTCAATTTTTGCATGTTTATGTGATAATGACTTGAATTTTGTGGTGAAAATGTGATAAAACTCCTTGCATGCTAAGTGATCATCTAGGTGTACCTTATGCTAGGCTTGCATGTCAATTTTAAGATGGAATATATGTAGAAAATATGTTGTTTGGTTTGAAAAACCCGAAGGCATGCATGCATGTGGAATTCTCTTAGTTTGTTGTAATATTTTGATCATTTGGAAAAGATTTTGTTAGTGAGCTTTAATTTCAGTAGGAATAATGTGATAATATTGATTTATGCTTCTTGTTGCATGGTAATAATTTGTGGTTATCTTTTATAAAAATATATATCTTGTTGTTTCAAAGGCATGAAGATTTGCGATTTGTTAAGAGTAGTCTTTTTGTTTTGCCATAGTTGCACCTTAGGCAAGGATGATCTCACTAAGGTTATTTTGAGAAAAAGGGAGTTAAGTTCAGTAGAATACCAAGTATAGGTCTTGGTTTAAGTATTTAGTTGTTGATAATTGGGTTTGTCAAGTCAAAATCTTGGAAAATGAGAAGTTATAGTTTCTGCAGAAAAATCAGTTTAGTACCCTGAGGTTTAGAGTGAGTTTTGACCATGTCATTGATGTGCACTTTGAGGCCCAAGCCACCAGAAGTTAGTATGGAGAGTATATAATAGGTTTTAGGAGTTGGTTGGAGGTTTGCATGTCATTTGGTTAGGTGCACAAGTAGAATAACAAAATCTGTCCAGCAGGGGACAGTTTTGTTGCAACTTAGAAATAGGGAGATTTGGCCATGTCATGGGTAGGCCCTCATTAGGCCCAATTGGGCCTTAGTTAGAGGGTATGTCAGAGAAGTTTTTCCAACCATAGTTCATAGGATATGAGCTAGAACCATGTGTCGCAAGTTAATTCAAGTCAGGGCATTTTCTGCCCAGAAAAACAGGGGAACCTTGGACTTTTAGCTTAGGCCCAAGAAGGCCCAAGCCAGGCCTTTGAGCCACATCAAGCTTGTGAGATGCCCTTAGGTCAGGAGAGTCTTGTGTAAAAATTTTGAAGAAAAACTTGTAGTTTAAGAGTGTCTAATGCACTCAAGAAACCTTAGTTACCATTCTGAAATTTGCACCAGTGAGCACTTTCACTTATCACATAGTTTTAGGACACTTAGAAGTGAGTATTAGGTCGACCACCATAGTTGTAAGATAGTGTAAGGTCAGTAGAACAAAAGGCACAAGTGAGGGTCAATAGGTTTTGGATAATTTAGGAAAGGCACATTGAGTTAGGAAGCCCAAATTCGAAGACTTCGTTTAGTTAGCGACCAAGTAACTTGAGTGGTGAGTCGAGATCATCCAAGCCTAGTGTGGCATTATGGTGTATATGATGTTATTTGGTATTAATATACGATATGTGATTATGTGGCTACGTGTGTACATTTAAAAATATAAATGTTGGATATGAATTAAGTGTGTATAGGCCTAAGTGCCATCTATGTTTAATTTCGGGTTATAAATAGGTTAAGATGGAAAGAATATATTATAATGAGGATTATTATTATTTATGTAGGATCTCGAGACGAGGGAAAACTTGCCATAAAAGTCGAGTGAAGCTCCAGTTGTTGCTCCTACCAGTCAGACCAGACCAGTCTATCTTAAGGCAAGTGATTCAACTTGACCTTCGCATTTACTGTAAACAGTTCATATATATATCGATGCAATTATCCTGAGTCATTTTGATATATTTAAATCAAGAGTATCTTTTGTTTATCTGTGAGTTACATAGAGATGCCATGAACCCTCGAGTACATATTGCAAGTAGTTCAAAAGTCTTTCATGATAGTTTAATGCCATGATAAATTAGAGATGCGTTATAATATCTTATTAATCCCTTTTGTTTATCATGCTATTGATCCCTGAGAAATCTTGATGTTGCACCCTGATGCTTTGAATTCAACTCTTGAAATAACCTCGATAGAAACTTTATTTGATACCTTAAAGCCAATCATTTCTTAAATACATTCATGATTGTTTGATAACCCTATCCTTACCCTAAAGCTTGATATCCTGTTATATACTGAGCTGATGATCACTTTCTTTATATTTTAACACCTTTATCCTATTTGTACCAGTGATGCCTATCTTCTTGATGTTCCAATACCTATACCTTGTCTACAACCATTGCTTTAAGCCTAGTTTGGCATTACTCTTTCATCTTATCCAATAGCCTGGCTTAATTTCCTTGTCTAAGTTCTTGTTTATGGAAACCTCTCAATTACCCTAATATAGTAAATTCTAGTAGATCATGGCCCTGAGATTTAGTGTCATATTTCCAGTGTTTCAAGTTGATCTATAATCCCTTGATAAAAATAATTACAGTCAAAAGAGATTTTGTCATAAATCGGCATCAGTTTTTAAAATGATTAAAACGTGGATTTTTCAGTCCCAAAGGGGGACAAATGTTTTCTTGAATGGTGGATCTGGACTGAGACGCGAGTCCTTTCCACACTTATATTAGGCTTAAAAGTTGCCTAGGGATTCCCAATAATGTTTTAGAACCCAGCGAGGTTCGGGATTACTTCGCGGCTGATCACCGGCTGTAATCCGTAGCGTCATAAAATGATTTTGATTAAGTATGATTTTAAAATTTGTTTTGATGCAAGCAAAATGATGCCAACTCACGTAAGTTTTATCTCTCGATTATCATTGATTATGTCATTCCATTGTCATTCCTAAAGGTATATCTCGATTTATGCTTTGCGCTGTATTGTTTGCACTTGTTGAGCTTTTGGCTCACTTCCTGCTTTACCCTGATATTACAGCTAGCAGCCATGGTTAGATTCAAGCAGACTGCCCGTAAGACCTGTGATGCTGACGCTTATGTTCGAGCTCAGGTAGAATAAGTAATAATAGTTGTGTGAGGACTCGGTATTTGTAATCAGATGTAATAGTTGGTAGAGTTGGGCTGTTTCAAACCCTAAACTGTAAAGATCTTGGATTTTGGTTGTGTAATACTCTTTAAAATGATGTAATAGCTATAATTATTTTGCTATTTAAGTTGGGGGTGTGACAGGTTTTGGTATCAGAGCTACGGTTTAGAGTCCCTGAACAGCCCAAATAGGTTATAGGACTTGTGAGTAGGTTATAGATACTATGCGAGAGAGTAGGTAAAGTAAATTATTATTAATACTCCTCTTATTTGTCAGCAAAGGGCGCATTCCTCGTCATCCTCTGGGTCGGACGACACTATTGCTTTCTCCGTGTATGCTGAGTTGAGGCGCGAGTTCGACATGCTTCAGGGCAAGTACGACCGACTGATAGACCGACTGAAGAACGTGTATCCGGACAGCCGAAACTACGAAGGGAAGCCCAAGGAGCAGATGATTGCGAGACTTGAGACCTTGGTTCGGTACGTTAACACTAAGCTTGAGGAGATGCCAGCGCACCGGGACCGTACCAGCCAGTATGTCATTCAGATGGTGGCGGATGAGCTCCAGAGCATTGTGAAGACACTTCGAGAGGAAAAGTCTACCAAGCCCCGTTCAGATGGAGTGGAGCCTTAGTTCTTTCCATTTACCTTTCATGTTGTTGTACTATCAGACTCTATGGAATCCCCAGTCGTTTCCGTCTTTCCTTTAAATAAGCCTGTTATTTCTAGAATCAGACTATGTCCCAATCCTATGTACTGTGACCTTTAAAATTTCAATAATTATGTGCTATTGTTCCATTTGCTCTCAACTGTTATTTTATGTTTTTATCATCATATCTGCTTAATTTGGAAACGTGACCCCATATGTAAACAAGAATGCCATGCGATACCCTCGAATCGTTTTATCATTCATATTTGTTATAACACAACTCTTATTTCAGGATCATGCCTCCCAAAAAGAAGAACCCAACAACCACCTTCACCACAGACCCAAACATTCTTCAACTACTGGAAACCTTGCAACAGCAAACCAATGCTATAGCTCAACAACAACTAACTCTTCAACAACGAATTGAAAACCAAGATAACCGTGAGCCATATCAACCACCTGAACCACCAGTACCACCAAGACAAATTGTCACTTTCAAGGTTTTTCAGAGTGTGAATCCACCTGTATTTCATGATACCACTGATCCAGTGATAGCAAACACATGGATCAAGGAGATAGAAAGGGCTTTTGAGTTGGTACAGTTAGGGGACGATCAGAAGACGCTGTATGCCACTTACTTCTTGAAGGGAGAAGTCATTTATTGGTGGGAATCAGTAAAAGCTATGGAAGTCACTCAGCAGATTTCTTGGGAGAGATTTAAGAAGTTATTTCTGGACAAGTATTACCCTAAGTACATGCAGAATCAGATGGAGCTAAAATTTCTTGAGTTAAAGCAAGGGAACATGACTGTACTGGAATATGAGAAGAAGTTCACTGAGTTGTCAAGGTTTGTGACAAAATATACCAGCACTGAGGAAGAAAAAGCAAAGAAATTTCAGCAAGGATTGGAGCCTTGGATCAGAGATAGGGTGGCTATGTTTGAACTTGAGACTTATGCGGGAGTAGTACAGAAAGCTGCTCTGATTGAGAATAATGGGATGCAGTCAAGGAAAGAGAGGGATAACAAGAAGAGGAAGGTTCCATTTTATGGAGAAAAGTCTGAAGCTGGAAATTCGCAAGATCGGAATGTAAAGAGGATTGGTTTCCAGAAGGGCGGAAATTTTCAAAGGAAAGGAAATTTGGGCAAAAGGCAAGAATCAAAAGGGAACAATCAGGCAAGCCAAGGGCAAGTTGGAGAAAACAGGTTCCAGAGGCCAGAATGCAAGCACTGTGGAAGAAGGCACCCCGGAGTATGCAATAAGCTGAGTATGACCTGTTATAGGTGCAATCAGAAGGGACATTTGGCAAATGAGTGCAAGATGCCGAAGCCAGGAGTTACGTGCTACAAATGTGGGAAGACTGGACACATGGCTAGGGAGTGTAAGGCAACAGGACCAGTCAGAGCTCTGATGAACGTGGCAAGTACCAGTGCAAGCGTGCCAGCTGAGGTATTGGCATTACCTCCACCACCCGCACCAACCCCGCAAGCAACAGCAAGGACATTTGACCTAAAGATGAAAGATGCTGTTCAGAATTCTGAGGTGATAGCAGGTACACTTTTACTCAATAATGTCAAAGCCAAAGTATTGATTGATTCGGGAGCCACAAGATCTTTCATATCAGAATCTTTTGTTGATAAGATCCAATGTGATAAAACGGTTATGAGTGAGGTAGTAAATGTGGTAATTGCGAACCAAGAGAAGATTCCTGTGAATCAATTTTGTCCAAAATGTGAGATTGATATTTCGGGATATAAGTTCTCGGCCGACTTGATACTCTTCAAGCTGGGAGAGTTTGATATAATCTTAGGAATGGATTGGTTAGGAGAGAATAGCGCGCAGATAAATTGTAAGACCAAGAGAGTGAATTTAAAGACGAAGAGTGGAGAGAAGGTAGTATTTAAGGGACAGAGGCAAGAGCGACTATTTCTTACAATTATTCAGGCTAAGAAGTTACTTAGAAAAGGTTGTGAGTCGTTCCTAGCATATGTAGTGGATTCAGAGAGAGGCAGCCCCAGCATGGAAGATATTCCTGTAGTTAATGAGTTTCCCGATGTGTTTCCCGACGAACTACCAGGCTTACCACCAGATCGACAAATTGAGTTCGAGATCAACCTTGCTCCAGGCACGGAACCAGTTTCAAAGGCTCCGTATAGGATGGCACCAGCAGAAATGAAAGAGTTGGCGAGCCAGCTACAAGAATTATTGGATAAGGGAGTGATACGACCAAGTACGTCGCCATGGGGAGCACCTGTTCTCTTTGTGAAGAAGAAAGATGGGAGTATGCGTCTATGCATAGATTACCGGGAGTTGAATAAAGTAACGATCAAGAACCGCTACCCGCTACCAAGGATAGATGACCTTTTTGATCAGTTAAAGGGAGCAAAATGTTTTTCGAAGATTGACTTGAGATCGGGATACCATCAATTAAAGATCAAGGAAGGAGATATTCCCAAGACCGCATTTAGGACCAGATATGGGCATTATGAATTCCTAGTAATGCCGTTTGGATTGACCAACGCCCCGGCCGCATTCATGGATCTGATGAATCGAGTATTTAAGAAGTATTTGGATAAATTTGTCGTGGTATTTATTGATGACATCCTTATTTATTCTAAATCGGAAGAAGAACATATGCAGCATCTCTGGATAGCATTGGAGATACTCCGACAAGAGAAGTTGTATGCCAAGTTTACCAAATGTGAGTTTTGGTTAAAGGAAGTTCAATTTTTGGGGCATGTTATTGGAAATGATGGAATTAAAGTGGATCCGGCGAAGATTGATGCAGTTATGAGTTGGGAGAGGCCAAGGACTCCTACGGAAGTGCGAAGTTTTCTAGGATTGGCCGGATACTATAGAAGATTCGTCAAGGATTTCTCGAAGATCGCCACACCATTGACCAAGTTAACCAGAAAGAATCAAAAGTTTGAATGGAGTGCAGAATGTGAAAATAGCTTTCAAGAGTTAAAACAGAAGTTGGTAACAGCTCCGGTGTTAGTACTTCCAGATGATCAAGGGAATTTTGTAATATTCAGCGACGCTTCACATAAGGGTTTGGGTTGTGTGTTGATGCAACACAGTAAGGTAATAGCATATGCGTCAAGACAGTTGAAGCCGCACGAGTTAAAGTATCCGACGCATGACTTGGAACTAGCCGCCATAGTGTTCGCACTCAAGATTTGGAGACACTATCTCTATGGAGAAAAGTGTGAAATCTACACGGATCACAAGAGCTTAAAGTACATTTTTACTCAGAAAGAGCTCAATATGAGGCAGAGGAGATGGCTGGAATTGATTAAGGACTATGACTGTTCGATAAATTACCATCCTGGAAAGGCGAACGTAGTGGCCGATGCGCTGAGTCGGAAGGAAAGATTGAATGCAATGATAACATCAAAAGAGTTATCTGAAGAAATCGGAAAATTTGAACTGGAACTTTGTGCTTATGGGAAAGTCAAAGAAGTTTGTCATGCAATGACCTTTCAGCCAACACTAATGGAAAAGATAAAGAAGTGTCAAGAGGAAGTAATGGAAAAAGAGAAAAATCAGTTATCTGGAGAAGAGATTAATACTAAAAAGGATGAGCAAGGAATACTAAGGTTTTCATCCAGAATATGGATTCCCCATGCATCTGAATTAAAGAATGAGATCCTCCATGAAGCCCACCATTCGAAATTTTCAATCCACCCGGGAAGCACCAAGATGTATCAAGACTTAAAGAAGAACTTTTGGTGGCCAAATATGAAAAGAGACGTGGCAGAATGGGTTGCGAAGTGCTATACCTGTCAGAAAGTAAAGGCAGAACATCAACGACCAAGCGGATTAATTCAGCCCCTGAAGATTCCAGAATGGAAATGGGAAAATATCGCTATGGACTTTATAGTAGGACTACCGCGAACAAAATCCGGACATGACGCAATATGGGTTATAATTGATCGTCTTACGAAGTCGGCGCATTTCCTTCCAATAAATAAGAAGTCGTCACTGGACAAGCTGGTTCATCTGTATGTGCACGAAATCGTATTAAGGCATGGAGTACCTGTATCAATAGTTTCAGACAGAGATCCCCGATTTAACTCAAGATTCTGGAAGCAATTCCAGGAATGTCTTGGCACGAAGTTGAATATGAGCACGGCGTATCACCCGCAGACTGATGGCCAGAGTGAAAGAACAATTCAAACAATTGAAGACATGTTGCGCAGTTGTGCAATCGATTTTGCTGGAAGCTGGGACGACCACCTGCCATTAATTGAATTTTCATATAACAACAGCTATCATTCCAGTATCGGCATGCCACCATATGAAGCTTTGTACGGGCGAAAATGTAGATCACCAACAAGTTGGGATGAAGTAGGAGAAGGAAGAATTCTCGGCTCAGAATTGGTACAACAGTTGCATGACTCAGTCAAGTTAATTCAGAAAAGGTTACTTGCTGCTCAAGATAGACAGAGGAAGTATGCGGATCCAGCGCGTAAAGATGTTCAATTCCAAATTGGCGAAGCTGTGTTGCTAAAAGTGTCACCTAGGAAAGGGTTGATAAGATTTGGCAAGAAAGGAAAGTTAGCACCTAGATACGTAGGTCCTTTTGAGATTTTGAGTCAAGTAGGAAAGGTGGCCTACGAGTTGGCCTTACCACCTCAGTATCAGCATGTGCATAATGTGTTCCATGTGTCGTTGCTTAAGAAGTACAATCCTGACGCTAGCCATGTGATAGAATATGAACCTGTAGAAATTCAGGCAGACCTGTCATTTGTGGAGCAACCGGTTAAAGTACTCGACTGGCAAGTAAAGAGTCTTAGAAATAAATCAGTAAAGTTAGTGAAAGTACTTTGGAGGAACCCTAAGGTCGAAGAGTCGACTTGGGAGTTAGAGTCTGATATGCGTTCCCGGTATCCTCATCTGTTCTCTTAGATTCTGGGGACAGAATCCCTTAAGGGGGAGAGGATGTTACGACCGGCATTTTATGTAATATTATTTGTGAATAATATTAAGTTAAATAAAAATATATTCAATGCTTGTACGTTTGTGTGAGTGAAAATTTCTGCATTATAAATTTTCTTTGGGTAGTATATGATTTTTCAAAGCAAGAATTTATTTAATTTCTTTATTTTTGATTTATAAGGAATATTCTAAGCCTTGGAGAAATTTTCTTTTAAAAGATATTTTGTTCACAAATTTTGAAAGTGATTTTATAAAATCTCTAAAAATCCAAGTTATTTTATGGTGTAAATTTTATAATTTTTGAACTTGTGTTTTATTTTATAAAAATAAATCTTTATAAATATAATTAGCAAATTACATAGTTATCCTTGCATGCAAATTCCTTCCATACATTCCAAAAGGGCTAAAGAGTCAATAACCACCCCACTAACTCTTATTTCCTAGCCAAATACCTTCTTTACCCTTGCATGCAAATTCAACCAAGTTCAAGTGGAAGGCTAATCATGTCAATTCCTAATTCCACTCACTTTTGCCAATACAAAAACCATAAGACAAGCAAAGTCATGATCATTTTTACTCATCACCCACACCACACTCACTCTTCTCTCCCTCCTCCTCCCTCACTCTCGGCTCTCTCTCTCTCACTCTCGGCCTTTAGCCGAGAACCACCCCTCCCCATTTTTTTCTTCATTTCTCCACCAAGCTTCTACTCTTTATACAAGTAAATGTTATCTCCCATACCATGATCATTCATATTTCAAAGAGTTTTGAGTAGAAAGTTTAAGTTTAAGGGTTGCATGTAAAGGTTTTAGTGAAACTCAAAATACAATCTTGATTCTTATGGATTTAAGGTTGTTTTTGAGAGGACTACAATGAATGGATAAGTGCCAAGTCTTGAGAAGGAAACTCTTGATGATTTAATGGCCATTTCCATCCATTTCATTCGGCCATGACCATATGGGAGCCGAATGAATGGTCCTTGAAATCATTCTTGTTGTTTTGTTCAATTTTTGCATGTTTATGTGATAATGACTTGAATTTTGTGGTGAAAATGTGATAAAACTCCTTGCATGCTAAGTGATCATCTAGGTGTACCTTATGCTAGGCTTGCATGTCAATTTTAAGATGGAATATATGTAGAAAATATGTTGTTTGGTTTGAAAAACCCGAAGGCATGCATGCATGTGGAATTCTCTTAGTTTGTTGTAATATTTTGATCATTTGGAAAAGATTTTGTTAGTGAGCTTTAATTTCAGTAGGAATAATGTGATAATATTGATTTATGCTTCTTGTTGCATGGTAATAATTTGTGGTTATCTTTTATAAAAATATATATCTTGTTGTTTCAAAGGCATGAAGATTTGCGATTTGTTAAGAGTAGTCTTTTTGTTTTGCCATAGTTGCACCTTAGGCAAGGATGATCTCACTAAGGTTATTTTGAGAAAAAGGGAGTTAAGTTCAGTAGAATACCAAGTATAGGTCTTGGTTTAAGTATTTAGTTGTTGATAATTGGGTTTGTCAAGTCAAAATCTTGGAAAATGAGAAGTTATAGTTTCTGCAGAAAAATCAGTTTAGTACCCTGAGGTTTAGAGTGAGTTTTGACCATGTCATTGATGTGCACTTTGAGGCCCAAGCCACCAGAAGTTAGTATGGAGAGTATATAATAGGTTTTAGGAGTTGGTTGGAGGTTTGCATGTCATTTGGTTAGGTGCACAAGTAGAATAACAAAATCTGTCCAGCAGGGGACAGTTTTGTTGCAACTTAGAAATAGGGAGATTTGGCCATGTCATGGGTAGGCCCTCATTAGGCCCAATTGGGCCTTAGTTAGAGGGTATGTCAGAGAAGTTTTTCCAACCATAGTTCATAGGATATGAGCTAGAACCATGTGTCGCAAGTTAATTCAAGTCAGGGCATTTTCTGCCCAGAAAAACAGGGGAACCTTGGACTTTTAGCTTAGGCCCAAGAAGGCCCAAGCCAGGCCTTTGAGCCACATCAAGCTTGTGAGATGCCCTTAGGTCAGGAGAGTCTTGTGTAAAAATTTTGAAGAAAAACTTGTAGTTTAAGAGTGTCTAATGCACTCAAGAAACCTTAGTTACCATTCTGAAATTTGCACCAGTGAGCACTTTCACTTATCACATAGTTTTAGGACACTTAGAAGTGAGTATTAGGTCGACCACCATAGTTGTAAGATAGTGTAAGGTCAGTAGAACAAAAGGCACAAGTGAGGGTCAATAGGTTTTGGATAATTTAGGAAAGGCACATTGAGTTAGGAAGCCCAAATTCGAAGACTTCGTTTAGTTAGCGACCAAGTAACTTGAGTGGTGAGTCGAGATCATCCAAGCCTAGTGTGGCATTATGGTGTATATGATGTTATTTGGTATTAATATACGATATGTGATTATGTGGCTACGTGTGTACATTTAAAAATATAAATGTTGGATATGAATTAAGTGTGTATAGGCCTAAGTGCCATCTATGTTTAATTTCGGGTTATAAATAGGTTAAGATGGAAAGAATATATTATAATGAGGATTATTATTATTTATGTAGGATCTCGAGACGAGGGAAAACTTGCCATAAAAGTCGAGTGAAGCTCCAGTTGTTGCTCCTACCAGTCAGACCAGACCAGTCTATCTTAAGGCAAGTGATTCAACTTGACCTTCGCATTTACTGTAAACAGTTCATATATATATATCGATGCAATTATCCTGAGTCATTTTGATATATTTAAATCAAGAGTATCTTTTGTTTATCTGTGAGTTACATAGAGATGCCATGAACCCTCGAGTACATATTGCAAGTAGTTCAAAAGTCTTTCATGATAGTTTAATGCCATGATAAATTAGAGATGCGTTATAATATCTTATTAATCCCTTTTGTTTATCATGCTATTGATCCCTGAGAAATCTTGATGTTGCACCCTGATGCTTTGAATTCAACTCTTGAAATAACCTCGATAGAAACTTTATTTTGATACCTTAAAGCCAATCATTTCTTAAATACATTCATGATTGTTTGATAACCCTATCCTTACCCTAAAGCTTGATATCCTGTTATATACTGAGCTGATGATCACTTTCTTTATATTTTAACACCTTTATCCTATTTGTACCAGTGATGCCTATCTTCTTGATGTTCCAATACCTATACCTTGTCTACAACCATTGCTTTAAGCCTAGTTTGGCATTACTCTTTCATCTTATCCAATAGCCTGGCTTAATTTCCTTGTCTAAGTTCTTGTTTATGGAAACCTCTCAATTACCCTAATATAGTAAATTCTAGTAGATCATGGCCCTGAGATTTAGTGTCATATTTCCAGTGTTTCAAGTTGATCTATAATCCCTTGATAAAAATAATTACAGTCAAAAGAGATTTTGTCATAAATCGGCATCAGTTTTTAAAATGATTAAAACGTGGATTTTTCAGTCCCAAAGGGGGACAAATGTTTTCTTGAATGGTGGATCTGGACTGAGACGCGAGTCCTTTCCACACTTATATTAGGCTTAAAAGTTGCCTAGGGATTCCCAATAATGTTTTAGAACCCAGCGAGGTTCGGGATTACTTCGCGGCTGATCACCGGCTGTAATCCGTAGCGTCATAAAATGATTTTGATTAAGTATGATTTTAAAATTTGTTTTGATGCAAGCAAAATGATGCCAACTCACGTAAGTTTTATCTCTCGATTATCATTGATTATGTCATTCCATTGTCATTCCTAAAGGTATATCTCGATTTATGCTTTGCGCTGTATTGTTTGCACTTGTTGAGCTTTTGGCTCACTTCCTGCTTTACCCTGATATTACAGCTAGCAGCCATGGTTAGATTCAAGCAGACTGCCCGTAAGACCTGTGATGCTGACGCTTATGTTCGAGCTCAGGTAGAATAAGTAATAATAGTTGTGTGAGGACTCGGTATTTGTAATCAGATGTAATAGTTGGTAGAGTTGGGCTGTTTCAAACCCTAAACTGTAAAGATCTTGGATTTTGGTTGTGTAATACTCTTTAAAATGATGTAATAGCTATAATTATTTTGCTATTTAAGTTGGGGGTGTGACAGTAGATCCTTTATTGATCATACACTATCTTCGTGTACAAATTCCTATACCCAGAAGAGCCCTAATAATTATCCCTGGAGACTAAGAACTAAACCAAAGCATAGTTCAGTGTACACAAGATGACTATGATGACCTCAAGTCTAAGGATACTTGTACAACTATCACTCTGCGAACAACCGCTGATACGTGAGTGAACTCTATCAGTTGTTCAGTTGTGCGAGTCTTGTTCAGTGAACTTATTCTATAATAAGCACCTACATACTAGCTATAGTGTCACCACACAAATGTCTATGAGAACAGACATCCTTCATAATGAAGCAAGCATAGTATGTACCGATCTTTGCGGATTATTAATTACCAGTTAGTAATCCTATGACCAGGAACTATTTAAGTTTAGAGTTATCATCTTTTTAGGTCTCACTATTATGATCTCATCATAATCCATAAAAAGCTTTACTCTAAACTATGGTATATCTTATTTAAACACTTAAATAGATAGAGCCCGTAATAAAAACAAAACAAGTCTTTTATTAATATCAATGAAATCAAAACAGATTACATAAAAGTTATTCCTAAATCCTAATACACGATTGGACTTAGGACATATTCCTTTCAATCTCCCACTTGTACTAAAGCCAATCACTCTGGTATCTAATACCCATCTTGTCTTTATGACGATCAAAGTGACTTTCATAAAGTAGCTTTGTGAGTGGGTCTGCTATGTTGTTATGTGTGTCAACTCTAATTCAATACAATACAAGAAATGTTACCGCGCTCCTACTAACCCTTTTGTAGACCCATGGTTCATCTTCGTTTTTGATAAAATCAAACTCTTTGATTGTCTCATCAAAACGAATGTTCCATCTTTCGAGAAGCCTGTTTTAAACCACATATGGTTCGCAGCAGCTTACACACTAGGTTTTATTTCCCTTGGAAAGAAAACCATCTGGCCATCTGCCAGATTTCATAGTCGTAGTAAGCAGCATTCGCAAGTAAAATCCGAACTAATTTTAACAGGGCTACAGGTAAAAGGTTTCATCAAAGTCAATCCATTGCCTTTGTTTGAATCCTTTTACCACAAGCCTGGCCTTAAAGGTCTCCACCTGGCCATCTGCTCTAATCATTCTTTTGTATACCGTATACATAGATTCCATTCCGGATTTCATGGCACTATACCATTTCTCTGAGTCAACACTACTCATAGCCTCATTATAGGTCACAGGGTCGTCATCTTCAATGATCGACAACTCATTGTCATTCTCAATGACAAGGCCATATTACCTCTCAGGTTGGCGAGACACTCTCCCTGATCTATGAATGGGCTGTTCCACAAAAGGTTGTTCAGTCAGAACAGGTGTTTCCACTTGATCCGTAGTAGTTTGTGCTTCTTGAACTTCATCAAGTTCAATTTTGCTCCCACTGTTTCCTTCAAGGATAAACTCCTTTTCCAAGAAGGTAGCATGTCTGGAGACAAACACCCGATGATCGGTGTAAAAGTAATACCTTAAAGTCTCTTTAGGATATCCCACAAAACTACATCTTACGGATCGATATTCCAGCTTATTTGGGTCAACTTACTTGACATAAGTTGGACATCCCCAAATCTTAACGTGTTTAAGACTCGGTTTCCTTTCTTTCCATATCTCATACGGAGTTTGAGGAACAGATTTGGAAAGCACCTTATTCAGTAAATATGCTGAGGTTTCCAATGCATAACCCCATAGGAATACTGGAAGATTTGCATAGCTCATCATGGACCGAACTATGTCTAACAAAGTTCGATTTCTCCTTTCAGATACCAATCTGGAGGAGTCCACTGGGAGACTATACCATTTACTTTGAGATAATCTAGAAACACTCCATTAAAGTATTTACCACCTCGATCTGATCGAAGAGTTATAATACTATGTTTGGTTGTTTCTCCACTTCATACTTATATTCTTTGAACTTTTCAAAGGCCTCAGACTTGTGTTTCATCAAACACATATCCGAATCCAGATCTATCATCTATGAAAGTAATGAAGTATGAAAATCCACCCATGGCTTGCGTAGACATTGGTCCACATACATCTATGTGTACCATTCCTAGCAAATTTGCAGCCCTCTCTCCATGTCTACTAAATGGAGACTGCAGTGCCACAATGAAGTGAGATTTTCGTCATCCCTTTTCTTTTATTAGTTTGTTCAATCTGAAGTAAATTATGTCACATATATACAGACCATTATTTAAAGCACCACGTCCATAAAGAATATTATCTCTAAGAATAGAACATTCATTATTCTCAATAATAAATGAAAATCCAGCCAAGTCTAACATGGGAATAATATTCCTCAAAATCGAGGGAACAAAATAACAATTATTTCAAACAATAGTCTTGCCCGTAGTCCTATCTAAATGAAATGATTCCACATCTACAGCAGCAACTCTTGCTCTATTTCCCATCAGTAGAATCACCTCCTCTTCCTCAAGAGTCCTACTTCTCCTTGGTCCCTGCAACAAATTGCAGATTTGAGAACCACAGGCGGTATCTAATACCCAAGTAGAAATTTGATTTAATGACATATTCACTTCTATCATGAACATACCTGAATTAGAAGCGATAGTCTCACTACCCTTCTTCTTCTTCAATTCTGCAAGGTAAACCTTGCACTTCCTCTTCCAGTGCCCCACCTTGTTACAGTGAAAGCAAACAACTTTGCTCTTGGGGTCTTCAGCTTTTGGTGGAACCGGCGTTTTCTCACCTACTTTCTTCTTCTTGGAAGAGTTCCTCTTCCTTTTCTTAGGATTGGAACTTTCACCAATTAGAAGAACAGAACTCTTCTTAAGGGAAAATTCGATTCCGCAGTCTTTAACATGTTGTGGAGTTCAGGCAGGCTGACATCCAACTTATTCATGTGAAAGTTCACAACAAACTGCGAGAACGAACTCGGAAGCGATTTCAAGACCAAGTCTTGGCCCAGCTCCCCATCCATGGCAAAACCAAGTTGTCCAAGACGTTCAATCAAATTGATCATCTTAAGTATATGGTCATTCACAGATGATCCCTCAGACATCCTACAACCGAACAGCTCCTTCGATATCTCATATCGAGCTGTCCTCCCCGCCACATCATACAACTCTTGTAGATGCATGAGGATAGTGTGAGCATCCATATGCTCATGTTGCTTCTGTAGCTCAATGTTCATGGAAGCTAGCATGATGCATTGAGCAACATTTGCATCATCTATCCACTTACGATACACAACATGTTCATCATTATGTGCATCACTAGCAGGTTCAGTAGGCTTAGGTGAGTCAATCACGTATTCCAGCTTGTCAATCCTGAGAATAATTCTCAAGTTTCGAAGCCAGTCAGCATAATTAGGACCAGTCAATTTGTGAGCATCTAGTATGCTCCTGAGTGATAGTGCAGAAGACATACCGTACAAAGTAAATCTGTAAATGATAAACACATAACAACACTTAGCAAATATTCGATTTCATTTCAAAACACTATATGAATCGGGTCTTTATTCATAAGTGGCTCCCACTAGTTTTCCTAATTTATTCAACCCCCCTACGTGAAAAATTAAGCATTCATAATGCTAGTGGGAATAGGGATCCTACATTCCATTACACGACCCCGGCTGTAGCACGAACCGCCATGTAATGTTCAATAGGCAGACAACTCTTGTCAATTACATCTCATGTTATTCCCTAATCAAACTTTAGCCTCTTGAATAATTGAGTCTCGGCTGTAGCACGATAAACTCAATATTCTAAGTCAAGTCTAACCCAACATTCCGTACAGTTGAATCAGTCCCTAAAGGCCCACGGCTGTAGCACGTACCGACCTTTATATTCTTATTCAATGTACACATCTCTATGTAATAGACAAGTATTTCTTATTTCGAAATCAAAGCCCTCGGCTGTAGCACGAACCGACAATGATTCAAAAATAAGAACTACTTTTCTATCATGTTGGAAGGCTATGACCGACACAAGCCCGTTGTGTCATTGGCCAATTACTACTTGATATTATTTAATTTTAGAGGGATTATATTACGTTACAATCATAATCATATTATAAAGAAATTCTTCCTTTTAAATTAAATATTTCAAATCAATAATCAATAATCAGATGATTCCCAGATCGGGTGGAGCATTGTCAAGAGGCGTCACTTAATAACCCTTTCTTACAGATATAAATCTGTTGTTGACAGAATCATCCTTTCTCTCATATTGAAAATTCATATTCAATTACGTATTTCATAAACACAAGAATCTCATGATTGTATTCATAATATTATTATTAAGGTTATGAAACAATTTCACTATACTAGGTTGTCTAACAAACGCCTTATGTTCATTTAAGTTCACCTAAATCTATCATCGCATGATAAACTAAGCATATATCACATATATCAACATGAATAAACATCAAGGTAGGCATGTTACATCATCTAGCACATTAGAACAAGCAATATACATCTCTCTGTATCACAAGAAGCATTTAAAATCAATTCAAACGATCAAAAACAGCTTTAAAACACTTCATGGAATATAAACAGTTTAAAACTTTTATATAAACTAAAATTGATCACTCCATTAGATCCGTCTCGGAAAAACGAATCCAACGGTATATTGCACGCCCAAAACGGAGTTACGAAACTCCCAGAAAATTAATTTTAAAATCAACAGACGGGCTGTAACGCATTACAGGAACGCGTTACAATCCCTGTAACGCATTCCGGTGATGCGTTACACCCCTTTTAAGCCATTAAAGGGTGTAACGCATTCCGTGAATGTGCCACAGGTGCGTAACGCATTCCCGGAATGCGTTACACCCCTATTTTTTTTTCTTTCAGCAGCCGCCGCTTTTTCTTCTCGGAAAACGAGCCGCCTGACATTCTCTGTCCTTCTCCGTGCAGCATCAACAGCAGACAACACACAGATGACTTACAGATGTACATATATATATACTTACAAATAATATATATATATATATGATTTATTTAATTACGAATTTAATTGTAAGAACTTCAAAAATTCATAATAAAAAATCTATACATCATAAAATTATGAAAAAAATACCCAGACGATATACAACACTTGTAGAACCCAGATCAACATTCAAAATTATTCTGAAAAACGATTTCTCATCAGACAAAATTAATCCATAAAATAACTTGTAAAAATCATAATTAATTCATACAATCACATAAAATTCTGAAATTTTTACCACAGATCTATATGCATACAACCTATGCTCTGATACCATTGTTGGATTTTAATCGCAGCGGGGGCATGGCAAAACACTTTTACACATACAAAATCCAAATAAAAGCATACAGATCATGAATAAAAATTCGAGGGATCGAATCTAACCTTTTAAATTAATTCGGAGACAACGATCAGAGATCCTTAGCAGTTGCTCCACAAGTGTGAAGCACTCCACCGGTATCCACCAAGAAAACGATGTTAAGGAGGAGGAAGGAGGTGGAGAGAATTGGGTTTTCTAAACTTTTTGGGTTTTCGGGTTCCGATGTGGGTTAGAATAAAATAGGGTCTATAATAGTGTATTTATAGGCAAAATTTTCAGCTGAAATTTTCCCATAAATAATATTATTATTATCCCATTTATTATTCTCATTAATAATTAAAACACCTTTTAATTATTAATCCTTTTTCTAAACACTTTAGAAATAATTCTCTCTCTTGATTTAATTTCCAAAAATTAAATCCTTAATTAATAATATTCAGAACTTTTCTTAATTAATTTATAATCAATTAAATCTCATTTAATCAATTATTAAATTTGCCAATTAATTATTTATTTCATAAATAAATAATTATTAGCCATTATTAATTAATTCCTCCACCATTAAATCATTTTTTTATGGTGTGACCCTGTAGGTTCAATATTAAGCCGGTAGTAGAAATAAATAATAATAAAACTATTTTATCATTATTTATATAAATTCTCTAATTTATTAAATATGATTAATTAATTAATCACATTTATTCTACATCGTGAGGGATACTTCTTAGCATATCGCGACTATCCGGATAATATGAATTCACTGCTTAGAATACCAAGAACCTATTCAGTGAATATTTACCGTACAATAAACTTCTTCTACCCTACAATGTCCCGATTAAATACAAGGCATGGATCTCGTGTCAAGCCTATCTAATTCAATCACTTGCTTACCATTTACTATGCGTAGTTCTATGCAAATTAGAAACTCCTTTCTAATTTCATTCACTCTGGCCAGAGATTCCTGAACTAGCATAAGTGGATCAGCCTTGAACATTCGCTTCCTTCACTGGAAGGGGTAGATCCCTTATTGATCATACATTATCTTCGTGTACAAATTCCTATACCCAGAAGAGCCCTAATAATTGTCCCTGGAGACTAAGAACTAAACCAAAGCATAGTTCAGTGTACACAAGATGACTATGATGACCTCAAGTCTAAGGATACTTGTACAACTATCACTCTGCGAACAACCGATGACACGTGAGTGAACTCCATCAGTTGTTCAGTTGTGCGAGTCATGTTCAGTGAACTTATTCTATAATAAGCACCTACATACTAGCTATAGTGTCACCACACAAATGTCTATGAGAACAGACATCCTTCATAATGAAGCAAGCATAGTATATACCGATCTTTGCGGATTATTAATTACCAGTTAGTAATCCTATAACCAGGAACTATTTAAGTTTAGAGTTATCATCTTTTTAGGTCTCACTATTATGATCTCATCATAATCCATAAAAAGCTTTACTCTAAACTATGGTATATCTTATTTAAACACTTAAATAGATAGAGCCCGTAATAAAAACAAAACAAGTCTTTTATTAATATCAATGAAATCAAAACAGATTACATAAAAGTTATTCCTAAATCCTAATACACGATTGGACTTAGGACATATTCCTTTCAGGCAAGTCACCCTACTCAATCATGTCTAAGAGAAAGTCTACTGTAAAGCATCTTCATGTATTTGGAAGCAAGTGTTACATTTTGAAAGACAACTCTGAATATGTAAGAAAAATTTGACTCAAAGGTTTTTGCAATTTTTCTGGGATATTCACAGGAAAGAACAGCCTACAAAGTTTATGTGATTGATCAAAAGAAGATTATGGAGAACACAGATGTGACCATTGATGATGATAAATGTCCAGGCTTGAAATGTCTTGATGATAATGAAGCTGAAGCCATGGCATTTGAAAACCTTAACATTGATAGTGACTCTGATTGGGAAGATGAAGTTGATGCACAACAGACATTAAATGAAGAGACTACTCAACAGGAAAATCATGAAAATGGAAACTCATCTCAAATACCTGAATTTGGGAGCACAAAATCAGGGGGAGAATGAAGAGAAGGATCCAGCAGTTATACCAATAATGAAGAAAATAATGAAGGCACAAGTCAATAAACTCATACAAGGAAGTGGGATAGAAGTCACACTAGAGATGCAATTATTGGTGATCCTATTGCTGGTGTTAGGACTAGAAATGCAACTACTAATGAGTGCCTACTTGCATGTTTTTTGTCTCAAGTAGAACCTAAGAAAATTGATGAAGTTCTACTGGATCCTAACTGGATATCTGCTATGCAGGAAGAGCTGAATCAGTTTGAAAGAAGCAAAGTTTGGAAGTTAGTTCCTGCACCAAAGAATATAAGCATTATTGGAACAAAATGGGTGTTCAGGAACAAGATGGATGAAAATAGTGTAGTTACCAGGAACAAAGCAAGGTTGGTTGTAAAAGGTTACTCACAAGAAGAAGGAATTGATTATGATGAAACTTTTACTCCAGTTGCAAGACCTGAAGTAATAAGAATTTTTCTAGCATTTGCTGCACATTCAAATTTAAGTGTATCAAATGGATGTCAAGAGCGTCTTTCTGAATGGTGAGCTAGAAGAAGAAGTTTATGTGCAACAGCCACCTGGCTTTGAAGATCCAGAATTTCCAAATTTTATGTACAAGTTAATCAAGGCTCTTTATGGACTAAAACAGGCACCTAGAGCTTGGTATGACACACTGTCAGATTTCCTACTGAAGCATGGTTTTACTAGAGGTACCATAGATAAGACTCTCTTCTTCAAGAAACATGGTGATGATATGATCCTAGTTCAGATTTATGTGGATGATATCATCTTTGGTTCTACTAATGAAAAGCTTTGCCAAAGATTCTCCAAGCTTATGCAAAGTGAATATGAAATGAGTATGATAGGGAAACTAAGTTACTTTCTTGGACTTCAAGTCAGTCAAAGAAGTGATGGTATCTTAATCAGCCAAACTAAGTATGTCAAGGATCTATTGAAAAGTTTGGTATGGTTGATTGTTCACCTGTATCTACACCTATGTCTACTACAATAAAGTTGGATAAAGATAAAAAGGGCAAAAGTGTAGATATCTCAAGCTATAGAGAGATGATTGGATCATTGCTTTACTTAACAACAAGTAGACCAGACAGCATGTTTGCAACATGCCTATGTGCAAGATTTCAATCCAATCCAAAAGAATCACATTTGATGGCTTAAAGAGAATTTTTAGATACTTGAAGGGGACTCCAAACTTGGGATTATGGTATCCTAAGGGAACTGGTTTTGAAGCTGTTCGTTACACATATACAGATTTTGCTGGATGCAGGGTTGACAGAAAGAGTACCAGTGGAAGCTGTCAATTTCTAGGACAAAGACTTGTGTCCTGGTATAGCAAGAAACAACAATATGTATCAACTTCTACAGCTGAAGCTGAATACATAGCTGCAGGAAGTTGTTGTGCTCAAATGCTTTGGATTAGAAATCAGCTAATGGATTATGGCCTAGTGTTACATAAAATTCCTATTATGTGTGATAATACTAGTGCTATATCTATAGTAGCTAATCCAGTTAATCATTCTAGGATAAAGCACATTGATGTAAGGTACAATTTTATTAGAGAACATGCTACAAATGGTACCATTGAGCTCATTTATGTACCAACAGAAAAACAATTGGTTGACATTTTTACTAAACCTTTGGATGAAGCAACTTTCACTAAACTTGTAGGTGAAATTGGAATGCTTAATTCTTCATCCTAAGGCAAGAACTCAGCTAATATTTTGCAGCAGATTAATCTCCAGTAAATCAATATTAATTTTATTTAATTGAAAACTAACTAAAATATGAATTATAAATATTTCATAAATATCTGCATATTTGTTTTTCAAATTAAAATTCAACTTGGAATTTTTCAAATTCTAAGTAAACTGCTCAGTTATCAATTTACATCCTTAATATGTAAAATTAACACAAGGCGGAATTTCAAAAACTAAAAGTATATAGAAAACTGAGTTCTCTATAAATCAAAATTGACTTCTCGACAAGTCACTTTAAGACTTCTCGAGTGAGTCCTCGATAAGTCAATTTACTGACTTCTCGAGTGACTTCTCGATAGGCTTAAAAATGACCTATCGATAAGTCCTTGTAGAGTTCTCTAGTAGTGGTAATTCACAGAGTTCTCTACAAGTAAAATTCTTGATTTAATAATAACCCAGAACTAAGATAATTTAATTAAATAATTTATTTTGGTAAAATACTCTTGGAAAATTCATTCTAATTTCATTTTGAATTTATTCAAATAAAAGTTGGAATTAATTTAGTCCACTTTTTGGACAAACTGGGTATTTATTTGACATCTCGATAAGTCAATTTTCAGTTCTCTAAAAGAGTAATTTAAAATGACTTCTCGATATGTACTTCATCTCTTAAAATGACTTCTCGATAGACAAACCCCAAATGTCTATTTTTAGTTCTCGACAAGTCATTTACTTTTACTATAAATACCCAGACTTCTCGATACATATTTTAACTTGAAATTTCTCAAAATTCTAAGCAAACTGAATATTTATTAATTCATATCCTAAATATATGAAGTTAATAAATAACATATCAAAAGGAGAAAAAAGTATGAAAAACTGAAATTATTTAATTCATAAATTATGTTTAGCAAAATACTTTTGACATACTTTGTCTATAATTACTCAGACTTATTGACATATTTACGTGCTTTTGTGCATACTTTTGATCAAATGTGGGATATGTTAGTCTAAGGTAAGTAGACTAGTATATTATATGTGATGTTTTGAGAATGCTGATAATAGTTAAATTTATTTGACTATATGTTAATTATGTCTTTTGAATTTATTCAAAATAACTCCTTATCAGTATTTGTTTTGATGAGTTAGCTAGTGGAATATTTTGCTGATAGGAAGGGTTACTTTTTGTGTAGGGATACTTGTGTATTTGCATGGGGAATAGTTAACCTAGAAAGTTAACTAGGATTCTTGAGTACTGGCATGGGAAATAGTAACTAGAAATTTAAGTCACTTCTAACTGTCTAGATACTCGTAAAGTATGTTTGTGTGATTATTACACTTATTAACCGGGAAATTCAAGTGTCTCTTGGTTTCTTTTCTCCCTCTATAAATTCAAAACCTTCTCTCTTCATTATTCATCACTACTTTTCTCTCAACAAACATCCTACTTCAAACTCGCATCTTACTCATTTCAATTGTAATCTCTGATATGTCCTCAGGTCGGATCTTAAGTTAATCCTCGAGACATAACACACTTTTTGAATTAGGTCTCATAAGTAATCAATTCTTTATAGGGGTCACTTCTTCTTATTCGTTGTTTTGTTAAACTCCCGATAATCAGTACATACTCTCATAATTTTGTTCCTTTTCTCCTTCAACATCATTGGTACACTTTACGATTCGCTTCTTGTAAAACCACTCCTTGGTCTGCCTTATCCACTAGGCTCCGATACTTCGCCTTAATTCTTTGACATGTCCAACACTTCCTAATCCATTTTGAAATTTCCTTCTTATACCTGGTTATCACTATTTTTCTTCAAATTTCCGTATATCTTAGCATTTCTTCAATAAGTTAAATACTTTATATTGTGAATTCCCTGTAGGATCTCATTTCTTAATTCTTTTACTTGTATCATTCAAATGCTGGAAGAAAACCTGGGGATATCGTGATCGTTCTCCTGGGTGCATAAATTTCTTTTTACTAACTACTAACATTATGATCCATTATCTTCTCTTGACATCTCCTTATCTTTTCCTTAACAACTTTGACTGAAAGGGCATACTATCCATCCTTGCTCCTTTTGGATTATAAATTCTGACTTCTAATTCCAACTTCTAAAATTTCGTAGATAATTCTTCTGGTATAGACTCTATGTTCGTTCTCTCCTTTTTGCTTATCACTTGCCACTATATTTGCTTTTCCTCGTGAATACATACTTCAAACTTTTATGGTCTGTATAGATCTTACACTTTTCTCCATACGCATCATGTTTCCCAATCTTTCAAAGCGAATATTATTACTACTAGTCCCAAATTATGAGTAGAATACTTCTGCGCATAAGGTTTCGGTTGTCTGGATGCATATGCAATAACTTTATTATGCTGCATCAACACACATCCTATTCCCTTATGAGAAGTATCACTACAACCTACCAACTCTCCTTGATACTTTCAAAATGATAAAACAGGTGTTGTAACCATTCTTTCCTTTAACTCCGCAAAACTTTCTTCACACTTTACCATTTCATATAAACTTCTCGCTATTCTTAGTAAAATTCATCAAAGGTGTTGCAATCTTTAAGAACCCTCGAACAAATTTTCGATAATAACCGGCCAATAATAAAACTTCTTACTTTTTTTGGTGCTTTTTATCTTTCTTTGTTTAAAATAACTTTAATTTCTGCTGGGTTCTCTTTGGTCTCCTTCTCACTGACTATTTATGCTAAGAATTATACTCCCTGCCATTAAAGCTTTTACCTTGTAAACTTTTCATACCACTTCTTTCTTCTTTGACTTCCCAACTATCATTAAATAATTTGCATGGTTCTCCTTTGACCTTAAGTAACACATATACATCTTATCCAGATCCTCCTTCAAGATTCTGCTCATCAAATTTAAATATTACTGGTATATCAGTTCATCCAAATAACATTACTAGAATTTTATGACAACAGTACTTAGTTCTAAAAATTATCTTTGATATGTCCATAGGTTCAATCTTCAATGGGTAATATACCCAGTCTTAAATCAATCTTATAAAAAATACTTTGCTTCTTTCATTTGATCAAACAAATCATTGATTCGAGGTAACAGATAATTGCTCTTGAGAGTAAACTTGTTGAGCTTCCGATAGTCGACACATAATCTCACACTTCCATCTTTCTTATTAACAAATCATACTGGTGCACTTTAGGGGTACGTTAGGTCCAGTTGCTTTCTCTTCTAATTATCTCCTGCGTTTGCTCTGATAACTTTATTATTTTGTCTGGCGCCATTCTGTGCGGGGCTTTGGACACTGGCTTCATTTCAGGTGCTAAGTCAATCATAAACTCATTTTCTCTATCCGAAGGAAATATTGATAACTCGTTTGAAAATATATCTTGAGACTATAAAATCTTCAAGTTATGTTTGCTCCTGACCTTTATTTATAATCGCCATAGCACTTACCTTTTGGTCACTGTAATCTTAAATCATTGTTAACAAGTTCTTTAGCTTCCTTCTTCCTCTAAACTTCTTCATATTCTCATTTGGCGTCTTCAGAACTATCTTCCATCATGATGGTCTATCTGGGCATCACGCTTAAATAATTAATCCATTCCTTAGAATAATGTCCAATCCTCTTGTCTCAAATGATATCAATTCCTCACAACTTATTGCCAGAAATCTCAATTCCACCATTGGTACTTACTTATTTAATAATTGCACGTTCTTAACTTGCTAGTCCTTTTGTCATAATCTTATCAATTTAACAGGATAATTCATCTTATCAACAAAACCTTGAGAGATAAATGATCAAGTTGCTCCCACATATTTCAATACTTTAACACATAAAGTATCTGTAATAATCATTCATGTCATCACATCCGTATTCTAAATAACATATTTCACAGGAAAATCGCAAATTCTCATTCTCGGAGACGTATTCCTTATTGAAGTAGATTCCCTTGACTCTTAGTGCATCCCTGGCTAGGGCTAGTGATTTTCAATCCTCTCCATATGCCCTTGTTTCCTTTTTATGCATGAGAGGTAAATGGAACTTTGCCCGCTTGGTTCATAATACGTTGACTTTTATTTGAAAAACCCTTGCAAAGAACAACTGTACGACGAAATAACTAAAAGGATTCACAATTTTAATAAACTTAGAGTTTAAAAGAAAGAAGAAGTAATGATTTGAATATGAATGAGACAATCACATTGATACTTAAGATGGCCAGTCTTTCGTACCATATGGAATACAACATATGATTAGGTGGCGTCCCACCCGACTCTTCATCATTCCGACAAAGCGTCTCACCATAACACTGTTTGTCCCAATCAGAGAGTAAAACTTGAGGGGAATAATTAAACTTGAAAGGAATGCAACATCCTCCTTTTTGATATCATCAGAAAGAATTTATTAAGAAAAGAAGTTCATACATTTCTAGGAATTAAAAAGGAATATACGCTGTATTATTGAGGACCAGAATGATACCATTGGTTACCATCCACATTTCACTTGTATTCATCTTTCGAGCTTGTTCGATCATATCCCAATTGTGTCATATAACAACTTTAGAAGGTACGCTGAAATGCCTTTGCAAACTAAGTATTATGGTAAATTCTTACTTGTTAAGTCTTGCGTCTGTAACATCGTATCTACACGTATAATACTTTAACAATTCGATCATAATGGCATTCTTATTAGATAACCTCGAGTTTCCTCTTTTTAATTTAGAATAACCATGAATCATGCAACATAACGATCCTTTTGTTAATAATATTCTTCTTTTAGAAAAGTCTAGAAATCTTCCCAATCTTCTTCGATCATGCTCAGGCTTCCGTTAAATCAATGAATTCCTTGAACTCTGATAGTCCCAGTAATTGGATGAATAGTTACTCCGTACGTTGATTCTGTTGTTAATCTTATCAAATAATACTTGCACCTTACTGTTAGGAATAATCAACTTCTTCATAATCGCGGGTTACTTCGTTCTTTGAATTAGCAATACTAAGTCTGAAATAGTATCCTTCCAGGTAATCCGAGTCTTTTAACAAACAAGAAACTCAAGTAGTAACTTGACAACCAATGTTTAAAACTTATTTTATTCCAAAAAGGCTTTTAGAAAGTTTGTAAGGGAAAATCTTTTTCGAAAACTTGTTTAAAAATGTTGAAAATCACACATCTGGTTGTCCTTACTATATGTGTTGGTTGTTGTCCTTCTTATAACCAGATACCAAGTTAAAGAAACGATCACATAAAGGTCTATTCATTTCCATTTATCTCCTCTCCTTCATTGGGTCTATTACCTTCCTTAAAACTTCAGATGTCGTTGCATATTATCTTATTCGTAGCTTTATTTCAAAGCTTCCATACTGGTAGTACTCCCATCATCATCTTTGTAGTTATTGAGTGGAACAGGTGTATTCAACAGCCAACAAGTCTATTTTATAGAACAAAGTTTGCTTACATCACGTCATATTACTACTTTATATATCACATTTATCATAGCACCATAATCTAATTCTACGAAAATTCCAGATCTATACTTTTCTCTCTAACTCTTTCAAAATTCCTCTAGTCCATCCCACAAGCTAATCACGGGTGGTCTATTCACTAGTGGCTCCATTTAATCTGGTAACAGCTATCCTCCGAAACACGTGAATCTTCTTTCGAAACTCCTTCTCACTTTATTAATATCTCATGTACTTACTCTATTAGTCAAGTGCACTCACTCTAACGGCGTATTTACTGTAGCTATCGCATCCCTTCTCGTAAATACTGTTGTTCCATAAGACAGGTTTTTAAACTGAGGGTATAGAACATGGTGTAGAATAAACTGAAAAGATACATTCATAGTTGAATGTAAAAAAGAACAATAATAAACAAATGGAGGTTCTTGAATAGGTAGTCTCGTATCAAGAGGTGATAGAATAGCGTTAAATAACTTGGAGAGGTGCAACTGTCATAAAAGAAGGTAATACCATTAATACCGATGGAAGAACAAAGTGTAAATCAAATCTGGAAGAAGATGACGATCCTCAAACGGAAAGCTCCAAACGGTCAGATGATACAGGGAAATCAGGATCTGCCATTATCGTTGTCTGGAAATCACATCGCAAGCTAAGAGTCCCGAGTCGCAACACGAACCGTGCCGGAGACCTACTATACAGTCGCACTCAACCTCACGATGACTTATCTTTCTACTTCCTATTCCTAATCCTAACCCTCTACCCAATCCCGAAAATAATGAACTTATTCTTACAATCTTACTATCTCACTACCGTAATAAGCTCCTGCTAGCTCGATCCAACTCAATCTGGAATCCTAGCTCGTACATTGAACTGGGAAACCTCGCTATCAAACGTGTCCTTCTTAACTGTATAAAAAGATTCGCAAGAGTGAGCTAACTAGCTCAGCAAGTCACAATAACAATAACCTAGGTTAATCAATGATCAAACGAGATGATTTAGAGGAATCAAGTTTCTTGTTAAATAATCAATAGAATTGGATATTCATTTTAAGTTTTAAAACCAAAGTTAGGCTGTGATCAGTCACGCACTAACCCCGAGCAAGGCACATAGCTCTGCTCTACGAACTGGATCCAAGGCACACATTGGCCTAATTCGACCACGAATCTGGTCTGACCACGAATCTGGTCCACATAAAGAAAACTATCCAATTCTAAAGCAGTTCAATATGATAAACAATATAATTCAATAAAACTGGATCATAATCAACAACAATAAAACATTTATATAAGAGCATGGTGAAAATTCATGGGTACCATAAGGGTATGTCAAAGTATATAAAAGAAATGGCCTCCAGCCTGTAGGAGAATCGGGTATTAGATGAACAGTATGTTTACAAGGTTTTAGTTCTTTGATGTCATAAGGTATGGTTGAGTATAAAAGTTTCTGTATATTTAAACAATTATGTTCCAGTGTTTGGTATATGATGGGTATATATTTATGGAGTAGTATCATATTTGTGTGGTTTAGTATCCGGTAAATCAACAAGAAATGGTTCACCAAGAATAAGGCTTACAGCTCAAAGATCAAATGATGTGGCTTAGGTTCAAGGCTGAAGGATTTTAAAGTATTTACAATATAAAACAGAGCTATTTTGAATACTTAACAATATGTTACGAGAAAATTTAGAAATATTTGCATTATATCTCGAAAAAGGTTTAGAAGTACTTGCCTTACAGGGCTTTAAAACTATTACTGATCAACTCTAAGCCGACTCTGCCGCTCAGGCTTTAATGTCCAACTACTAGATCACATTGGATTTGACTTCGACACTCAGGTTTTTCTGTTGAAACTCTACTGAGCTCGTCGACTGACCACTAGGTTATCTTTAGTCCATCGTCCACTTTCGGTTTCCCGACTAGAACCTACAGGGTCGAAATACTCTATGTTAGACACCCATTTATGCTTGAAATATCCTCGATACCCATCCTACCCAAACGATAACAATCCCGATTCGTACGCATATACATTATTATAGTACATGTAACATACAGGATTCATATACTCAAATCTCGATTCAATATTCGTTTTCGAAAAACACAGGTACTCGACGTTTTAGGAAACAAGTTGTCCGCTATATTTTACAAAATATTTATTTTTAACTATATAACTATTTACATTCAAGTGGTAGTTCCGATATTTCACAGGATATGCTTCCGAAAATCAGGCAGCATCTCCTTTGCTTATCGGACTACCCGTCGAATACAATCGACGTCAAATCAACAACAACCAAATTCACAACCATAATCCAACACTCCAATCACGAGTCCCAATTATCAGTTCAATCCAACAATCAATCAACTATTACAATCACAATCCCAATCTCAAATAATAATATATAACTACTATTTCACTTCGAACTCATAAATAAAATTTATACATTTATTATTTATTTTATTAGGACTCAGAATTGGAATATCACTGTCCACCGTCAGCTCGCCGGGGCTTATCGCCGACGGCGGCGAAAACTTACGGGTACTCGATTAAATTCCGGGTTCCAGCGTAAATTCCCACCGATTACTTTTTTATAACAGAAACAATAATTCGATTAATCATAGGATTTCATTCAAAAATTTAATTTAATTAATAATTCGAAATATGAAAATTAACAGCTCAACTTCTTTCGTAGAAATGAAAGAATCGAACTGAAAAATTCACACATCAGAAATAAATAACCCAATAACAGGATCATCAA
Organism: Apium graveolens; assembly: GCF_009905375.1. NCBI lineage: Eukaryota > Viridiplantae > Streptophyta > Magnoliopsida > Apiales > Apiaceae > Apium > Apium graveolens. The sequence continues at coordinate 81,797,029 of NC_133651.1, read as the reverse complement.
CAATTCACGTGCAATACCACTACACGCGCCACCGTCCCCTTGCAACAAACAAAAGGGGCGGCACCAAAACAGAGAAGCAAGAATGTTATGAATATGTTGTGTTCTTGATGATCACTTAAACAAAATATCTAAGTAGATTTTACTTAGTGAAATAATGTAGCACTCGACGGATAAGAATTATAGTCCCGACGGATAACTCATTATAGTCCCGATGAATGATTAACTTATTATCCATCGAGTGAGTAGCTTATGTAATAATAAGTTTGTAGCACAATGATGTATGCACCTTTGTATAGAATCTGTAGTAGCATATAAGTCATGTTGACTTTAATTAGATATGCAGAATAGGTTGATTAATTGTACATAAGTAATGTCTTGTAATTCTGTATAAGTAAAATGAAGTCAAGTGCCAAAATAGCTACCTACGGATGATTAACAAAGCCTTCGACGGATGATCAAATGACTATCAACAGATGTTTAACATAGCAGTCGATGGATGATAAATCAAGTCATCGACGGATGATCTGAAAGTCGACGGATGATCATATCAAGAATTCAAACATCAGTTGAACAGTGAAAGCTGACACACAGCCGTCGAGTTGGATACAAACACATTGTGGAAGCCCATTAACTGGGTAATAGAGGACAAAAAGCAGCAAAGATTAAGACTGTTAGATTTTATATTTGTTCAGTCTTTTTGACTTTGTAATCTTGGTATTATATAAACCAAGAGAGTAGCAAATAGAAAAATAACTGAGATAGTTGAGAAACACAAAAACAGAGAAATCTTTATAAGCTTAATCTTTAGCATTCCTGTATTCTCAGAAGTTCTATTTTGTAAGCAGCTGTAAGCATTTCTGCACACAGAGTCCTCTCGATATATTATATATATATATATATCTGGTGGAATTGTTTAAATCCACCAGAAAGTTTTTAAAGACTCTTTTTTTTAATTACTTGTGTTTTGATTCATTTGAGTTTATATTCCGCATTGTGCTAATCAAAACAAATATATCAATAATCGAGTTGAACATTTTTATTTCAAGAAAAAGGTTCAAGAATTCCATTCAACCCCCCTTCTGTAATTCTTGCCACATTGTCAAGGGACTAACAATTGGTATCAGAGCAAGCTCTTAATCTACAAAGAGTTTAAAGATCAAAACAATTCAGCAAGATGAACAAGAAAGATGTTGGAGTCAAGATTCCTTTTCTTGATAAAGATAATTACCATCATTGGAAGGTAAAGATGCATCTTCATATGCTTTCTCAAGATGAGGCCTATGTGGACTGCATAGAAAGAGGCCCTCATGTTCCAATGAGAGCTGCAACAGGAAATGAGCCATCTGTTCCAAAGCCAAGGCATGAATGGTCTGATCCTGACATTGAACAAGTCAGGAAAGATAAAAAGGCCATGAACATTCTGTTCAATGGTATTGATGCAGACATGTTTGATAACATCATCAACTGCAAGACTGCCAAGGAAGTTTGGGATACAATACAAATAATCTGTGATGGTATTGAGCAAGTAAGAGAAAATAAAATGCAGCTCCTGATTCAGCAATATGAGCATTTTCACAATGAAGAAAGTGAGTCACTCACTGACATTTTTAGTAGATTCCAAAAACTACTAAATGCTCTTAAGTTGCATGGAAGAGTCTATCAGACTAAAGACTCCAATCTAAAATTTCTCAGATCTCTTCCAAAGGAATGGAAACCAATGACAGTCTCATTGAGAAACTCACAAGATTATAAGGAGTTTACTTTAGAGAGACTGTATGGCATTCTGAAAATCTATGAGCTTGAGATAGAGTAGGATGAAAGAATGGAGAGAGGAAAGAAGAAAGGAGGATCCATTGCACTAGTTGCTGATCTGGAAAAGGAGAAAGAAGTGAAGATGGAAGATGTGAAATCAACTTCAAAGGTCTGTGAAAGCAAGGGTAAGGGGCTAGCTGCAGAAAGTGAAGAATCATTGAGCCAAGATGACATGGAGGACATTGATGAGCATCTAGCATTCCTTTCAAGAAGATTTGCCAAGCTCAAGTTCAAAAAGAACTTTGGAGCAGCCAAGCCAAATAGAAACATGGTGGATAAGTCAAAATTCAAATGTTTCAAATGTGGCTTGGCAGGGCATTTTGCAAATGAGTGTAGAAAGTCAGATTTCAGTAAGAAAAGGTTTGAGTCTGTAGATTACAAGCAAAAATACTTTGATCTACTCAAACAAAAGGAAAGGGCTTTTATTACACAAGAGAATGACTGGGCAGCTGATGGTTTGGATGAAGATGAAGATGTCAGCTATGTCAATCTAGCCCATATGGCCAAGTCTGATGAAACAGAGACAAGTTCCTCAAGCAATCAGGTAATCACTACAAACCTTGCACATTTATCTAAAGCTGAGTGTAATGATGCAATAAATGACATGTCTACAGAATTGTATCATTTGCGTGTTACACTTAAGTCTCTCACTAAGGAAAAATGCTAAAATCAAAGAAAACAACTTGTTTTTAAGTGAGAGGAATAATGTGCTTGAGTCTCAATTTATTGAGTTTGAGAAACTAAAAATTGAGTGTAGGATTGCCAAGGAGGAATTAACTGAGTCCTTAAAAAAGGAAGAAATCTTGAAGAAGCAGCTCGATCGTGAACAAGAGGTGATTAAAGCATGGAAAACATCCAGAGATGTTCATGCTCAAATCACCAAGGTTCAAGGAATTGAGTCTTTTCGTGATGAAGCCTGGAAAAAAAATAAGGAGAAACTAGAACCTATTTTGGTAGATGGGTTGCTGACAGATGTAGACTCGATGGATGATGAGGACTATCCGTCGGATAACAAAAAGTGTTATCCGTCGAATGATAAAAATACTCATCCGTCGGTTGTAAGCAAACCCATTAGCAAAGCCAAATTAATCAAGCTAAATGATAAGTATGGGTCTGTTTCCAAGAACTTTGTTTCAGGAGAGTCAAGTCAAGCTAAGAAAGGGAAAAATGCTAATGTTGGTCACATGACTGTTAAATAGTTAAGTGACAGACTAGAGAAAATAGAGGTAAAAATAGAGACTAGAAAAGAAAAATAATAGGAATGGTAAAGTAGGGATTAACAAACATAATAACTACACACCTGATAAATATGCTCCTAGAAAGATTTGTGTCAAGTGTGATAGTGTAAATCATTTGTCTGTTAATTGCAAATCTGCCATGCCTACTCCCATGTCTGGTCAACCTCAATTTCCTAACATAAATGCCATGCCTCCCATGCCTGTTAATGCTATGCCTACACAGAACATGAATGCACAGTTTGCTAATATGCCATTTACACCTAATCCATATTATGTTGCATACAATATGCCTCAAATGCCATTTTGCATGCCTTACTGGAATAACATGTTTGCACCAAGCATGCCATTTCCTGTTAGCCATAACATGCATGATAATTCTGTCGCATTTAGTGGTTTCAAAGGTACAACCCAATTGACTAAGGAAGAATCTGAAATTCCTAAGTCAAATGAGATAAGGCCTAAGAAACAGAAGAAGAAAGCTAACAAGGCAGGACCCAAGGAAACTTGGGTACCAAAATCAACTTGATTTGATTTTGATGTGTGCAGGGAAACAGAAAGAATCTTTGGTACTTGGATAGTGGCTGTTCAAGACACATGACTGGTGATTCTACCCTGCTCACAGAGTTTAAGGAGAGAGCTGGCCCAAGTATCACTTTTGGAGATGACAGCAAAGGTTATACTGTGGGATATGGCTTGATTTCAAAGGACAATGTCATCATTGAAGAGGTTGCCTTAGTGGATGGTCTCAAACACAATCTGTTGAGTATCATCCAGCTTTGTGACAAAGGTAACTTAGTAACCTTCAACAAAGAAACCTGTGTTGTGACTAACAATCAAAACAACAAAGTGGTTCTCACTGGTGTGAGAAGAGGAAATGTGTATCTAGCTGACTTCAACTCAACTAAAGGAGAATCTGTAACTTGTCTTCTCAGTAAAGCAAGTCAAGATGAAAGTTGGCTATGGCACAAGAAGCTATCCCATTTAAACTTCAAGACCATGAATGAGCTGGTAAAGAAAGAGCTAGTTAGAGGCATTCCTCTAGTGGAGTTTACAAAGGATGGACTGTGTGATGCCTGCCAAAAAGGGAAGCAGATCAAAGCATCATTCAGGAAGAAACTTGATTCAGCAATTGAAGAGCCTCTGCAACTCCTTCACATGGATTTGTTTGGACCAGTCAATGTATTGTCAATCTCAAAGAAAAGATTTTGCCTAGTAATTGTAGATGATTTCTCAAAGTTCTCTTGGACATATTTCCTAAAGTCTAAAGATGAGGCTAGTAAAATCATCATCAATCTCATAAGGCAAGTTAACAATCATCCTGATTTCAAAGTTAGAAGAATCAGGAGTGACAATGGAACTGAGTTCGAGAACTATGTCATGAGAGAATTTTGTGAGGAAAATGGGATCTTGCATGAGTTTTCAGCAGCAAGGACTCCACAACAGAATGGAGTAGTGGAAAGAAAGAATAGATCTCTTATTGAAGCTGCAAGGACAATGCTTGAAGAATCAAAATTACCAACATATTTCTGGGCTGAAGTTGTAAACACTGCATGCTACACTCAGAACATCTCTCTAATTAATCAAGCAAGATGCATAACACCTTATCAATTGTTCAAAAACAAGAAGCCAACTCTAAACTTTCTTCATGTCTTTGGCTGTAAATGCTATATTCTGAGAAATCAAACTGATCAAAATGGGAAGTTTGATGCTAAAGCAGATGAAGGAATTTTTGTTGGATATGATGTTGGTAAAGCATATAGAGTCTACAATCTAAGAACCAACATTGTTTTTGAATCTATACATGTTGTGTTTGATGATAAAAAGATTGAAGGACTAAAAGATGGAGATTACTATGAGAGCCTCAAATTCGACAATGTTGAGATGGTCAGTGATGAAAGTGATGATGAGAGTGATCAAGAAACAATATCTAAGGATAATGCAGACAAATCTACCACCAATGAAGCACATAACTCAACATCCGTCGAGTTACATAATGCTTCATCCGTCGGAAGGCAATCTGTGTTATCCGTCGGAAGACAACATGCCTCATCCGTCGGTACTCAAAATTCACCATCCGTCGGGTTATCTAAAGGAGCAGGAAATCAAGGAAGGTCACAAATCAAAGATCCACAAACTCAGGGGGAGTTTCTAGCAATCAAAACTCAATCACACATCAAGACAACATTGAGGTCTCTTCATCTAGAGCTAATCTATCTCAACCAAGGAAATGGACAAAAGATCACCCCTTTGAACTGATTATTGGTGATGTTTCTTCTAGAGTTCAAACCAGGAGAGCAACTCAAGAAGAATGTCTATATAGCAGCTTTCTGTCAAAGGAAGAACAAAAGAAGGTAGAAGAAGCCTTGTTAGATCCTGATTGGATTTTAGCTATGCAGGAGGAGCTAAACCAATTTGAAAGGAATAAAATTTGGAAGCTGGTACCCAAGCCTAAAGGAAAGAATCCAATAGACACCAAATGGGTATTCAGAAACAAGATAGATGAAAATGGCATAGTAGTAAGGAACAAAGCCAGATTGGTTGCTAAAGGTTATTGCCAGCAAGAAGGAATAGATTTTGATGAAACATTTGCTCCTGTTGCAAGACTTGAAGCCATCAGAATCTTCTTAGCCTATGCAGCCCATGCCAATTTCAAGGTCTATCAAATGGATGTCAAAAGTGCCTTTCTGAATGGAGATTTGGAGGAAGAAGTGTATGTTAGTCAACCTCCTGGCTTTGAAGATCCAAATTTTCCAGAGTATGTCTATTATCTACTGAAAGCACTTTATGGACTGAAGCAAGCACCTAGAGCCTGGTATGACACTTTATCAAAGTTCCTTTTGGAAAATCACTTCACAAGAGGTACTGTAGATAAAACTTTATTTTTCAGAAATGTTAATGGCTCTAGCATACTTGTTCAAATTTATGTAGATGATATTATCTTTGGCTCTACAGATGAGAAACTTTGTAAAAAGTTTGCCAAACTGATGCAAAGTAAGTATGAAATGAGTATGATGGGAGAACTAACTTACTTTCTTGGTTTACAAGTTAAGCAAGTTAGTGATGGAATATTCATTAGTCAAACTAAATATATTTTTGATCTTTTAAAGAAGTTTGATCTAATGGATTGCACATCTGCAAAAACTCCCATGGCCACTGCAACTAAGCTTGAACTAAACACTACTGAAAGGTCTGTGGATATTTCAAGCTATAGAGGCATGGTTGGCTCACTTCTGTACTTAACAGCTAGTAGGCCAGATATAATGTTTGCTACATGTTTATGTGCTAGATTTCAGGCTGATCCTAGAGAGTCTCACTTAATAGCTATTAAGAGAATTTTCAGATATCTCAAGGGAACACCAAAACTTGGCATTTGGTATCCTAGAGATTCTGGTTTTGATCTAACTGGTTATTCAGATGCAGACTATGCAGGTTGCAGAATTGACAGAAAAAGCACAACAGGAACTTGTCAATTTCTAGGAAACAAGCTTGTGTCCTGGTTCAGTAAAAAGCAAAATTCAGTTTCTACTTCTACAGCTGAAGCTGAATATATTGCTGCTGACAGTTGTTGTGCACAGATCTTATGGATGAAAAATCAATTGCTAGACTATGGTCTACAAGTTGAGAGGATTCCTATTTTCTGTGATAACACAAGTGCAATTGCCATCACTGAAAATCCAGTGCAACATTCAAGGACAAAGCACATAGACATCAAGTACCATTTCATAAGGGAACATGTAATGAATGGTACTGTAGAGTTACATTTTGTTCCAAGTGAGAAGCAACTTGCAGACATATTTACCAAGCCACTGGATGAATCCACCTTTTCTAGGTTGGTAAGTGAGTTAGGTATGCTTAATTACTCTTGAATCTATCTGAGTTATTTTGCAAGTTGAAAAGTAGCCAGAAATTTAACTGATTTTTAGTCATGAATGAAATTTTGACTAAGTCAAAATTTACATCACGATGGATGACCATTATCCATCGAGTTAAGTCATCCGTCGATGTACAATGTGCAAATAAAAATCAATTATTTTTCTGGAATCTTTTAAAACTCGACGGATAACAGTTCATCCTCATCCGTCGAAGTGTCTAAATCTTAACCGTTAATTCCCTGAACATTATCCATCGAGTATACTTACAGTTTGTAAGCATTACACGACGGATAATGAGTGGAATTTTTACAGTTTATTTTTTAAAACGGCTAATTTAGGCAATTTCTATTGGGTAATTTACTTCTCTTTATTATTTTTATCCGTTGTTTTTGAGCAAAGTATAAAAGCTTATTTCATTCTAATCATTTTCTTTTATCATTCTCAAATTCAACTGTGTTTATTTCATTCTCTCTCAAGCAAAAATCCTCTTTCTCTTCAAGCTTTCCTTCTCTAACAATGGCACCTGTAGTAAAGATTATATCTCAGACTGGGTTCATTTATGAGAAGAACAACTTCACTGCTTTGATCAACAAGGGCATTCAGCAATCAGAAGACTATCACAAGATGATGGACTTCGTGAAGAACTGCAAGTTAAGTTTTGTCATGCTTAAATCACCCACAATATTTTGTGAAGTTGTAGAAGAGATGTGGACCTCTGCAATTTAGAACTCTACTGACAAAACCATCACTCTGGCCATCAAAGGTAATGAATTCTGTATCGATAGTGATGTGATAAAAGCATGTTTCAAGATTCCTGATGATAATGTAACTTCACCACACACTGACACTGATTTGATCAATATGCTTAACTCCATGCATTATGCACTTCCTACTAATAAGCTAAGAGATATTAGGAGATTAGGTCTTAGGAAGGAATGGAGTTTTATGTGTGATGTTGTAACTAAAGTTTTCTCTGGAAAAATCAGTAATTTTGATTCTGTGAACATTTCCATGCTTAACATGCTATACATGCTAGTTACAGACAAATTTTATAATTTCAGTGACCTTGTCATATATGAGTTAGGTTTTAAACTAGGTGAGTTAGCCAAAAGGGGAAAGAACATATATTATGCTAGATTTTTTATGCTATTGGCTAACCATCTCTGTCAAGAAATTGCACTTGAGAACCCAAACAACAAATTAGCTTGTTGGATTCAAGAGAGAAGAATCATTGCAGATTTGAACAGAGCCAACCACCATAGGGATGTGCCAATGTTCTATTTCCCTGTAATGTTGACACCTCAGGTAAGTGAGGTAAGTTCATCCATACCCTCAACTATTCCAATCTCCTCTATTTCTTTGACTTCAGGCATAGCTATGGCAACTGTAACAATGACCAAACAGTTGCCTACCAAAGCTGCCAAATCAACTGTAATTTCTAAATCCAAATCAAAGAAAACCCCCTTTGGTATCTCTCAAAAGCTACCAGTTGAAAAATCTACCAAAGCCAAAGAGGGGAGTGTGAAGGAGGGTCAGATAGGTGAGGGAAGGGGTGAACATCAAAGAAACCCCAAGGATAAGGTTGGAGAGTTGAGTGAATCCCAGCCTAGCCACACTGCAGTTTCCCAACAAACTGCAGTGCTTAAAAAGGACAAAAGCTCACTTCTAGCTGCATCCTCCCAAAAGGATGTGGCTATTGACCAAAGCTCTCATCCAAGAGCACAGGCCAAAAGGGTTAGGGACACAAGCTCACCCCAAACTTACACTAGAAAGAAGAAATCCAAAACAACTGGGGATGCACAGGGCACACACACAGTGCAAACTGGTGCTAAAGACACAGTCCCTGCACCTTCTCAAATTCAGATTGATGTGGCTCCAATAAATGTGGAGTCACAGCCAAAATCTCTTATAATAGAAGCCACTGAAACACCATACTCACCAACTAACTCACTGGAAGTGGATATGATAAACACTTCAATTCCTGATTCCCCTTCTTTAACTCATTTGGGCAAGCCAAAATCTAGTGCAAGTGAGCATCATCTTTTAGATGATTTGTTGGCTCACTTGCCAATTCTTTCAGATACTATTGAGACATCTGTGCCTCAAATAACCTCAATCAACACAGAGTCAACAATAGTTTCTCTTCCCACCTCATTCATTTCTACTCTCTCGATGGATATTTCTCATCTGTCGAGTAGTGATTGTATCCCGATGGATAAGCTTAACAGCAGTTATCCATCGGATAGCTTTACCACTCACCTGATGGATATCACTTATCCGTCGAGTGTCTCTGCACAACTTCAAACTTCAATTATTTCTAGTGCAGAAGATTTAGTGGTAATACAATCACTCTTAGGACTGAGAGAGGAGAGTGCTTTGAGTGAGAGGCTGGGTTGCTCCCAGGCAAAAGGAGAGAAAAAGAGTGAATCTCAGCAATCCATTTATTCAGGATTGGCAAAAGTGAGTGAGAGGAGTCCCACCTTAGTAGGTGAAGGTGAGGGTGTGAGGGTGAGGAGCCAGGGTGAGACCCTGATGCAACAAAAGAGAGAATATGAGAGAAAGGCAGGTACAGGAGAAATAAGGATGGATCCAGCCATTGCTAGTGAGTCAATGATTGTGGATGATGCTGAAAAGGAAACACAATTTCAGCAACATTACAAAGCTGTAATTGATAACATTTCCTTGGATGCTGACACTTTTACTCATCCTGTGTCAGCCTATCAATTGTTGGCTGCTCAGGGCAATGTGGAGGCAGAGCAGACTTTGAATTTGGTGCACACCACAGAATCTCTTCAAAGAGATAAAGCTGCAGTGAACAGGATGCCTTCTCAAGCTGGAGAGTCATCTGAAGAATTTGGAGTAAATTCTAATGATGATGACTCTGGTTCTTTGGATGGAAGCATGAACTTAGGGGGAGTTGAAGGCCCAAGTTCTGCTTTAAGTTTACCTGAATGGGCATGGGCAAAGGAATCTACACCAGGACAATTTGAGGTGTCTTTGGTCAAACAAGTAATAGCTATTCAACAGGCCCTTCAGGAAACTTCAGATGCTGGTATCAAGGCTGTTCTTCAAGCTCACCTAGACTCTCTACATCTAATGAAGATCCAGCACTTAAGACAGAATCTCAGTGTGGATGAATTGAAAAAAGATATAGCTGACTTGAAGACCTATAACTCTAAGAAGCTGGATTCAGTAATGTCATATGGTACCATGCAAGATCTACTACTAAGATTGAGGAGAGAATCAGACTCTGAAAAGAAGCTAGCCAAGCTGGAAAACAGAGTTCAAGTTATTGAAGATTCAGTGGCTATTCTTCTTCAAAATCAACAGACTCAAACAAATCTTCTCATGCAACTGGCTAAAGCACAAGGCCTAACTCCTCAACTTGATGATAACAAAAAGGGGGAGAGAGAATCAAGTAAGGGGGAGAAAGGACCAACAGAGGGGGAGAAACTTCAAGTACAAATCAGCAAAGTAATTATACCTTCAATTAATATCTCCAAGCCACCAGTTGCAGATGGTATAGATCTAATTAAAGCAGCAGCAGCAAATTTGAAAGTTACTGAAAAAGGAAAGTTGAGTTTGATCAACTGGGATAAGATTGATGAGGAGATACAGAAAAAGTTTGAATTAGTCAAGGAGCCAGGTAAGTCAGCCATCCATCACTCTCATGTCAAGCCAATAAGTGTGAATGAGATGAGCATGAACTATCTGGAGAAAGGACAATCTTCCTGCATCAAATCACAAAAGGCTGAAATATTTCTCCAACCAAGGGCAAATTATCCAAAGTCATCTTTGAAGAATCCCTTAGACACTGTGTATGAGACACCCAAGCCTGATGAAAAGAAGCTTCTGTCAAGATCCATTGTCTTCTACAAAGATCCAGCTGATTCAGCCTCAAAAAGGAGAATTGCTAAGATATTCAGAAATGGAAAGGAAATTTGTGTGGTAGCTGGACATCTACAATTTGCTCAAGCAAAGAAAGAAGAGAAAGCAAGATTAAAGAAGGAAAAGAGGCAAGCTGCTCTAGATGCTAAAAAATCTAAATAAAAGAAAGAGCAGATTATCATCTTGGCCAAGCTACAGGCTGTAAACTCTTCTCAACAAATTCCCTCTCAAACATCTGAAGCTGCTGAATCAAAGAAGAAGATTGAAGAACAGAAGAAATCCCCAAGAAAGAAGGAATTGGATAGAAGAACAAAAAGGAAACTGGATGTTGTTGACAAGGAATTGGAAGATCAATTTCCTAAGGAATCCACACCAGCTCTGTGGTATTTGAAGACATATGGGTGGTGGACCCCTACAGGAACATACATGGAGAGCCTATTGTGCCAAAGGATGAGCCAATATAATGGGATAAATTACCAATTCCTGACTTCAACTTGCCAATCCTTACCAAGCCAAAAAGGACAAAATCAAGGGCAATCAAGAAAGTGAAGTTGTCACCTCTCAAATCCAAGTTAGTAGTTAAAGCTCAACCCAAGGTCAACAGGGGAGACTACTTGTACTTGTGTGACATCAAAGAATTCTCAGATCTAAACCTTTATCTGGAGGAACTAGATGAAGTAAGGGCAATTGATGCATACAGAAACCTACCTGAAAGGTTAGTGTTCAAATACAAAGGAGGAAGGGAGATTCAGTGGCCTCTTCACAGGATACTTCAAGAAAGCCAAGCTGTGTTGATCAAAGTCTATTCATCCTTCAAGAAAAACTTTGGGTTCAATGTAACTGCAAGAAGACTAGTATTGAAAAAGATTGAAGAGCTGAGGAGTGTTAGAGCTAAAGATGCACTCCCAAAGACTCTAATCATCCCATACACAGGGAGAAGAGTGCATCTAAGGCCCTATTGGCTGATGGAATTAATGGATGACAAGGGTGTGAGAAGATTCTTCAGACTAGAAGACCAATTGAGTATCTCTAGCAATGAGACTCTCTTGGAGATGCAAGAAATGCTAGATCTCTCAGAATCTGATGAACTAGAATTCCATAGGCAGCTCCAGAATCAAATTAAAGAAAACAACAGAAAGCTTAGAAGGAGATCCAGACCTTCAAGAAACTAGAAAAACCTGCTCAGGCTAGAGGAGCATCTTGAACTGACTGTGAGTCAAACCTTGTACACTTTGTTTAATTGAAGCACTTTCAGTTTTATCTACTTATCTTTAAAGATATATGTTTAGGATGTTTTGTTATCATCAAGTGTCTCTTAATTTATGGCTACAATTCCAGTAGACATAAATTGGGGGAGATTGTTGTGAAAATGTTGTGTACTTGATGATCACTTAAACAAAACATCTAAGTAGATTTTACTTAGTGAAATAATGTAGCACTCGACGGATAAGAATTATAGTCCCGACGGATAACTCATTATAGTCCCGATGGATGATTAACTTATTATCCATCGAGTGAGTAGCTTATGTAATAATAAGTTTGTAGCACAATGATGTATGCACCTTTGTATAGAATCTGTAGTAGCATATAAGTCATGTTGACTTTAATTAGATATGCAGAATAGGTTGATTAATTGTACATAAGTAATGTCTTGTAATTCTGTATAAGTGAAATGAAGTCAAGTGCCAAAATAGCTACTGACGAATGATTAACAAAGCCTTCGACGGATGATCAAATGACTATCAACGGATGTTTAACATAGCAGTCGACGGATGATTAATCAAGTCATCGACGGATGATCTGAAAGTCGACGGATGATCATATCAAGAATTCAAACATCAGTTGAACAGTGAAAGCTGACACACAGCCGTCGAGTTGGATACAAACACATTGTGGAAGCCCATTAACTGGGTAATAGAGGACAAAAAGCAGCAAAGATTAAGACTGTTAGATTTTATATTTGTTCAGTCTTTTTGACTTTGTAATCTTGGTATTATATAAACCAAGAGAGTAGCAAATAGAAAAATAACTGAGATAGTTGAGAAATACAAAAACAGAGAAATCTTTGTAAGCTTAATCTTTAGCATTTCCTGTATTCTCAAAAGTTCTATTTTGTAGCAGCTGTGAGCATTTTTGCACACAGAGTCCTCTCGATATATTATATATATATCTCTGGTGGAATTGTTTAAATCCACCTGAAAGTTTTTAAAGACTCTTGTTTTTAATTACTTGTGTTTTGATTCATTTGAGTTTATATTCCGCATTGTGCTAATCAAAACAAATATATCAATAATCGAGTTGAACATTTTTATTTCAAGAAAAAGGTTCAAGAATTCCATTCAACCCCCCTTCTGTAATTCTTGCCACATTGTCAAGGGACTAACAAAGAACAACACATAATCAACATAAGCCGAACTGCATACATACATACACACAACTGTCTATATGTATATATATATATACAGATCAACAACCAAAAGGGACAACCAAAACCGAGAACTGAGATGGCCGGAAGGAAAAAGAAAGCAGCCGGCGAACTCACCAATCCGGTGAACACATGAGAGGGGAGGAGATATTGCGAGAGGTAGAAACCAGAGTAATTCGAGAGATTGAGAGTCTGAGAAACCGAGAGAAGTGAGAAAGAAATTGAGAGAGAGTAACGAGAGAAAAACAGAGAGATGAGGGAGAGAAATTTGATGTTTTTAATCCTAAATTTTCTACAAGTGCCACATTTTATTACACTGTATATGCATTCGACGCGTGTCTCGTTCCGACTGCGAGCCGACTTCTTTTGGTTCGTTTCTTTACAATTTAACGATTAACACGCGAGTAAATAAAACCCGAAAAAAATAACTAGATACTTTAAAAATTCTCAGAATACATAAAAACTAATAAAATAAAATTTTCGTAAATTTTTAAATTATTTTTGAGTCGCGCTAACATACCGCAATTCACAATTAACGAACCGAGCTACACTTAAAATAATTTCAGAAAATCATGAGAATAGTTTTAAAATGTTATAAATATCCCAAAAATTAAAACATAAATTTCAAAATTTTAAAACAATTTCTGAAACACAATTTATACCCGCTTTTTAACAATTAACGAAATAACGCGCGGTTGAAATTAGCCCAAAAATTTCCGAAACAATTTTAAAATCCTCGGAATATTCCAAACTTCAATAAATATAAGTTTCATAGTTTTTTGAAAAATTCTAGAATTAAATACGGATTTTACAAGTAAAAGCAATCAGAAAATCATTTAAAAATAAATAATTAATAAAATATTGATTTCTCAATTTTATAAAATCCTAAAAATAATTATTATAATTATAAAATCATAAAAACAATTTTAGAGACACTTCAATTATTTATACAAATAAATTTGTATTAAATCCACTTTTAAAAGTGAAACAATTCAATACGCTTCCTTAACTAATCGCGTGGACAACCTGGTACAACATAAATCACATATAGATAATAATCAAACAACACATAGCGATCAAAACCAATACACATATTTTATTTATTTGATAATTTCCATAATCACATATTTAAATAATTCAAAATTACACGAGTCGTTATAGTACATGTCCAACACAATCTATTCAAACAACAACAGGAAATTCAGATAATCAATCAACAGGCATTTCTGCTAATCTGCAGCTAATTCATTTCAAAACCAAACTGCAATTCACCCAGGCACAGCAACATAAACACAAACACAATCCCACTCAGGTGACTCTCGAAAGAAACCTGCTTTATAAAAGAACGGAAACTTCACAAAATGTTCTTCAGTTGTTTTTCTGCTTGAGAAACGAACCACCGCAAACATGGGGGATTCATCAATTTTCACTAGAGATCCCATGAATATCTCTAATGCACCTTCATGTGCAAAACAGTCTTCACAGACTGAAATGTTTGAGGGTAGTACTCCTGAGGGGGAGCTATCTAAATCCTCTCCAATTCAATAGGAGGTTCCTCAAGAAGGAACAACTCTCCTCATAACTCTAGCAGAAGCTGCCTTAGCAGTAGAACCTAAGAGTACAATTGCCTATGATACTGTCATGAGAGAGGCAAGTATAGCACATTTAAGTGCCAGTGTGTTGCAAGACATACAAGAGTTTGAGGCTGATGTACATGATAGTAACCCAGTCAAATCCCCTCCAATTCAACTGGAGGTTCCCACTATAAGTAGAGGATAACACACTGTCAAAACCATAGAGCAATCTGTGAGTCAAACTATGACCCTAGTCACAGGTGTTTCTGAAGAACCATTACCTCAAAATAGTGATGAAGGCAGAATCACTGAGCACACTGTGAGAACAGTTGATGAAAGATGCAGCTACATACCAATGTTAAATTAATCAGCTGCTTCATCAAAATCTCATAAGGTTTGAAATGCAAATCTACTTTTCAGATAAAATGAGTATGATTAGACCTATATGGATCACTTCTAATCATATAATCACAGATAACTCTCCTCAGCCACCTCTTATTTCTGTAGGTCAAACAATATTTGATCCTTTCATGTGAGGATGAGAGAAAAGATTGAGTGAAAACAGAAAATAAGAGAGGCAGGATCCTTTCTGGTAAAATGAGAGGTAGATGAGTTTTTGGATTTAGTAATCCTTGTGAGGAAACTCTGACTCTTAAAATTCATGAGACTAGTACAGTGAGAAGTAGTGAGACTACTTTAAAAGAACAGAGAGTTTAGGACTTGTGTTACTAAAAGACTTTTTCTGCAGGTCTAAGTCTCCTATTCTACCTGTTAAAATCACTATAACTTGAAGCTCCAGATAATAACACAAGCTTGAACAACATGCATCTAGCTGATTTTTCCCACCTCAAGATAATGTCAAAAAAGGGAGAATATATATAAATGCAAAAACAGTTGTTGGATGTTTCCAGACAATAACACTCTCTTCTTGATAGGGGAGAGAAGAGTAAACTGGGAAGACTGGGAAGATTGACTTCTTCATTTAAATTGAGTTTTGACATCATCAATCTGAACTTGTGCATAATTTCATAATGAACAAGTTGGGAGAGATTGTCATACATAAGTGATGATGTCAAAGATTACTGAAGATAACAATATCATTAGTGGCCCTGGTCAAAGTGTAAAGCATAGCCAAATGAACATCTGATCTAGGGAGAATGATGAACTGTTACTTTTCATAATCTGTTAAGCTTGGGGTTAGTTCTTTTAATGGGCATGAATGTATATTAAGCAATCTTCTCACCAATTGGGAGAGATTGTTGTGCAAGACATGCATGTATCTAAACAAGACTAAGACATTTTGTCAACCCTAAGTAAGTTATATTGTGATCTTAATCTGTATTTTGTACTTGTAATATTTATAGTCTGTAAAAATGTCAAAAGAGCAGACTTGAGCCTTTTTCTATAAACAGTATCTAGCCTAAGAATTCTATCCGGAAGAAGATCAAGAAGATCATGCCTCAGAAGAATTATGAAGAAGCTTGGAGTTGAATAAAGCTGTTTTAGGAAAAATACTCTAAGTCAAGATCTCTACAAGTCACATATTTAATGTTATAGAGAAGTCATTCGAAAACTCCAGAATGGCTTATTGAGAAGTTAGGAAAGCTACTAGAGAACTCAGTGAGATATCGACAAGTCAAGAAGACATGAAGGTTGGAGATATCGACAAGTCATTTCTTCACTAGAGAACTCAGAGTTATCGACAAGTCTACATTCATTAGAGAACTCTGAGGTATCGATAAGTCTAAGTTTACTAGAGAACTCAGAGAAATCGATAAGTCAAAATTCATTAGAGAACTCTAAGTTATCGACAAGACAAAGTGAAGACATGATGCTGAGAGATCTCGACAAGCTAAAGTTTCATTCGAGAACTCAGAGACCTCTGTAAGTCAAATTCACCAGAGCATTAGAGATCTCGATAAGTCATTTTACTTATCGAGATGTCAAGATCTCTATATGCCTAAATTGGAGATCTCGAGTAAAATTCTTAAAGTACAGAATCACAGACCAGTTTAATATCCAAGATCAACAATCAACAAACAATCCAGCTAGCTGGATTGACAAGTCTACAAAAAGCAGCTTGAAGAATGTGCATAATCAATGGTAAAGATTAACTGACAAAGGAAGATCAAAGTGAACACGGGATGCTAAAGATATGTTAAGCCATAAATGGAAGATCTACTTTTCTATAAATAGAAATGACAAGTGACAGTTTAGAAAGGCTAATAGCATGTCTTATTACACAATGTGTAAACTAATCCTTAGTCAGTTGTAACAATTTAGATCAAATTTATTGTAACACTCTCAAGGAGAAGCTAAGCTCTTTATCAACAAAGAGCCTAGAAATTTTGTAGCAAAACAGTCTTAATTTTAATATAAAATTAAGTGAGTTTTGAAGATTTATTTTCCTTATTTTCTGCAAGCTTAAATTCTGTATGAACATATTTCATTACAAGATTTAGTTTACTTTGTTCAACCATAAATATTCAAGAAAAGAACAAAAACAGTAAAACACATTCACCCCCCCTTCTGTGTGTTATTCATTTCCTAACAGAAATATTTTCAGTGTTTCGTCAGTTGCGCCTCTCACAAAGGTAGACTCTGCATTGAACCTTTTGAAATATGAAGTCAAGCTTTCCCCTTATTTTTGTTTCACATTGGCCAGTGTGGTAACAGGCGGTGTATACTTCACCGCAGCTTGGAACTGAGTCAGAAACAAAGTTTTCATTTATTCCTAAGATGTGATAACTCCTGGACCAAGTTTTTGAAACCACTGTTGAGAACCTTCTCTAAAGGTTGCTGCCAAAAGATGACATCGTGCTAGGTCGGGTACCTAATATACATCCATCTCAATGTTAAAACGTCCTAAGAATTCCACAGGGTCAGAGTTTCCATGAAAATACAAGTCATTGGTTGTGTTCCTGTATCCCGCAGGAAGCTGCGCTTCCCTCACAACAGCAGAAAAAGGGGATAGGGCTTGAGCGGTTGTTGTTACCCTACCTCCTCTGAGATGGTTGAGCAGCCTCTTAAGATCAATCACATTAAATGTTCCTACTCCAGGAATGGTTTGAACATTAAGTTGTTGGGGTTGCTCCACAGCCTGTTGTTCAACTTGGTTACCCCCGGGTGTACCAGTGGATCTTGCCGCCCCTCGCCCTGAGACTGCGTCTATGATAAATTTCCATCTTGATTTTGGACATTCCCCGGTGCACGAGGTTTTTCCTGACCGCGAATTGGTATTTCATCATTATTTTGCACCCTCTCTTGTATTCGGACGCCATCCCGGTCATGAGGATGCGTCCTGGATCCATTGCATGTAGCACTGTGAGAAGCCACAGGGATGACGACAGGCTCTTCATCAATTGAAGGTGCACCGTGTCGTCTCCCATTATATGGCGCCCTTCCATAATGGTATCCCGTCCTTCCTCGTCCATTCCTTTGGTAGCCTCGGCCATAATTTCCAAACCTTCCTCATGGAGGGACTCGCTCGTGCTCGCGGTGCCACACCCTATCATCCCTTGGATATGTAGGGGGCACACGCGTTATATCACGGGGCCTCGTTTCTCCAGTATTTTCTTCCTTTTGCCATTCTAGCAGCAACATTCTCAAATTGTCATCTTCCAACCTTATTCCAAGCCTTCTCTTTAGGGTTGAAAAATCTCTTCTTTTCTCATCTTCATTCTGAATATTTTCCGCACGACGACGCTCGTCCATTGTACGCCCAGACCTATGTGGGTGTGGTACAACCTGATTACCGAGACGAGGCCTCTCTCTACCTCAGTATCCTTATCGACAAACTCCATAATAGGCTCTACATCATCAAAGTATTCCAAGCGTCGCGGAGTGATTCGCGGGTTTCCTCCGCGGGCCTAAACACGGGCATTCGGGGCATCTCCCTCAACCACAGATGCTTTCCCCATGGCGTGGCCACGACGGGGTAAACGAGGACCCCTCCGCATTTTGCGACGCTCCACCGTACTCAGCCTCGAGTGAAAGTTGTTCAGAGTATCCCCATGCGATACAGCTGCTCCAAGATATTAGCGTTGCTAATGAGAACTGGAGGTGTTCCTCCCACATCCGAAGCTCTCGGGGGATCTACCATATTTCTGGGCACGTAGGGTTCATGGAGAGTGTAGCCTCCCTCGCCCTCTTCTTCAGATCTGCTATCACTTCTATCATAAGAACTTCCATCATGATTATAAGACATCCTTTCCTCCCAATATTATGATATTAATCAACACCCCTCCTTCTAGCGCCAATTTGTTGATGGAGGAATCTGGTAACAACAAAGTTTGAGGTTTCTCGCCGGAATTAAGATCTATGATGGTGGTTCTTCACCGGAAAATTAAGCGGTGTGTGGTGGTTGTGTGTTAATTGGTGGCTGAGATTGATTAGGGCAAGTGGTGGCTCCTTTTCAGCTCTCAACTTCTACCCCTCTCAATGTGCCTATGTACCCTTCATATAGGGATCAAGCCTGACGCAGTTCTTGGGGAACAAGAAATCTAATGGGCTTAGACTTCTTATTCCTAGGCCTGGTAGAAGCCCATCCAGAATCCATCTTTCGCTAGCTTTAGAAATGTCCAACTATGAGGCCCAACCGCGAAGGCCCAAGACTCGCCCGTATCGTAGGACTTCACGGATGATGCATCTCCCTGCGCAAGGATAATATTTCGCTACAGCTATCTCCCTTGATTTACAGACGCAGGTATAGCCACGTTCACCCCAAATTCCGGACGCGTCCCTGTCCCCCGAATGAGGATAACCCACCAGATAACAGGACAGGTGATCCCAAGCTCTTGGGTGCAAAGTGCGGGATGACTCCAAAGTTCTCCAACGAGGACACCCGTTGAATATAGGAGGAGGCCTTCAGTCATCAGGAATACCCCTGGAGGCCTTTAAGCTTTTCACGGACATCCCCCTCCTTGATCGTCTCAAGGAGGGAATTCTTCAAAGAGTACCTACAACAAATATTTTAGTGGAAATAATCTATATTCCTCGTTCCATGCTTGCATGCATTATCCTAAGCTCACTCCTGAAAATACATCTCCCCATCACAGGACGCGTCATATGTCACTGGGTGCGTCTTGACCTTTATGAAGCTTGCATTTTCCTCTAGCATTCACCTATCATGACATTCCATATAGCAGGACGCGTCCTACCTTCTAGGCGCGTACCTCAAACTTCTTTTCCACAGGACCATCCTTTAGTAAACACTCCCACAATGGTGGGCGCGTCCTAACTACATGGGCGCTCCTGACCTCCTCCTTTACAACACAACGCCGAGTTTGACTCTAATTAACCCGCATTTGACCCGCATTGATCCAATACCAAAATTTGGGTATAACAACTTGATAGGGGTGATCGCGGTGCGGGCGGTGTGGTTTTTTTCTTAAACCGCAAACCAAATCACACATGCGGTTTGATCAAATTTTAAAACATCACCTGCACCGTGTAAACTCAAATACCGCATAAATTACACCACGAAAATGCAGTACGTTGTGGTGCAGTTTATGCGGTTTATTTATTCAAAAAATTAATATTTACATACAAATATATAAAAAATAGCTAATAAAAAAGCTAAAAATAATATATTTTTTATTAAAAATGTAAACTAATATATATAACACAAAACTATAGTAAATAAGAAATAAATCTATAATCTATAATATATTTATATATACACTATATATCAATATTATATATATATATATGAAATTGCGGTACGGTTTGAACCATAATGTTAAAACTGGCATAATAACTCGTGCGAGGCACGAGTCATTTTCTAGATTTTTTTTGTACATCATACAATTATATTAGTAAAATTATTGATCATTTTCTTATTGATAAATATTGTATAATGTGTAAAATATATCAAATACAAGTTGAGTATCTATCAATGTGTATGATTTTCATATAAAACATTAATAACGTTCATAATGTTTTTAATATATCTTATTAATCATAATACATATTTTCTTGTTTGTGTCGTGTAATTTGTATTTACTAAACTAATACAAGCGGGGTAGTCGTTGTACGTGTAAAAGGAAAAGATTGAAGTTAATCTATCAAATATTGTCAATATGTTTATAAAAAAGAAACTAAAAATTAACATATATGTATATTACAGAGTCGAGTAAATCTTTTGAGTTTTGGTCAGATAAACCCGGAGTAATGAGATGTTTTATTACTAAAGTCATTACTAATTTACAATTACCTTGCTTAATTTAAAAAGATTAGTAATGCATAATTAAAGTGGTCAAGACCTGCAATCGTAATATTCAACAAAGTAGAATTTATACTACAATTAATATAAGTTTATTTTTTAAGAAAAATATTATTTTTTTAATTCAACGTGTATGTTGATTTAATATCATTGCTAATGTCTTAATTCATTAACTAAAGTTGATCTCGGCCGTGTACGTAGCTTTTAATCATCTCTATTACATAAAGTTAATTCTATAAGATGTAAGATAATTGTCAATTCATAAATTAAAATTGACATAATCTATTTAGTGTTTAACAAATTGAAAAAAAACTTAAATTTAATTGATCATTCTTATTTTCAGAACATAAAAGACTTTTGTTTTTTTTCTAGTATATATATCAATAACTCTGAAATACACCATTAAAATTGAAATTTTTAATATTGGTAAAGAAAAAGTCATGTGTGTGTATGTATGTAAATTATTATTTATTATATTTTTGAGTAAATTATGTTGGTCTCGTTTATTTATATGCTAGATATCTCGGTCATGTATATATCTAATTGTTATTCAGTAAATTACTCAAATAACATGTATTTATGATTATTCAAAAATTATAATTATCTAATAAATATATTACAACTATTTATATATCGTAGTCGTAGTAGCACTGATAATCAAACAACATCTATTTTTACTTAACAGGGCATCAGTCATGGATGTGACATAAAAATAATTCATATATCGTAAAGACTAACTACTGATATTCAGAAGTTTTTTTCATTAAGAATCTGAAGATAAACTTGTACTAATATCATCATTCAAATCATTTTGAAGTTTCTTTCATTTATAATTCTAATATTTCTTTTTATAGGAATTTAATAACATTGTATATTATTTTTCTGAAATTAAATATTTTCAATTTGATGATTTTTTTAAATATTAGTTGAACTTGTTAATCCTTTCAAAATATCGACAAATATTATTATTTTTATTTAGATAGCATAACATGGATTAAATCAAATAGTACAATACATTATTGTTTTAACCCTTTTTCAAATAATTCAAAATAGTTGTACAATAATTTCCAACACTAAATATTTTTTTTGTAAATTTATTATTGCTAACTTTAAATATATTTTTTTCAAAATATTGATATCTATAATTTTTCAAGTTCCATTGAGTCCTTGTTTTTAGTTGAGTACATGAGTTCATATATGTTCTACAAATAAAATAGTATAAAAAAATTTATAAAACGTATTATAATGTGAATCATGTTCTACAAATATCAATATTTTAATAAATATCTTGAAATCTCATACATTTGACAAGTTGAACATTGCAGAACATATGATTGTATATAACATGATCAGTTTGAAGAACATACGTATTCACGTTGCAGGACACGTAAATATTCAACTTGCTGAATATTAATGATATAACACCATAACACACGTTTATAACATTTAGTTTATTATTTTACTTTTTAAATTATTAGAAACATAAAACCTGAACCATTAGATTGGATTGTAATATAAAGTTAGGATTTTGGACTTCGTAACTTCACAAAAAAATAGTGACTTTATGTGTTTGATATATTTGATAATGTCATGGCTAATATGATTTATGTTTAGTTTTTAGATCTTACTTAAACAGGATAAATCAGTACTTACTGGAAGTCAGGACTTAAGGATTTCAGTACTTATATTATCAGAAGATAATTATCAGAAGATGGATAACAGAACTTAAGTACTGAAGGACGTTCAGATAAGGACAGCAGCTGATTAAAGGAAAGAAGATCGAGATAAACATAAGAAGAGATATGCATGAAGAAGGAATTCTATGAAGAATAGAATACTTGGAAGAAAAGATATCTGATTGATATATTTTAGGAAGCATAATTATATTCCATATTAATTAGCGATTATCTTGTAACTGTGTAGTATATAAACACAGACATAGGGTTTACACTATAAGTGTTATCATATTCGAGAAGATTATTCATTGTAACCCTAGCAGCTCTCGTGATATTTGTTCATCACTGAGAGATAACAGTTCCATACTGTAACAGAGTTTATTGTTTCAATAAAGTTTGTTTTCTGTTACTTGAGTTTTTAAAGTTCGATTTGATTGTACTTTACACTGAATTCACCCCCTCTACAGTGTGTGTGTGACCTAACAAGTGGTATCAGAACCTATCTGTTAACGCACAAATAGTTTAAGATCCAAAAACAATCATGTCTGACACAGAAACTCCAACTAAGCCCACCAAAACTGAAGAACCTCCAAAAACACAAATTCAAAGTCGGTATGAAACCATCAGAGTTCCCATATTGAGACCATCTGAATATGCCATATGGAAGGTGAGGATGACCATGTTTCTGGAAGCTACAGATCCAGAATATCTTGATAGAATCAAGGAAGGACCTCACAAACCAACCAAGCTCGCTGTTGCAGTTGCAGTTGAAGCAGCAAAGACTGTACCAAAGGAGAAGAGTGATTACACTGCTGAAGATATCGCATTAATTGCTAAGGATGCCAAGGTACGATACTTACTGTATAGTGCCATTGATAATGTAATGTCAAACAGGGTAATTAACTACAAGAATGCAAAGGAGATATGGGATGCTCTGGAAACAAGGTGTCAGGGAACTGATACAATTAAGAAGAACAGGAAGACAATACTCACTCAAGAGTATGAACACTTTGACTCAAAGTCTAATGAGTCATTGACTGATTTATATGATAGATTTATCAAACTCTTGAATGATTTGTCACTAGTTAATAAGGAGTATGATCTTGAAGATACAAACCTTAAATTCCTGTTAGCTCTTCCTGAATGTTGGGATTTGAAGGCAACAACAATAAGAGACAACTACAATCTTGATGAAATAACTCTTGATGAAATCTATGGAATGCTCAAGACTCATGAACTTGAGATGGAACAAAGAAGCAAGAGGAAAGCAGGAAAGTCAAGGACAGTTGCTCTTAAGGCTGAAGAAGAATCTTCCAAGGCAGCTACCTCAAGGAAAGACAAGGGTAAAGCTCTTTTCATAAAGTCTGATACTGAGTCATCAAGTTCTGAAAGTGATGATGACTCAGAGTCTGAAAGCTTGCCTGAGACTGATGCTGATGAGGAGATGATGAAGCTGTGTGCTCTTATGGTGAAAGGGATCACAAAGATTGCATACAGGAAGTTCAGGAAGGGAAAGAAGTTTTCCAGGAAAGGCACAAATTTTGATAAGAAGAATTTCAGAAGATCTGAGGGCAAAGGAGGAAAGTCTGACAGAGGAGATTATACCAATGTCAAATGCTATAACTGTGGTGAGAAAGGCCACATATCTCCTGATTGTAAGAAAGTGAAGAGTGACAAAGGCAAGGCTCTTGTCACAAAGAAGAAAAGCTGGAAAGACACCTCAGACTCTGAAAGTGAGGAGAATTATGCTTTGATGGAAAATGCTGATAAAGCAAGTGCTGAAAGCAATTCTGAAGCTGCTGAATCAAAGGTACCTCAGACTACTAATGCTTTTCATACTGATGATATTAATGAGTTGAGAAGATATCTTAAAACCATGTTTGTTAGTTATAGATATCAAACTCTAACATGTGAAAGATTAACTTCTGAAAATCTTGCTTTTAAGAAAAGAAATGATTTCTTAGAAAAAGAGTTAGTTATGTTCCATCAAACTCAGAAAGATAGAGATGATGCTTTTTATGTTAGGGATGAAGTGCTAAAAATGAATGAATCTCTAAAAACTGAGTTAGAAAAGGAAAGAGAGGTTATCAGGACTTGGACTAACTCTGCCAGAACAACTCAAAATTTGCTAAGTAGTGAAAACTGGAAAGAGGGCTTAGGTTATGGAGAGGATAAGAATGATAAAGGAACTGTAGAAATTAAGCCTGTTGTTGTTAAGCAAAAGCCAAAGTTAAAACCTGTTAAGTTTGTAACTGTAAAGTCTGATAATGAGAAATCAGAAGTTAAAAAGGGATTAACTTCTGACAAACTAAAATAGGAAAAGACAGCTGAAGTAAACATTGGCTTAATGACTAAGAAGCAGCTTAAGCATAAGCTGAAAAATGTTAAGAACGCAAACAAGGTAAAATCACCTAGGAAAAATAGGAATGGAAAGGAAGGTGTGAATAAAAGCAATGATTATAAGCCTGTTCCTAAAGCTCCTAGGAAAACATGTCATAACTGTGGAAGTTCTAACCATCTGGCCTCTTTTTGCAGGAAGAATAAGAACATAAACTCCTTACCTTCAAAGTCAGGAGTTAAGAGTCAGTCTGTTAGATATAAGCCACAAAATCCTTGTTTTCATTGTGGTAGTTTATGGCATTCCATTTATACTTGTAAGGAATATCATAGTTTGTACTATGATTATTATCAAATAAAACCTTCTTTAAAGAAAGTTTCCATTGTACCTTCTAGTGTAAATTCTGATTCAAAGTCTGATAGTGTAAGTTATGATAAGAAAATTGTTAACACAAACTCTGATGCTAAATCCGCTGTAAATGTTAACAAACTTGATAACGCCAAAGGATCCAAGCAAGTCTGGGTCCTTAAAACTAATCATTAGTGGTCTTTGTAATTGCAGGGCAACAGGAAAAACATCCGGGTTCTGGACAGTGGATGTTCAGGACATATGACTGGAAATAAAGCCCTGCTATCAGACTTTGTGGAGAAAGCTGGCCCAAGTGTTTCTTATGGAGATGGCAACATTGGAAAAACATTGGGATATGGCAATATCAATCTTGGGAATGTCATCATTATAGAAGTAGCTCTGGTCTCAGGACTTAAACACAATCTGCTGAGTATAAGTCAAATCTGTGACAGAGGTTATCATGTTGATTTCTTTGAAGAACACTGTGAAGTTGTGAGTAAATCTAAAGGCAAAGTTATTCTGAAAGGATACAGGCGTGGTAACATTTATGAAGCTAAGCTTTCAACAAGTACTGATGGTTCTGCAATCTGTCTGATGAGTAGAGCATTGATTGAAGAAAGCTGGAATTGGCACAAGAAACTCTCTCATTTAAATTTCAACAATATAAATGAGTTGGTCAAGAAAGATCTTGTGAGAGGACTGCCAAAGTCAGTATTTGCTCCTTATGGTCTTTGTGATTCTTGTCAGAAGGCCAAACAAAGAAAATCCTCTTTCAAGAGCAAGACTGAATCATCAATTCTTGAGCCTTATCACCTACTACATGTTGATCTATTTGGTCCAGTAAATGTCATGTCTATTACAAAGAAGAAATATACTATGGTCATAGTGGATGAGTTCACCAGATACACATGGGTGTATTTCTTGCATATAAAAAGTGAAACTGCATCTATCTTGATTGATCGTGTCAAACACCTGGATAAATTGGTCAAAGATTCTGTGAAGACAATAAGGAGTGATAATGGCACTGAGTTCAAGAATTTGATAATGGAAGAGTTCTGCAAAAACCATGGAATTAAGCAGGAATACTCTGCTCCTGGAACTCCACAGCAAAATGGAGTTGTTGAAAGAAAGAATAGAACTCTCATTGAAACTGCACGTACAATGCTTGAAGAAGCAAAGCTTCCAACCTATTTCTGGGCTGAAGCTGTGCAGACTGCTTGTTTTACTCAAAATGCTACACTCATTAACAAGCAAGGAAAGACACCATATGAGATAGTGAAGAAAAAGAAGCCAAATCTGAAGTATTTTCATGTATTTGGATGCAAGTGTTTTGTTCTTAAGACTTATCCTGAACAACTATCCAAATTTGATCTAAAAGCTGATGAAGGAATCTTTGTTGGATATCCACTTTCCACAAAAGCCTTTAGAGTCTATAACTTGAGAACAAGAGTGGTCATGGAGTCTATCAATGTCTCTTTTGATGAAAAGAAGATTACTGGACTTGAAGATTTTATTGATCATGATCAGCTGAGATTTGAAAATAAAGACTCAAATTCTGATACTGATAATCCTGACAATCTAAGTTCTGATACTGCAAACTCTGATGGATTAAACTCTGACGTTATTGAAACTGTGGTGACTACGCCAAAGGAAGATGCACCTATGCAGGGGGAGCATACTCAAGATCTTACCACATCTCAAGAAGCATCAGAACATACAACTGGCTCTTCAAGTTCTGATTCGTCAAGTTCTGATAAGCCAAGTTCTGATAGTTCTGAAAATCTAAATTCTGAAGAATCCAACTCAGAGAGCATAGTTTTAGGGGGAGCATCAGAAAATGAAAACGAAGACAGCATGGATCATGGGGGAGCATCCGGTTCTAGAGAAAACCTTCCATCTGCAAGAAAGTGGACTAAATCACACACACCTGATTTGATAATTGGAAATCTTGATGCAGGTGTCAGAACTAGAACAGGTACTTCAAATGAATGTCTTTGCAATTCTTTTCTCTCTCAGACTGAGCCAAAGAAAGTGGAAGAAGCTCTTCAAGATGCTGATTGGGTGCAAGCAATGCAGGAAGAGTTTAATGAATTTGAAAGAAACAAAGTCTGGACCCTAGTGCCAAGACCAAATAATAGATTTGTTGTTGGTACAAAGTGGGTATTCAGAAACAAAACTGACAGTGATGGCATAATTATAAGGAATAAGGCAAGGCTGGTTACAAAAGGATATTCTCAACAGGAGGGAATTGATTATGATGAAACATTTGCACCAGTTTCTAGGTTAGAAGCCATAAGGATATTTTTGGCTTATGCTGCTCACAAAAAGTTTACTGTCTTTCAAATGAATGTGAAAAGTGCTTTTCTCAATGGAGAATTGGAGGAGGAAGTATATGTTGAACAACCTTCAGGCTTTGTAGATTCCAAATATCCAGATTATGTCTACAGGCTTGATAAAGTACTTTATGGACTTAAGCAAGCTCCTAGAGCATGGTATGAGACTTTAGCTCAGTTTCTTCTGAAAAGTGGATTTAACAGAGGAACAATAGACAAAACACTGTTCTACCTCAACCATGGAAAAGACTTACTTCTGGTCCAGATTTATGTTGATGATATCATTTTTGGGTCTACAAATGACAGACTTTGCAAAAAATTTGCCAAACTGATGCAGTCAAAGTATCAGAAGAGTATGATGGGGGAACTTAGCTATTTTCTGGGCCTTCAAGTCAAGCAGAATGAAGAAGGCACTTTTATTTGTCAAACTAAGTACACCAGAAACTTGCTGAAGAAATTTGGAATGCAAGATTGTTCAAGTGCATCCACTCCCATGGCCACTGCAACAAAACTGGACAAGGATACTGGAAAATTAGTAGATATTACTGATTACAGAGGTATGATTGGCTCTCTACTCTATCTAACTGCTAGTAGACCTGATATCATGTATGCTACCTGTCTTTGTGCAAGATTTCAAGCAGATCCAAGAGAACCTCACTTAACAGCTGTGAAAAGAATTTTCAAGTATCTTAAGGGAACAGCTGATCTGGGATTATGGTATCCCGGAGAATCAGATTTTAAACTAATAGGTTACTCAGATGCAGATTTTGCAGGTTGCAAAATTGACAGGAAAAGCACAACTGGAAGCGGCCAATTTCTTGGAGGCAGATTGGTTTCTTGGTTTAGCAAGAAATAAAAGTCAATTTCCACATCAACTGCAGAAGCAGAGTATATTGCTGCAGGAAGCTGTTGTGCACAGATTCATTGGATGAAGAATCAGTTACTAGATTATGGGTTAACATATTTCAAAATCCCTATTTACTGTGATAATCAAAGTGCTATTGCTATGACAGGTAATCCAGTTCAACACTCTATGACAAAGAACATCAGCATCAGGTACCACTTCATAAGGGAACATGTGGATGAAGGTACAGTGGAATTGCACTCTGTTCCAATAGATCAACAACTAGCAGATATCTTCACAAAACCACAGTGTGAAGCTACTTTTACAAGATTGGTAAATGAACTTGGAATGGTTTCAGGTTCTTTCTCTAAATTTGCTTAGTTTTATTCTGATGCATCAGACTTTATGATCAGTATTTACAGAAATTACTCTCCTTGTGTATTCTGTGCTTAATTGAAAATTTGCTTAATTACTGACTGTTGTCTGATGTAAGTATCTAAACTCTGAAAATGATCTGTCCGTTTATGTAACTATTCAATCCTATGAGGATACCTGTGCTAGATGCTGACCTAGTAGTCTTAAATAAACTAGGGATCCCATGTTAGAAGTAATTATTTCTGTGGAAATCTATTTGATACAAGCAAATTCTGATATTGAGCTTAGTTGAGTTTACTTTGTCTATCTTATTACTAAGTCACAAACTAGAATAATGTTTCTCATCTGTTAAGTTCTGACGCTAGTAAATCTGTTGAATGTACTAAGTGCTGATAAACCTCTCTTATCAAAAGAAAAAGAAAAGATTCAAGGATTAAAATTCAGGTACTCCTTTGAGATCTAGAGTAAAAATGTGGAAGGAACGACCCAAGTGCATTGCTGGTATTAAGTAAATATGCATCAAAAAAGCAAAATATTTTCTTGGTGACTTTTCACACTCTATGATTACTGGAGAAATACTCTGATAATATCATAAATTCTGATAAGCAGTCGTGACTCACTTACACTGAGAAGCCACTGTAAAATGGAATTTAAAAAGATGCACAAAATTAGCACAAAATAGTTGAGGTGGACTCAAGCATGAACTCATTCAATAGTAGGTTTCAGAATAATGACAGGTTTTTAGTAAAGTTTTAGTTATGCCTTATTTCTAAGATGTATTGAAGTGAATCAGACTTTACTCTTTATCTGATAATTAGCTTAATGCACACACTAAACACTCTATATGAATGATGAAAATAACTGTGGTGATCCATGTTATTTTAGATGAACAGTTTTTGTGTCACATTGCACAAATTCTGAGGACAAGTTCTGATTGCATGTTCTGATGATTAAGTTCTGAAGAATCTAAATCAGAATTTGTGCGAGGACTTACTAAGATAGGCGTTCATTTTTCGAGTTAAGAAATTATGTTCTGATAACTGTTAAGTTCTGATATAAGTCTAAGTTCTGATATTACATTCTGATCCTTTACTTGACTTATTTGTGGATAAAATCTAAAAACAGTCTCATTTTAAATCAAAACACGTTTGGGTAGAATATTAACAGTCAATATCATTAGGGATAGTGGTTCACGTACACATACAGTAATTTTTACTTGTTACTTGTGCGCATTAACCCTGACTTACACTTCCAATGACTATTTTTCGTCTTCCCGGTCTCGGGAGACGAGGTAGAATTAATTCTACCTGTCAGCATTAAATTCCCTTGCGTCTCCTGGCATTCTTTTGCCTATATAAACAACCACTTCACATCAGCCTTCACATCAACTCTTTTATCACAAACTCATCTTCATACTCTTAATATCAAAAACACCATGGTCAATTACAATATGTTTTTGAACTATGAAACATTCAACATGGAGCTGAGCTGTGAAGCCTGGCAGCAGGAATGGCACGTCACTGCCATTCCTGATGAGATATGGGACTCAGTTCCCCAGGAGGTACTCACCCACCTCATGTTCTTCTACATGGATTACCATCGCCATCTGGAGCGATTGGAGGAGGAAAGGCTGGAAGCTCTCCGCCATCTGGAGCGATTGGAGGAGGAAAGGCTGGAAGCTCTCTGCCAGTAAGAGCGAATCATCCGACTCGCTATTCTGTTTGTCGAGAGTAGGAAGAAGAAATGATTTATTTTCTTCTTCCTGTTTTTCTTCATCGTCAGCCTTGCCCTGCTTCTTGAGCTAGGACTAAGGCTGTTGATGTTAGGTTTAGAAGCTTAGGACAATCTTGTAAAAGTTATGATATAATTTAAATTTCATGAATATATTCTCTTAATATATTAATGAAATTTCTTTTTTTTGCAAGTTCTTGTCTCTGAGATGTTCTGAAATGCATTGATAAATCCTGATAAATATTCATATTCTGATGACCATTACAATTTAAATTTAAATTAAGTTCTGATTTTATGTTATCAGTACTTGTTCCCTTGATTTATTTTGGTCATTCTCACTCGAATTTTTTTTCAGAATATTGGTGTTGCAGTGAAAAATAATTGAATAAGTGGAAACAGTTTCAATTTTGAATTAAAACTGATTTACCTTGATTAATGGAATTACTGGGTAAGTGGAACGGTTTTTCCTTGAAAAACTGCAAGTGGGTAAGTAATGATTACTGTTTTCCCGTGCCCATTAACTATTCATTATTACTGCATGTCTGACAGGTGTACAACGGTTACATTTTTTTTAAAAGTATAAGTAAGACAGAGAGAGGATTTTCTAATCTTTTATTCACTTTTACACTTTATCTCTCTATTTGCTTTTACTCTCTTTCTACTCCTGACGTTGGTTTTTCATTTAGACATTTTATCAAACACCTAACAGGCACTCTTAAATCTCGATTTTTCTCATGGCACCTAAGGATTTGATCATTGATAGAGCTAAATTTGTTCCAAACAACTATGCTGCAATTCTCGATCATGCTGAAGCTCCATCTGAGTTGCATTTTGTGCAAGATCTTCTTGCACACAGTGAAATCGGGTATGCATTGACCCAACCTTCAGTCTTTTCCGGCCAACAAGTTCTGACGTTTTGGCGGACTGGGCACTTTGATAATGGTGGTACACATGGTACTCCCAGTATTGTTTTCGAATCATATCTCTCCACTTCACAGACAGTTCAAACTTCATCCTCAGCACCTACTGTGAAGCCTTCATCTTCCAAGCCTAAGAGGACAAAGATTGTTCCTCAAACACCTCAGAAAAGAAGGAGGATTGTTTTGAGAGATGAATCTGACAGTGAGGAACAGGTTTCTACATCAGAACCTATTATCAAAGAAGCTGAGAAAGTTCCTTCTCAGAAGGATTCTGCAATTGGGGGATCTAGGCTTCTCAAAAGGCTTAGATGAATGACTGTTGATGACACTCCCAAGGAATCCATATCTTCAAAGAGATACAAGAAATAGAGGGCAAAAAGGCCAGTTTCAGATGATGAGGAAGCAATAGCTAAGGAAGGAGATCAGGAATCTCTGATCTCACAAGAACCAGAATCTGCTAAAGCCACTGCTTCTTCATTAACTCCAACTAAGGAAGCTGCTACTGATAAGGCCAACACACCATCTGTGTCTCCTAAGACTGTATCTCCTGTTGTTCCAGGCACAAGTGTTGAAATTGATATCCAGACCTTGGTTGTGCCTGAAGTACTTTACTTAGAAGCTCCAACAGCAACTAATCCATCAACAACACCTGTTACTGATGCTGCTCAAACTCCAGAGTTATCTACTACACCTTCCCAGCCTCTAGATGCTGATGATCAGAATATAGGTGAGCATCAGGATATGGCTGTTGATCAGGACTTGGAACCAGATCAGCAATTTGAGGATGATCTTGAAGCCTCCATTGCTACTCATACTGTTATTTTATCAGAAGATACTGCTTCTGTAAGTTCTGATACTGCAAATGCTGGAGATACTGGTGAAGCTGCTCTAAATGAAGATGCTGATGAAACAGGTCCTTCAGGACATGCTCCTCAACAAACTGTTCTTAAATCTGAACTTGTTCAAAAGTTTGTTACAAGAGAAGCACCAGTGCCTTGGAGTGAAACTCCTGCAGGACAGGAGTGGACTAAGGAATGGAACTCAGTTACCTGTGCTCCATCTGCAAAGCATCTTACTGAACACTTGACTAAGGGTGTGTTTAGTATTGCTATTGCAGACAGCAACAGCAGCTTTTCGCTGAAAAGCAGTTAAAAACTGTTTGATAAAATTTAAAAACTGTTTTTCTGAAAAGTGCTTTTGGCTTAAAAGCTGCTGTTAGAGAAAGCAAGTCCCCCCATGCTTTTAGAAAAAGCTGCTTTTCAGCTGTTGCGGGAAGCAGATACTGTTTCACCATCAAACCTTACCAAAAGCATCATTATTTTTAATTTTTTGCATCAAAAAATATACGTATCCAAAAAATTACCAAACAGTCATCTAATTTTTACAACAGCACTTTTTCCAGCAGCACTTTTTTTAACAGCACAACAATTTTTAACAGCAATCCCAAATAGAGCCTAAAGCTGATGAGATGTTAATTACTGATGATTTTAAAACACAGCTTAGAGTCACTGCATTGAGTACTAAATATCTACAAGGTCTTCATTCAACTACTCATGCAGAGTTACATAAGATTCAGGAAGAATTCATTAAGCAAGAACAAGTTCAGAAGATTGACAAGAAAAAATTCTTCCAACCTACATTTGACAGAGTTGCTTATATTGAGAAGACTCAAGAGAACCAACAAGCTCAAATTGATGATATTTTGAAAAATCAAGCTTCTCAGCAATCTCAACTTAATGAAATTCAAGCCTCAGTGGAATTTCCTGTCTCTCTTCTCTTACCTGCTGATGCCAAAAAGGGGGAGAAAGTAATTAAGTCCAAATGCAAAACTAATAAGACACTGAAGGGGAAGGATGATGAAAAGGATGACCAAGAAAACTCTGGAATGGGTAGAGGTCATAGTCAAGGTAGAGGTTTCTCATCAAGAAAAGCTGAAATCACAAGTCACATGACAAGTTCTGATGCTGGAAAAAGAATTAGTTCTGCTACTGGTAAAAGGATAAGTTCTGATGAACTTTTAGATCTTGATGAAGAAATGTCAAGACAGTTATTTCTTCAGGAAAATCCAGGAATGGACTTGGAGAGTTTAATGAAAGAAGAAGCCATACTTAAATCAGAAAAAATCACATCTAAATCTGAAGCTTCTGGTAAAAAGACACTTCCAAAACTCAAAGGCATTGTGATAAAAAAAAGGACAAATACTGAAGCAATATTGGCTAAATCACAACCGCAGATAGATCCAAGATCCAAGGGTAAAGAAAAAGTTGGTGAACCTATCAAAATTTATGTGCCTCCTGAGAATGAAGAAATCACTGATGAAAAGGATGATCTTGCTCTGACTTCAAGAAAAGTTTCTAAGACAACCTCTGACATAGCTCAAGTTGTTCAGAGTCAAGAGACAGTAAGTTCTGATATTTCGAAGAAGCAAGTAACCTCTGACATAGCTCAAGTTAACTTGATATCAGAAGATAAATCAAAGACACTCCTACCAGGATTCACTAAAGCAAAACAGACTCAACCTTTGAAGACTGCTGCAAGTGGTTTTGAAGCAAGAGTAGTTACTGGAAAGGAAGCAAGAGATAAAACTGGATTGGGAAGTGCTGATGAAAGAAGAATACAGAACACTACCAATGATCCAACTTCCTTGAGTGAACCAGGTATTGGAGCAACTCCTGAGAGATTGAATCAACTGGAATCTGTACAAATGGTTTACCATGCCTACTTGAAAGAACACATCTTGTTGTACTTCATGACAGATGGTAGGGTTTATCATATAAGGCAAAATGCCATTCCATTAAAGTATTTTGAAGAATTGGAGCATGTACTATTCTTACTTCAAGTGAATGACAGATTGACAGGAAGTGCTGCAAACTATTTGAAGGATCAGATTCAGAGACAGAAAAGGCTTTATTCTGTTAAGTCTGACAGCACATATGTTCCAAAGTACAGAGATAACAAGGGTGATATAGTTGAAATGAAGCCCAACACTGCTAAGATTATAACTACCTTTCTGGGTTACAGGGCTGTAGAATTCAATCTTGAGTCTGATAAGGCATATTTGATCAGACTGGATCAGGATATAAGAAAAGCTAAGATGAATGATCTCAGGGCTGCAATCTTTCAAATTGGTGAAGATACTGCAGAGCTTAAAGATGCTAAAAGGAGGATGATTGATGAACTCAGATATGCTGAGAGATGTTTGCTGAAGAACTATCTCAGAACAACTCCTGACATCAGAGAGATCAGAAGATGAAGCCAAGTCAAGATCTACAACTGCTTAAATTCTGATATTTGTACAGACTGAAGTTGTTATCAGAAGTTAAAGATTGGTAAAGCTTTAAGGACTGTAAGTTGTAGTTATCTAGTCTAATTCTCATGCATTTGTACTTAATGTTTTTGACATCATCAAATATCTGTTAAACTTGTATATTATGCTAATTTACAAGTTGGGGGAGATTGTTAGATATATTTGATAATGTCATGGCTAATATAATGTTAGATATATTTGATAATGTCATGGCTAATATGTTTTATGTTTAGATTTCAGATCTTATTTGAACAGAACAAATCAGTACTTAACTGATCAGTACTTATACTGGAAGTCAGAACTTAAGGTACTGGAAGTCAGAACTTAAGGGATATCAGTACTTATGTTATCAGGAGATAGATATCAGAACTTAAGTGCTGAAGGACGATCAGATAAGGACAGTAGCTGATTAAAGTTAAGAAGATCAAGATAAACATAAGAAGAGATATGCATGAAGAAGGAATTCCGTGAAGGATGGAATACTTGGAATAGAAGATATCTGATTGATATATTTTAGGAAGCAGAATTATATTCCATATCAATTAGCGAATATCTTGTAACTGTGTAGTATATAAACACAGAAATAGAGTTTACACTAGAGGTGTTATCATTATCGAGAATATTATTTATTATAACTCTAGAAGCTCTCGTGATATTTTGTTCATCACTGAGAGATAACAGTTCCAGATTGTAACAGAGTTTATTGTTTAAATAAAGTTTGTTTTCTGTTACATAAGTTCTTGAAGTTTGATTTGATTGTAATAAACACTGTATTCACCCCCTCTACAGTGAAAGTGTGACCTAACAAGTGGTATCAGAGCAATCTGTTAACACACATACAGTTAAAGATCCAAACACAATCATGTCTGACACAGAAACTCCAACTAAGCCTACCAAAACTGAGGAATCATCAAAGATATCAACTCAGAGTCGATATGAGACTATCAGAGTTCCCATATTGAGACCATCTGAATATCCCATATGGAAGGTAAGGATGACCATGTTTCTGGAAGCAACAGATCCAGAATACCTTGATAGAATCAGGGAAGGGCCTCACAAACCTACCAAGCTCGCTGTTGTAGTTGCAGGTGAAGCAGCAATGACCGTACCAAAGGAAAAGACTGATTACACTGCTGAAGATATAGCATCTATTGCTAAGGATGCCAAGGTACGTCACTTATTGCATAGTGCCATTGATAATGTAATGTCAAACAGGGTAATCAACTGCAAGACTGCTAAGGAGATATGGGATGCACTGGAGACAAGGTGTCAAGGAACTGAAACAGTTAAGAAGAACAGGAAGACAATACTCACTCAAGAGTATGAACACTTTGACTCTAGGACTAATGAATCATTGACTGATGTATATGATAGATTTGTCAAACTCTTGAATGACTTGTCATTAGTAAATAAGGAGTATGATCTTGAAGATACAAACCTCAAATTCCTGTTAGCTCTTCCTGAATGTTGGGATTTGAAGGCAACAACAATAAGAGACAACTACAATCTTGATGAAACAACTCTTGATGAAATCTATGGAATGCTCAAGACCCATGAACTTGAGATGGAACAAAGAAGCAAGAGAAAAGGAGGAAAGTCAAGGACAGTTGCTCTCAAGGTTGAAGAGGAATCCCCCAAACCACCTTCCTCAAAGAAAGATAAGGGTAAAGCTCTTATCATAAAATCTGATACTGAGTCATCAAGTTCTGAGAGTGATGATGACTCAGATTCTGAAAGCTTGCCTGAAACTGATGCTGATGAGGAGATGATGAAGCTGTGTGCTCTTATGGTGAAAGGAATCACAAAGATTGCATACAGGAAGTTCAGGAAGGGAAAGATGTTTTCCAGGAAAGGCATAAGTTCTGATAAGAAGAATTTCAGAAGATCTGAAGGAAAAGGAGGAAAGTCTGACAGAGGAGATTACGCTAATGTTAAATGTTATAATTGTGGTGAGAAAGGCCACATATCTCCTGATTGCAAGAAGACCAAGAATGACAAAGGCAAAGCTCTTGTCACAAAGCAGAAAAGCTGGACAGACACCTCAGACTCTGAAAGTGAGGAGAACTATGCATTGATGGCAAATGCTGATAAATCAAGTTCTGAGAGCAGTTCTGAAGCTGCTGAAACAAAGGTACCTCAGACTACTTATGCTTTTCATACTGATGATATTGATGAGTTGAGAAGATATCTTAAAACCATGTTTGTTAGTTATAGAGATCAAACTTTAACATGTGAAAGATTAACTTCTGAAAATCTTGCTTTTAAGAAAAGAAATGATTTCTTAGAAAAAGAGTTAGTCATGTTTCATCAAACTCAGCAGGATAGAGATAATGCTTTTTATATCAGGGATGAAGTGCTAAAAATGAATGAATCTCTAAAAACTGAGTTAGAAAAGGAGAGAGAGATTATCAGAACTTGGACTAACTCTGGCAAAACAACTCAAAATTTGCTAAGCAGTGGAAACTGGAAAGAGGGTTTAGGCTATGGAGTAAATGAAAAAGGAACTGTAGAAATTAAGCCTGTTGATAAGCAAAAGCCGAAGTTAAAACCTGTTAAGTTTGTAACTGAAAAATCCGAAAATGAGAAATCAGAAGTTAAAAAGGAATTAGCTTCTGACAAACTAAAACAGGAAAAGACAGCTGAAGTTAACATAGGCTTAATGACGAAGAAGCAGCTTAAGCATAAGCTGAAAGATGTTAAGGATGCAAACAAGGTAAAATCACCTAGGAAAAACAGGAATGGAAAGGAAGGTGTGAATAAAAGCAATAACTATAAATCTGTTCCTGATGCTCCTAGGAAAGCATGTCATAACTGTGGAAGTTCTAACCATCTGGCTTCTTTTTGCAGGAAGAATAAGAATATTAACTCCTTATATACAAAGTCAGGAGTTAAGAGTCAGTCTGTTAGATACAAACCACAAAATCCTTGTTTTCATTGTGGTAGTTTATGGCATTCCATTTATACTTGTAAGGAATATCATAGTTTGTACTATGATTATTATCAAATAAAACCTTCTTTAAAGAAAGTTTCTGTTGTTCCTTCTAGTATAAGGTCTGATAAGAAAACTGTTAACATAAAATCTGATGTTAAATCCGCTGCAAATGTTAACAAACCTAAAAAGGCCAAAGGATCCAAGCAAGTCTGGGTCCTTAAAACTAATAATTAGTGGTCTTTTTGATAGCAGGGCAACAGGAAAAATATTCTAGTTCTGGACAGTGGATGTTCAGGACATATGACTGGAAATAAGGCCCTGATATCAGACTTTGTGGAGAAAGCTGGCCCAAGTGTTTCTTATGGAGATGGCAACATTGGAAAAACCTTGGGATATGGCAATATCAATCTTGGGAATGTCATTATTAAAAATGTAGCTCTGGTCTCAGGACTTAAACACAACTTACTGAGTATAAGTCAAATCTGTGACAGAGGTTATCATGTTGATTTCTTTGCAGAACATTGTGAAATAGTTAGTAAATCTAAAGGAAAAATTGTTCTGAAGGGATTCAGGCGTGGTAACATTTATGAAGCTAAGCTTTCAACAAGTTCTGATGGTTCTGCAATCTGTTTAGTGAGTAGAGCCTCAACTGAAGAAAGCTGGAATTGGCACAAGAAACTCTCTCATTTAAACTTCAACAAGATAAATGAACTGATCAAGAAAGATCTTGTGAGAGGACTGCCAAAATCAGTGTTTGTTCCTGATGGTCTTTGTGACTCATGTCAGAAGGCTAAACAAAGAAAATCTTCGTTCAAGAGCAAGACTGAATCATCAATTCTTGAGCCTTACTATCTACTTCATGTTGATCTATTTGGTCCAGTGAATGTCATGTCTATTGCAAAGAAGAAATATGCGTTGGTCATAGTAGATGAGTTCACCAGATACACATGGGTGTATTTCTTGCACACAAAAAGTGAAACTGCATCTATCCTGATTGATCATGTCAAACATCTGGATAAATTGATCAAAGATTCTGTGAAAATTTTGAGGAGTGATAATGGCACTGAATTCAAGAATTTGATAATGGAAGAGTTCTGCAAAAATCATGGAATAAAGCAGGAATTTTCTGCTCCTGGAACTCCACAGCAAAATGGAGTTGTTGAAAGGAAGAATAGAACTCTAATTGAAGCTGCACGAACAATGCTTGAAGAAGCAAAGCTTCCAACCTATTTCTGGGCTGAAGCTGTGCAGACTGCTTGTTTTACTCAAAATGCAACACTCATTAACAAGCATGGAAAAACACCATATGAGATGGTGAAGAACAAGAAGCCAAATCTCAAATACTTTCATGTATTTGGATGTAAGTGTTTTGTTCTCAAGACTCATCCTGAACAGCTATCCAAGTTTGATCTAAAAGCTGATGAGGGAATCTTTATAGGATATCCACTTTCTACAAAAGCCTTCAGAGTCTATAATTTGAGAACAAAAGTGGTCATGGAATCTATCAATGTCTCTTTTGATGACAAGAAGATCACTGGACTTGAAGATTGCATTGATCATAATAAGCTGAGATTTGAAAATGAAGATTCATATTCTGATACCTCAAGTCCTGACAGTCTAAGTCCTGATACTGTAAATTCTGATGGATTAAACTCTGATGTTATTGAAACTGTGGTGACTACGTCAAAGGAAGATGCACCACTGCAGGGGGAGCATACTCAAGATTTTATCACATCTCAAGAAGCATCAGAACATACATCTGGCTCGTCAAATTCTGATTCGTCAAGTTCTGATAAGCCAAGTACTGATAGTGCTGAAAATCTAACTACTGAAGGATCCAACTCAGAGAGCATAGTGTCAGGGGGAGCATCAGAAAATGAAATCGAAGACAGCATGAATTATGGGGGAGCATCCAGTTCTAGAGAAAATCTTCCATCTGCAAGGAAGTGGACAAAATCACATACACCTGATTTAATAATTGGAAATCCTGAGGCAGGTGTCAGAACTAGAACAGGTACTTCGAATGAATGTCTTTACAATTCTTTTCTCTCTCAGACTGAGCCAAAGAAAGTGGAAGAAGCTCTTCAAGATGCTGATTGGGTGCAAGCAATGCAGGAAGAGTTGAATGAATTTGAAAGAAACAAAGTCTGGACCTTAGTGCCAAGACCCAAGAATAGATCGGTTGTTGGTACAAAGTGGGTATTCAGAAACAAAACTGACAGTGATGGCATAATTGTAAGGAACAAGGCAAGGCTGGTTGCAAAAGGATATTCTCAACAGGAGGGAATTGACTATGATGAAACATTTGCTCCAGTTGCTAGGTTAGAAGCCATAAGGATATTCATGGCTTATGCTGCTCACAAAAAGTTTACTGTCTTTCAAATGGATGTGAAAAGTGCTTTTCTCAATGGAGAATTGGAAGAGGAAGTATATGTTGAACAACCTCCAGGCTTTGTAGATTCCAAACATCCAGATTATGTCTACAGGCTTGATAAAGCACTTTATGGACTTAAGCAAGCTCCTAGAGCATGGTATGAGACTTTAGCTCAGTTTCTTCTGGAAAGTGGATTCAACAGAGGAACTATTGACAAAACATTGTTCTATCTCAACCATGGCAAGGACTTACTTTTGATCCAGATTTATGTTGATGATATCATTTTTGGGTCTCCAAATGACAAACTTTGCAAAAAGTTTGCCAATCTAATGCAGTCAAGATATCAGATGAGTATGATGGGAGAACTTAGTTATTTTCTGGGCCTTCAAGTCAAGCAGAGTGAAGAAGGAACTTTTATTTGTCAATCTAAGTACACCAGAAACTTGCTGAAAAAATTTGGAATGCAAGACTGTTCAAGTGCATCCACTCCCATGGCCACTGCAACAAAACTGAATAAGGATACTGGTAATTCAGTAGATATTACTGATTACAGAGGTATGATTGGCTCACTTCTCTATCTAACTGCTAGTAGACCAGATATCATGTTTGCTACCTGTCTTTGTGCAAGATTTCAAGCAGATCCAAGAGAACCTCACTTAACAGCTGTAAAAAGAATCTTTAAGTATCTTAAAGGAACAGCTGATCTAGGATTATGGTATCCTAGAGAATCAGATTTTAAATTAATAGGTTACTCAGATGCAGATTTTGCAGGTTGCAAAATTGACAGGAAAAGCACAAGTGGAAGCTGCCAATTTCTTGGAGGCAAATTGGTTTCTTGGTATAGCAAGAAACAAAAGTCAATTTCCACATCAACTGCAGAAGCAGAGTATATTGCTGCAGGAAGCTGCTGTGCACAGATTCTCTGGATGAAGAATCAGTTACTGGATTATGGGTTAACATATTTCAAAATCCCTATTTACTGTGATAATCAAAGTGCTATTGCTATGACAGGTAATCCAGTTCAACACTCTATGACAAAGCACATCAGCATCAGGTACCATTTCATCAGGGAACATGTGGATGAAGGTACAGTGGAATTGCATTTTGTTCCCACAGATCAACAAGTAGCAGATATCTTCACAAAACCACTGTGTGAAGCTACCTTTTCAAAATTGGTAAATGAACTTGGAATGATTTCAGGTTCTTTCTCTAAATCTGCTTAAACTTGTTCTATGTTATCAGACTTTATGATCAGTATTTACAGAATTAATCTCTTTGTATATTCTGTGCATTAATTGATAAATGTCTTCAAGTACTGACTGTTGTCTGATATATGTGTCTAAACTCTGATAAGTGATATGTCTGTTTCAGTAACTATTCTATCCTATGAGGATAATTGTGCTAGATACTGACCTACTAGTCTTCAATAAACAAATGATCCCATGAAAGAAGTAGTTATTTCTGTGGAAATCTTATAACACAAGCAAATTCTGATAACTGAGCTTAGTTAAGTTTACTTTGTATATCTTATTACTAAGTCACAAATTAGAATAATGCTACTCATCTGTTTAAGTTCTGATTCTAGTAAAACTGCTGAATGTACTAAGTGCTGATAAACCTCACTTATCAAAAGAAGAAGAAAAAAAAAATCAAAGAATAATATCAGGTACTCCTTTGAGATCTAGAGTAAAACTGTGAAAGGGACGACCCAAGTGCATTGCTGGTATTAAGTAAATATGCATTAGAAAAGCAAAATATTTTCTTGGTGACTTTTCACACTCTATGATTACTGGAGAAATACTCTGATAATAGCATAAATTCTAATAAACAGTCGTGACTCACTTACACTGAGAAGCCTCTGTAAAATAGAATTTCAAAAGATGCATAAAATTAGCACAAAAACAGTAGAGGTGAACTCATGCATGAACTCATTTATCAGTAGGTTTCAGGATGATGACAGATCTTTAGCAAAATTTTAATTATGACTTACTTCTAAGATGTACTGAAGTAGATCAGACTTTACTCTTTGTCTGTTATTTAGCTTAATGCACACACACATCACTCCATATGAATGATGAAATTTCTGTGGTGGTCTATGTTATTTTAGATAAACAGTCATTGTGTCACTTCTGCACAAATTCTGAGGACAAGTTCTAGTTACACGTTCTGATGATTAATTTCTGACGTTCATAACTAAGAACTTGTATGAGTATTTACTAAGATAGATATTCCTTGTTCGAGTTAAGACATTATGTTCTGATGACTGTTAAGTTCTGGTATAGGTCTAAGTTCTGATTTTTCAGTCTAACCCTTTACTTAACTTATCTGTGAGTAAAATTTGGTAACAGTCTCAGATTAATTTCGAAATGTTGAAGTGGAAGATTAATAGTCTATGGTTAAAACATAATGGCACTCGTTCTTGAACAGTTAACTCTTGTTCCATGTGCACATTCCTTTTCCAATGACTGTTATTTTTTTTTTTTTTAAAGTCTAGGGAGACGAGGTAGATTTAATTCTACCTGTCTGCATTCAATATCTTCGCGTCTCCTTGCATTCTCTTGCCTATATACACAGCCACTTCACATTAGTCTTCTCATCACACTTGTATCACAAATTCAGTCTTGTTTTTCATTTACTATCACAAATGGCTGAATTTGGCTGGTTCTACAATTACGGTGATGAGACTGTGCATGTCTTTTTGAATGGAATTCCAACTCCCTACCCTATCACCAACATCCCTCACAATCTCTGGATTCAATTTCCAGAGGTTATCAAACGTGATCTGGTGGCCGTTCGAAGAGACCTTCACCTTCGTCGTATCCGTCAGCAAGAGCGAATCATACGACTCGCCATCTTGTTTGTCGAAGATAGGAAGAGGAAGATGACTTAATCTCGTCTTCTTCCTGTTCTTCTTCATCCTCAGCTTTGTCAGGCTTCTTAGCTAGGACTAAAGCTGTTGACGTTAGGATTAGAAGCTTAGGGAAAATCTTGTATTGATGTAATTTCTATTTCATTTATGTATTGACTTGATATATTAATGAAAATTGTTTTTACTTCAAGATTTTGTCTCTGAGTTATTTTATCTTGTGTTGTTAAATCCTGCTTGATATTCTGATGACCATTTAAATTTTGTCTTAAGTTCTGATTTAAGTTCTGATTCTTTGTCAGCACTTATTCATCGAAATTATCTCGGTCATTTTTAACATGATTCATTTTCAGAATATTAATGTTGCAGTGCAAAATAACCAATCAGTGATAACGGGTTAAAATTTGAATTGTTTCCCTTGATAAATGGAACAGTTTTTTCCTTGAAACTCGGCAAATGGGTAAGTATTGATTACTGTTTTCTCGAGCCCAGTAACTATCCGTTATTACTGCATGTCTGACAGGTGTCCAACGGTAATATTTCTTTTGTATAAGTACAGCAGAGAGAAGATTTCTTTAATCTTTTTAATTTCTTCATCTTCTATCTCTCTTCTTACTTTTACTCTCCTTCACTTTACTATTTCCGTTGTTTTCATACAGATATTATCTCGAACACCTAACAGGCATACTTGAATTTCAATATTTTTCACATGGCACCAAAGGATTTAATCATTGATGGAGCAAAGTTTGTTCCAAACAACTATGCTGCAATTCTTGATCATGCTGACGCTCCATCTGAATTGCATTTTGTGCAAG
The DNA here is from genome assembly GCF_009905375.1 of Apium graveolens. Classification (NCBI taxonomy): domain Eukaryota; kingdom Viridiplantae; phylum Streptophyta; class Magnoliopsida; order Apiales; family Apiaceae; genus Apium; species Apium graveolens. The sequence continues at coordinate 81,753,138 of NC_133651.1, read as the reverse complement.
ATCTTCTTGCACATAGTGAGGTTGGGTACGCCTTAACTCAGCCTGAATTATTTTCAAGTCAACAAGTTCTGCGGTTCTGGAGGACTGGAATTTTTGATGATGGTGGTAAACGAGGAACTCCCAGTATTATCTTCCAAGTGGGTGATTCTTCCTATGTAGTCACTCCTGGTACAGTACGAAGAGCATTACATCTTCCAGAAGATTGTACCTTCTCTATACCAGAGGAATCAGAACTTCGGGGGTTAATGACTGATTTGGGATATGAACAGAGTCTGACGAAACTTGGACAGTTGAAACGGGCTCATATCAGAAGAGAATGGAGTTTCTTCTTCGATTGCATCACCAAGGCTTTTGGGAACAAATGTTCTAATTATGATGCTATCCCAATTCTGAGTCAGCACATCGGGTATGCTATTATCCATCAAACTCATTTTGATTTTGCAACTGGAATAATTGGTTTTATTGGGGATAGGATGACAGAGGATCGAGATGTTGTTTATTTTGCTAGATTCTGTCAACTTATTTATACGTATTGTACTGCTGAACCCCAGTTAATCAGCACTCAAACCCCACCTTTTAAGGTTGCAAAAAGGTACTTTAACGACCTGCTAAATGCTGACACAAAGAAATCAATGGTGAGACAATTACAGATTCCTCAGTCTGTGAAACAGATTCTGGTAAATGCTGATCCAGCTACTTACAAATCTGTTTACTCAAATGTTCAACCAACTCACCATAACCAAAATCCATCAACCTCAGTCCCTACCTCTCATTCTACTCAACCTACCCTCAGAACTTATCTCAAATCATATCTCTCCACTTCACAGACTGCTCAACCTTCTTCTTCAGCACCTACTGTGAAGCCTACATCCTCTAAGCCAAAGAGAACAAAGACTGTTCCTCAAACATCTCAGAAGAAGAGGAGGATTACTTTGAGAGATGAAACAGATTCTGAAGATCAGGTTCCTTCTTCAGAACCTATGATTAATGAAGCTGAGAAGGCAACTTCTCAGAAGGATTCTGCAATTGGGGGTTCTAGGCTTCTCAAGAGGCTTAGACGTATGACTGTTCCTGCAACTCCCAAGGAATCCAAATCAACAAGGAAGTACAAGAAACAGAGGGCACAGAGGCCAGTTTCAGATGATGAGGAGGAAGCAGCTAAGGAAGGGGATCAGGAATCTCTGATCTCACAAGACAAGGAATTTGCTCCAGTCACTTCTTCTCCATCAACTCCATTTCAGGAACCTGTATCTGACAAGGCTAATTTACCTTCTTTATCTCTTGTTGATCCAGGCACAAGTGCTGAAATTGATATTCAGAACTTGGTTGTGCCTGAAATACTTTTCTTAGAAGCTCCAACAGCAAATAATCCTTCCACAACACCTGTTACTGATGCTGTTCAAACTCCTGAGTCATCACTAACACCTTCTCTGCATCAAGATGATGATCAGATTTTAGGTGAGCATCAGGATATGGCTGTTGATCAGAACTTAGTATCAGATCAGCAATTAGAGGATGTTGAAGCCTCCATTGCTACTCATACAGTTTTCTTATCAGAAGATACTGATTCTTTAAGTTCTGATGCTGCAAATGTTGGAGATACTGGTGATGCTGCAAATGTTGGAGATACTGGTGAAGCTGCTACAACTGTAGATGCTGATGCAGCAGGTCCTTCAGGACATACTCCTCCACTGACTCTTCCTAAGTCTGAACTGCTAAAGGAGTTTGTTATCAGGGATGCACCAGTACCTTGGAGTGAAACTCCTGCAGGACAGGAGTGGACTAAGGAATGGAACTCAGTTTCATGTGTTCCAAATGCTTTACATCTTGCTGAGCACTTGACTAAAGCTGATGAAATGTTAAATTCTGATGATTTTAAAACCCAGCTTAGAGTCACTGCATTGAGTACTAAACATCTACAAGGTCTTCATTCCAACACTCATGCAGAGCTACACAAGATTCAGGAGAACTTTATTAAACAGGAACAAGTTTGGAAACTTGATAAGAAAAAGTTCTTCCAACCTACCATTGACAGGGTTGCTTATATTGAGAAAACTCAAGAGAAGCAACAAGCTCAGATTGATCAAATTCTGACAAATCAAGCTTCTCAGCAATCGCAACTTACTGAAATCCAGACCTCAGTGGAACTACTTATCTCTCTTTTATTACATGCTGATGCCAAAAAGGGGGAGAAGGTAATTAAGTCCAAATGCAAAACCAACAAGTCACTGCAAGGACAGGATGATGGAAAAGATGACCAAGGAAACTCTGGAATGGGTAGTGGTCATAGTCAAGGTAGAAGATTTACATCAAGACAAGCTAGTCACAGAACAAGTTCTGATACTGGGAAAAGAATAAGTTCTGCTGCTGGTAAAAGGATAAGTTCTGATGAACTTCTAGATCTTGATGAGGAAATGTCAAAATAGTTATTTCTTCAAGAAAATCCAGGGATGGACTTGGAAAGTTTAAAGGAAGAAGAAGCCAGACTTAAATCAGAGAAAGTCACATCTAAATCTGAAGCTTCTGGTAAAAAGTTACTTCCAAAACCTAAAGGCATTGTGATCGAAGAGAGGATACATACTGAAGAAACTTTGGCTAGATCACAACCACAGATAGATCCAAGATCCAAGGGTAAAGAAAAGGTTGGTGAACCTATCAAGCCTTATGTACCTCCTGAGGAAGAAGAAATTACTGATGGAAAACATAATCTTGCTCTGACTTCAAGAAAAATTCTTAAAACAACCTCTGACATGGCTCAAGTTGTTCAGAGTCAAGAAATTGTAAGTTCTGATATTCAGAAGAAGCAAGTAACCTCTGACAGTGCTCAAGTTAACTTGATATTGGAAGATAAATCTAAAACACTCCTACCAGGATTCACTAAAGCAAAACAGACTCAATCTTTGAAGACTACTTTAAGTGGTTTTGAAGCAAGAGTAGTTACTGGAAAGGAAGCTAGAGATAAAACTGGATTGGGAAGTGCTGATGAAAGAAGAGTACACAACACTACTGATGATCCAACTTCCTTGAGTGAACCAGGTATTGGAGCAACTCCTGAGAGATTGAATCAACTAGAATCTGTACAGATGGTTTACCATACCTACTTGAAAGAATACATCATGTTGTATTTCATGACAGATGGTAGGGTTTATCATATAAGACAAAATGCCATTCCATTGAAGTATTTTGAAGAATTGGAGCATGTATTATTCTTACTTCAAGTGGATGACAGAATAACAGAGACTGCTGCAAACTACTTAAAGGAACAGATTCAGAGACAGAAAAGACTTTATTCTGTTAAGTCTGACAGCAGATATGTTCCAAAGTACAGAAATCACAATGGTGATATTGTTGATATGAAGCCTAATACTGCACAGATCAGAACATATCTTGGTATTAAGGGGCTTGAATTCAATCTAGAGTCTAACAAAGCTTATATCATAAGACTAGATCGGGAGTTGAGAAAAGCAAAGATTAATGATCTCAGAGCTGCAATATTTCAAACTGGTGAAGATACTGCAGAGCTTAAAGATGTCAAACGGAGAATGATTGATGAACTCAGATATGCTGAGAAATGTTTGTTGAAGAATTATCTCAGAACAACTCCTGACATCAGAGAGATTGGAAAATGATGAAGCCAAGTCGAAGATCTACAACTGCTTAAATTCTGATATTTATACAGGTTGAAGTTGTTATCAGAAGTTGAATTGGTAAAAACTTTAAGGACTGTAAGTTGTAGTTATCTTGTCTATTTCTCATGCATTTGTACTTAATGTTTTTGACATCATCAAATATCTGTTAAACTTGTATATTTTGTTAATTTACAAGTTGGGGGAGATTGTTAGATATATTTGATAATGTCATGGCTAATATGTTTTATGTTTAGATTTCAGATCTTATTTGAACAGAACAAATCAGTACTTAACTGATCAGTACTTATACTGGAAGTCAGAACTTAAGGTACTGGAAGTCAGAACTTAAGGGATATCAGTACTTATGTTATCAGGAGATAGATATCAGAACTTAAGTGCTGAAGGACGATCAGATAAGGACAGTAGCTGATTAAAGTTAAGAAGATCAAGATAAACATAAGAAGAGATATGCATGAAGAAGGAATTCCGTGAAGGATGGAATACTTGGAATAGAAGATATCTGATTGATATATTTTAGGAAGCAGAATTATATTCCATATCAATTAGCGAATATCTTGTAACTGTGTAGTATATAAACACAGAAATAGAGTTTACACTAGAGGTGTTATCATTATCGAGAATATTATTTATTATAACTCTAGAAGCTCTCGTGATATTTTGTTCATCACTGAGAGATAACAGTTCCAGATTGTAACAGAGTTTATTGTTTAAATAAAGTTTGTTTTCTGTTACATAAGTTCTTGAAGTTTGATTTGATTGTAATAAACACTGTATTCACCCCCTCTACAGTGAAAGTGTGACCTAACATATAATTTATGTTTAGTTTTTAGATCTTACTTAAACAGGATAAATCAGTACTTACTGGAAGTCAGGACTTAAGGATATCAGTATTTATATTATCAGAAGATAATTATCAGAAGATGGATATCAAAACTTAAGTACTGAAGGACGTTCAGATAAGGACAGCAGCTGATTAAAGGAAAGAAGATCGAGATAAACATAAGAAGAGATATGCATGAAGAAGGAATTCTATGAAGAATAGAATACTTGGAAGAAAAGATATCTGATTGATATATTTTAGGAAGCAGAATTATATTCCATATCAATTAGCGATTATCTTGTAACTGTGTAGTATATAAACACAGACATAGGGTTTACACTATAAGTGTTATCATATTCGAGAAGATTATTCATTGTAACCCTAGCAGCTCTCGTGATATTTGTTCATCACTGAGAGATAACAGTTCCATACTATAACAGAGTTTATTGTTTCAATAAAGTTTGTTTTCTGTTACTTGAGTTTTTAAAGTTCGATTTGATTGTACTTTACACTGTATTCACCCCCTCTACAGTGTGTGTGTGACCTAACATTATGTATTAATAACCATATCAAATTGAATAATATTAAATTTAGGATTTGTCTCACAAATATTTGAATATAAATATATCTTCAATTAAATAATGCAATAAATAAACTATTTTTTATGAAGAAGCATCAAATGTCTTACCATTTTTTAAATAACATGTTAATGAAAATTATTAATTTTACTTAATAGTTGTAGTTTAATTTTTTCTAAAGAGAGTAAAAAAAACAGGACTTTAGGAGCACCTCTTTATTAATTCACCATCATTGAATAATATTTTAAACCTAATTTTTTTTAAGTGAAATGTTAGATATGAATACAACACAGAAGGGGGGGTGAATGTGTTTTAGCTTAAATGTTTACTTTTTGGTTTTGCTTTGAGTTTAGCAGTTGATTGTTATCAATGATTTTGTGGAGTAGATGTTAAACATAAATAACAATGCAAATATGTAGAACAAAGATCTTCAAAACTCACTTAATTTTATATTAAAAATCAAGCAGTATTTTGCTACAAAATCTCTAAGTTCTTATTTTAGAACTTAGTTTCTTTCTTGAGAGAGAATACTAGATTTTCTATCTTTTTTTTATCCTTCTTAACTAGAGGACCAGTGTTAACTTTATAACTTAGTTAACTTCTGGTTTATACAGTGGATAATAAACATGCTATTAGCTTTTCTAAACTGTCACTTGTCATTTCTATTTATAGAAAAGCAAATCTTCCATTTCTGGCTTAGCATATCTTTAGCATCCCGTGATTACTTTAATCTCCTCTGTCAGTTAATCTTTGTCATTGATCTTGCACATCTCTCAAGCTACTTTTTGTAGACTTGTCAATCCAGATATGTGAATTGTTTGTTGATTTACAACCTTGGATATTAAACTGTTCTGCAATTCTGTACTTAGAGAAATTTTGTAACACCCCCAGATCCGGGGTCGGGGATCCGGGTCGTCACGGTCTTTCTTTCCACAATATCACTTCACTTAATTAATAATAAATAACCTTATGCTGTGACCCCACATTAACACACACCACAACCCGTTATAGTCTCAGAGATGAAATTTAAATAAGTACAAGTCTTTGAATCCACAATTTAAAAGTTATTACAACCCAAAATGATTACTTGATAAATTTACAGTTAATTGCCATTATCTGCCACAAGTTATAATTATACATAATTGATTCTCAAAAGTAGATGGTCTGATCTACAATAGATCTACCTCTGCAGCTATAGCAGCTACAACATCAACGGGAAGACGCGGGACGCTTCCCACGCGCTTGCGCTGGGTCTGCTGGAGTCTGGCCATCTTTCCTAACTGTTGTTGTGTGATGAAGAAATAAAGCAAGGGTGAGCAGCAAGCCCACCAAAATAATATGTATAAAGATTAACAATATATGAGCCTTCTCATAGCACTCATGAAAGTCTTGGTCAAAAGAAATGAACCAAGTTGATATCTTAATGCGATGAAGTCGCAAAATATTCAGTATATATATATATATACATATATACTTTTCAAAATATTGGAAGTCCTCTTCCATGCACAATATACACAAAGTCCCAGTGTATAACTGTATAAAAATATCGTTGCAAGGTGATCTCATATATCTAACCTTGTCTCAACGTTTTTCTGAAAATCTTTGTCATGCATAAGATAATCATTTACTAGATATAAGTTTAAAAGATGAAGTTATAAGGTACTCCAATATACTTATATCTTTTCCACATACTACTTGAACTACCACCGTTCAAGTTATAATGAGCTTTCAAAAGTTCATCACATAGATGAGACTACAAGACAAGATTTGAATAGATTCAATCTTTGAAATATTATTGAATGAAATAAAGTTACGAGATACTTTATTTAGTCCCGATATATATATCCACATATATATATCTCTTAAACATTTCCTGGAACCTCTGTTATGTAAAGTATGAACAGAGTTTGAAACATCCAATAAATTTTGGAAAGGAAAAGAATTTTGGCATAAACCAGATATCTTGCTGATCAGGCAAAGATACCAATAAGTAACCTTTTCTACTGTAGATGGATGAATTCCTCACCGGTCATCACCCTGGCCGCATTAGGACCTCGCGCTAGACCGTTACCCGGCCCCTCACGCGTTGATGGACTGCCACCCAGCCACTTACACAATAATAGACCGTACCCCGGCCTGTCGCTTATGCCGACTCAATTAGATGGGCTTACTTCCCGAACGTTGGGCAAGTAATCAATTCATTTACCAAAACTGCAACCTCGTTGCGAATATAAAATACACCGCAGAGCCGGATTCCCCAGGTTTTGAGCGAGTATTTAAATCCCCTTAAAAGGAAGATCTTAAATATAAAAAAAAAGAGTTTTGGGATCCGCTCTGACTTTTTAAAAATCATTTTGAAGACTCGAAAACACTTTAAAGAGTGTTTGGAGTAAAGCTGATTTAATGAAGTAAATCAGTCCCCAGAATATTTAGAAAATGACTGAATATTATTATTTAAATAATATTCCCATAAAGAATAATCTTTATAAAAATAATTGAAGTAGAAGTATTAAAACTTATACTTGAAACGAGTATTAAATAACCCAAGATATACTTATATGAAAGTATTATCTTTATTTGAATAATCGAAAATAAGTTTGATTATTGACATCTTATTCTTTAATAAAATAAAGAATATATCTCAGCACATAATCGGAGTCATAGATCCTCAAATGAATATTCAAATAATATTCATAAATAATATAAAGGAGTCATAAGTCCTCGAATAATATTCGAATAATATTCAGATAAATAAATAAAAGGAGTCATACGCCTTCGAATAATATTCGAAATAATATTCAATAATAAAATAAAGTTAAAGCTATCGAATAAACCTTATTCGATTAATAGTTTGGAAAACTATAACCATATATATATATAAATATAAATATAAATATAAATATATATATATATCCATATCCATATACACAAAAATCTACTCGGGATCCTCGACTCCCGGTTTTAGAAAATATTTTCACCTTTGGGTCCCTATACTAAGGGTATATGCAAGATACCGCTATCCTCTAGCATAGGTATTATCAACTGAACCAACAGATATATAAATCAAGAATACGAAACAGGCATGCATATATATACCATATCAGCATGCTTCAATATATCGCAAAATTTGCTAATAACAATCATGCAATATCACAAGATAATGCATATACATATATTTACATCACAGCAACAGTATAACGGGTAGAAAACTTGCCTGAGTGACTTGGGGTGATAAAAGGCTCGGGACGAGTCTGGTAACCTATAAACAACAAGTAAGTTGGAATTAAACCAAAATCACTTGTAAATCTATACTTTAACTAACTTAGACTCTAACGCTTGTTTTGCGCTCAATGATTTGCTTAAGTCACTCGGGTACCCTCGGCTCCACCATTTTTAATAATTTAACCTTTACGAGTTTTAAAGCGATTCCTTCGCGAGTGTCTTACCAACTGCCTAACACACTTACCATAAATGTTTCATACATTAATTAACCCTTTTTGGTCTTTAACCTATGTTTCAAAGTAAGGCGAGGGAAAAAGTTTCGTTTGTGAAACGCCGTTACTTGAAACGGTCGTTTCTCCTAAACCGTGCATCGGAATCGAACGAACTACATATCAAAACGAAGCTCGTAACATGAGCTATCTAAAAATGGCAGTGGTCATAATCTAGCAGGGAGTTCTAGGGTCCTAATTCTATGCACAAAAACAGTTCAAAGAAAATCGGACGTTACGACGGCTATGTTTACGCGATTTCCCAATTTTTAACCATTCAAAACCAACCACAAACCAACCTCAAATCCAACATACAACCAACATCCATCCTCATCACATCATAACAACCCCAACCAATTCAATTTAATCATTTATACTTATGCCTAAGCTTAGTTTAACCATACTTAAGTTCTTTTAATCAAAACCACAACATTTACCATTCCATTTCACTACCATTCCAAATCCCAAACTCTAAATCACAACAACAAGCTACAATATCATCCTACCAATTAAAATCATCTTATAATACATAGGGATCTAGGGTTTGGAGATGGTATACCTTCCTTGAAGTGGTGGGATGAGCTAGGAAGCCTTAAGAAGCTTTGAGAAGTCTTAGGAAAGCTTGGATCTTCAAGAAAAACAAGAAAACTTCAAGTTAAAAAAACTTGAAAACACTATTCATAGTCTTCTTCTTTGATTAAATGGAGAAGATTGAGAAGGAATTGATGGCTTAAACTCATGGTATAGCCCTAACTAAGCATGAAGATGATTAGGGAATTTACTCACCAATTTAGGAAGCTTGGATCTTGAATTTTTGAAAATTCTTGCCTAATGAATAGTAAAAAGCCGAGAGCTTCAAGAACAAAGCCTTGGTTGCTTTTTGATTTTTGATGAAAATGATTTTTTCTTGGCTTGGTTGCTTGGTTTTTGTGCTTGCTTTAGTCAATTACCTTCTTGCCCTTGAATTTGTGTGGTTACAAAGCCACCACACCTCCTTCCTTCCCATGTCATGCTTATGTCACCTTGCACATGTCATAATGCTACCACTTGTCCACACCTTGTGGTTTGATGATGTCACAGTCCCTGGCTTCTTGTACAAGCTTGTCTCTTGGTCACTTATTTGTTTTACGGTTCGCTTATCTTTCGTTCTCGTTTATCGTTTGAGGGATCATACCCGGGATCTTATTACTTAGGTTCCCTTAACCTTTCTCAATATATTGTATTCCTTCTATGATCCTCTCCTATAATCCTTTAATTTAAATCCTTTTTATCCTGTTACCTTATACTCAATTCTCTCCGTATCTTGTGGATTTCCGGGAAAAATCAAAGTGTTCGGAATTGGATTCTGACGATCTTTACATACACTTATATACCACATAGAGTACTAATAATATCCCATAAGATCAATAACAGAACCCCTACATAGCGTGGCATGAAAAGTTTTCTCGTTCAGCAAAAACACTATTCATAAGGGTTTCAAAATTTCTCAAAAATTGGGGTTATTACAGTCTCCCCTCCTTAAAAGGATTCCGTCCCGAAATCAGATAGAAAACAAATGGGGATACTTTCTTAGCATTACACTTTCTAACTCTCGAGTCAATTTTCTATATTGTGGTTCTACCACCAAACTCTGCCTAGTTTGATAATCCTTCTCCTAAGCACTTGTTCCTTTTCACTCTATAACCCTTCCTGGTTGCTCCATATAGGTTACGTCGGGTTGCATATCTATGCGCTCATATGCCTCTATTTATCTGGCATCTGAATTACACTTCCTTAACATTGATACGTGAAACGCGTTATGACTCGCTACATGTTCTGGGTTAGGGCTAGCTCATATGCTAACTTCCCAAACGTCTTAATATATCCAAGGGTCCAACAAATTGTAGACTTAGCTTTCCTTTCTTTCCGAACCTCATCAATCCTTTCCAAGGGATACCTATAACATTACTAGGTCCCCTATTTCATACTCTTTATCCTTTCGTGTCAAATCAACATACTTATCATGTCCATCTTGGGCTACTACCAGCCGTCCTCTAATTAGATCTATCATATCCTTGGTCCTTTGGACTACTGCGGGTTCGAGCATCTTGCGCTCTACAACTTCATCCTAACATAAGGGAGATCGACATTATCTTCCCTCAAGGATCTCATAAGGCGACATCTCGATAATGACATATGATCTATTGTCGTAAGATAACTCAATCCGAATTAAGTGATCATTCCAAATTCTTTCAAGTCTATTGCACAGACTCTCATTATAGCTTTTATCATTAGAACTTTTGCTTCTCAATACCCATTCTTTTCCAGTTCGTAATCGCTACTACCTTCCGTTCCTAATATTATACGGGTTATACTTTTGCTCGTTAGCGTTCTATAACCTTTTAATAACCACGTCAACCTTAGTATCACGAATGTGTTTCCATTCCGCATACTACCACCACTTTATTACTCCTTTTTCAGTTATTTCTATTTTCCAAAGTTTGATTAATCATATAGAAGTAAAGGAATTTGTTGAGAGATCACTATGATCATGAACACTTGTTATATCGCATAGTTAGTACAGAAGGTGGCCAGCCTTTAGTACTTGACAAGCAATTAAACAACATGTGGTATCCTACTAGGCTTCTATCACAAAGATAGATAGTCATTCGGCAATACCTCCCCTTCTGGAAGGGTTGTTCTTCTCAGCTTACATGAAATGAAAAGAAGAGAAAAGAACGAACTGAAGAGAATTGTATATATGAAAAAAAAATATACTGCCACAAAATATCTGGCTTGGAACCTACCTCTGAACTATAGAGGTTTGTCATAGGAGAACAAAACATATACGTATTTATATCAGCATCAAGCATTATAGCCTCGTATTTCCCATGCCTAAATATTTTCGCTATCCCGTCCATCATTCTATGGACCCACACTCTTCCTCGAGCTTATACATAATCACCTTTGAAACTCCCTCGACATCGAAAATCGAATCTGGGATCTCATTCTATACATCATCGTTACTAGAATTCTATGCTTGCACCGCAACCTTCCTCGTATAATAATACGACTCTCTATTGATAAGAAAGAATAATTATTCACTAGGTAGATATTCTACTTAATTAGTCTATCAATGATAACTTATACACTACCGCGACCCGATTAGTGGTACTCAATCTCAACACCCATTCCAATACAACTCTCACGGTTATAATCAGCTCAATACTCGCACAATCATTGCTGCCTTACTATGGTCCACCACTGACCTACTGTCGTCATTCATTTTCCATGAAGTCTTAATAGCTAACCATACGGAGTCCATACATGTCGTATCAAATCCTTCTAAGGAGGTAACATAATCACCATTCATGATTCATGGAGTACACTCCTGATCCTGACATACATACATGACATGAAGTATATAAAATTGCAGAAGAGTTTCAATCAAAGCACCGATAGCAGGTTAATACCATTCTTAATCATATGCCTTCAATAGAAGACTTAACTCAAAGGTTTGTTTGGTCCTTTTTGAAACATGGTCCTGGCTTATCTCAAGATAGGACCTTCTAAGATAGATAGCCCGTTCATGGCAATTACACAAATTAAACCTTTACCAACTACTATTACGGTTGGGTATTGCACAGTCATCAGAAGGAATGTCAATCTTCCAAACCATAATTCAACCTTCACATTTTTAACCATCATCACTGTATTCTTTTGGCACACGCGCCTATAATTTTTCCTTTTACCGTTAAAGTGTCGGCCACCTCTTTGGCCTTTCCTGATAGTAATAGTTCCTTACAGTCAATGTCTTTTAACCACCTTCAACTAAATTTTCTACCTCATTTCAATCACAGCTTATGTGAAGATGTTTTCCTTAAAATCTGATAAGTAAAAAAAAAATCACCATTTTTCCATAAGTTATTGCCTCAATCTTTAGAGGTTAATCACTGTCACGACTGACTCTCAATCATACTTAGAACATTTTTTTTTTAAGTCCTAATTGCCCTGAACAATTTCGACCATTACTGGTTCGATCCATACTTTCTCGTGGTTTAACACGTGCCCCACTTGGCATCATTATAATTATGTCATATTTCCTTTATCCACATTTCTATTCTTGAGAATTTCGAATATTTCCTTTCTCCTTGTAAAACCTCTAAGGTTATCGTTCAATCGTTCCTCCTGTATTCCCTATATACAGGGCATATCAAAATACCATTTACTAATACTAGAACCATTGTCTATATACTTCTGAAAAATTTCTCCACTGATCCTTAAAGGTTATTATTACCTTAATCCTTTCCAATTCATACTGTCAAAACTCATACTATCCCTATTAAGGGTGAAATGCCAACCTTTATGCATTCCCCTAGGATTCGTTTTAAGTTACCGATGTTCTATCCTTAATTCCACCTTTAAAAAGGTACAAGCATCCTTTAATGGATAAATAAAGTCATATATCCCTGATAGATTATCATATTCATCTTTCCCACCTCGATAGTCTATACCTAACTTCATAATAGCATCCTTATTCATATTGAGGTCAATCCATATGGCCTCCAAAAGATAACAACGGTTATCCGCTTGTCTTGCCTAATTTGGTAACGATAACAAGGATGTTCTGGAAGATATTGGTCGTGTTCAACGTGAACTTCTTCTTAATAATTCCTTATTTACTTTTGTTGTTTCTCAACAGTCACCTCAATGTTGGGATATCTCTCATACCTGGCGTCTCCCTTTCTGGGTATCAAGCCACCGGTCTTACACTTCACATTCTTGAAGGTCACTTCCTTCATCCAATTTTCCTAATTTCTTACTTCCCTGTCTCCTCAGTCTATCCGCGTCTCATATTTAACCTTCGAACTATCTCAAGTTTTCCTCAAATCCTCCCAACTTACAGGGGATAAAATATATGTATCTCTTATGCCTTCACCCAGCAATTTTAACTCATGGTGAATCACCCTCATCCTGACGATTACATACTTTTTCTATTTCTATTGCTACGAGTCTTTAGGGTTTCCTCATACCAAATTCCCTTATCATTCCTCAAACTCTATTGCCTTTATATTCCTTTCCACTTCAGTTTCTTTTTATTTTCCTTTCTCTTATCGTTATTTCATGGACCAACACAACATAAACATTGATTTCAAACATCCCGTCATTCTGGATTCGTGTCCTCAGAACGAATCTTGACAACTTTTACAACTTAGATTCATAATTTATCATACTCGTCTGCCTTTGTTCTAGCTCCAAAGCTTTTACACTATCTCCTTATCTTTGGGAATTACTTTCCCGAAAACAATTGACTGAACTTAAATCAGTTTATTCTAACCTCTGGCTCCGTGCCTATCTTGGTCTTTCACCAGCGGGTGGTCTCTCTCTTAGGAGGGTAAGTGACAAAACAGTCCTTTTGAGATTCATCAATCATTTAGAATCTCAAATGATTCCTATATTTCCTTTAGCCAGGCTCTTGCCTCGATTGGGCCAGCTTGTTCCTTGGAACTCTGAGAGCTTAGCGACTTAGAGGTCCTGAAAGAATTTCACACCACATTGTTTCCTCAAGGTGGTGGTTGGGGATAATAGTCTAAGTTCTATCTAGACAGGTCCATGAATTGCCGTATAGGAGTACCGTCTCGGGTCTCCTTTCCTTACTCGATTTTCTGTTTCCTTAGTATGAAATGTTTCATCCTACTCCCCATAATTGGGGTCATCTTTTAATTTAAAATCCTTATTTTCCACTCCATTATGTCATGGGTTCCTTCTATCTTGATGGCGACCTCCCTGACTATCACGTTCAGGGTTTGCTCTAAATCTTATTCCTCAAACTATGGCTCTCATCTAAGTTCTCATCCTTACGCTCTTGAACTTTCGGAACCCAAATTCTATAGGAATACCTCATTATTCCCTTATCATCTTTCTCGATATTAATCTTTTATCTAATTGTTGGCTCTCTGCCTTCATTCATAACTTTTTCTGGCACAATATGATCTTTTCCAATAATTCGGGCTGTATTGCAATCTCAAACAGCTTTTCGGTACCGGCTCCGGTTACCTTCACTTCTATTTCCATTTTCTCAAAATCTCTTATAAACTCTCCAAAAGACATTATCATCTTGAGTCTCTCCTTTTTACTAAGGGCATCAGCCACCATATTGGCTTTCCCCGAATGATAAAGAATCTCCCAATCATTATTCTTGATTAGCTCTAACTGCCTCCTCTGGCATATATTGAGCTCTTTCTACGTGAAAATGTACTAGAGCACTTATGGCTTAGGTAATTCTCGCACTTCTCTCCATACAAGTAGTGCCTCCAATCTTTAGGGTAAAATTATTGCCACGAGCCTAAGCTCATGGGCGGGGATATCGAATTTCATATTACCTTAATTATCTTGACATGTACGTGATTACCTTACCGTGCTGCATAAGCACGCACCCTAAGCCCTTGTGCGAAGCGTTACTACACTTCACAAAATCTCCTTTTCCATCCGGCAACGCCAGCATAGGGGCCATCACCAACCTCTGCTTCAGTTCTTGAAAGCTGTTCTCGCATTTCTCTGTCCATTCGAACTTCTCAGTCTTACGAGTAAGCCGAGTTAAAGGGGCTACTATCTTTACAACTTGAACGAACCTCCTGTAGTGGCCGGCCAATCCTACCTCTGGTAGTCGACCTAACCATGGTCATCAATTAATCAGTGGTCCTTTATCCAATCTTGTCAGGATCCTCCATGGGATCCTCCTCAACAACTATCCCTTCTAGGACAACATCCTCAACCGCTACATCCTCAATATCAACATCATCCGGTCCTGCATTAGGACACTCTATCGGATCCACAATCCGATCTCCAATTAGTAATAAAACATCATCGCGCTGTTGCTCCTCAACCTCAGGGTTCGGAGTCCCGCTACCATATACGATAACAAACTACGCTCCTATTACGATATTTATAAGGGTTCCCATAAGGGTTTTAACTGTCAGTACTACGTTAGGTAGCCCGACTATGAACTTGGCAAGAGTTCTTATTATCTTTGTGAACTTATTATCTTAACGTCCCATCATCTCTGAGGTTTATAACGCTTAGCTCTGGTACCATTTCTGTAACACCCCCAGATCCGGGGTCGGGAATCCGGGTCGTCACGGTCTTTCTTTCCACAATATCACTTCACTTAATTAATAATAAATAACCTTATACTGTGACCCCACATTAACACACACCACAACCCGTTATAGTCTCAGAGATGAAATTTAAATAAGTACAAGTCTTTGAATCCACAATTTAAAAGTTATTACAACCCAAAATGATTACTTGATAAATTTACAGTTAATTGCCATTATCTGCCACAAGTTATAATTATACATAATTGATTCTCAAAAGTAGATGGTCTGATCTACAATAGATCTACCTCTGCAGCTATAGCAGCTACAACATCAACGGGAAGACGCGGGACGCTTCCCACGCGCTTGCGCTGGGTCTGCTGGAGTCTGGCCATCTTTCCTAACTGTTGTTGTGTGATGAAGAAATAAAGCAAGGGTGAGCAGCAAGCCCACCAAAATAATATGTATAAAGATTAACAATATATGAGCCTTCTCATAGCACTCATGAAAGTCTTGGTCAAAAGAAATGAACCAAGTTGATATCTTAATGCGATGAAGTCGCAAAATATTCAGTATATATATATATATATACATATATACTTTTCAAAATATTGGAAGTCCTCTTCCATGCACAATATACACAAAGTCCCAGTGTATAACTGTATAAAAATATCGTTGCAAGGTGATCTCATATATCTAACCTTGTCTCAACGTTTTTCTGAAAATCTTTGTCATGCATAAGATAATCATTTACTAGATATAAGTTTAAAAGATGAAGTTATAAGGTACTCCAATATACTTATATCTTTTCCACATACTACTTGAACTACCACCGTTCAAGTTATAATGAGCTTTCAAAAGTTCATCACATAGATGAGACTACAAGACAAGATTTGAATAGATTCAATCTTTGAAATATTATTGAATGAAATAAAGTTACGAGATACTTTATTTAGTCCCGATATATATATCCACATATATATATCTCTTAAACATTTCCTGGAACCTCTGTTATGTAAAGTATGAACAGAGTTTGAAACATCCAATGAATTTTGGAAAGGAAAAGAATTTTGGCATAAACCAGATATCTTGCTGATCAGGCAAAGATACCAATAAGTAACCTTTTCTACTGCAGATGGATGAATTCCTCACCGGTCATCACCCTGGCCGCATTAGGACCTCGCGCTAGACCGTTACCCGGCCCCTCACGCGTTGATGGACTGCCACCCAGCCACTTACACAATAATAGACCGTACCCCGGCCTGTCGCTCATGCCGACTCAATTAGATGGGCTTACTTCCCGAACGTTGGGCAAGTAATCAATTCATTTACCAAAACTGCAACCTCGTTGCGAATATAAAATACACCGCAGAGCCGGATTCCCCAGGTTTTGAGCGAGTATTTAAATCCCCTTAAAAGGAAGATCTTAAATATAAAAAAAAAGAGTTTTGGGATCCGCTCTGACTTTTTAAAAATCATTTTGAAGACTCGAAAACACTTTAAAGAGTGTTTGGAGTAAAGCTGATTTAATGAAGTAAATCAGTCCCCAGAATATTTAGAAAATGACTGAATATTATTATTTAAATAATATTCCCATAAAGAATAATCTTTATAAAAATAATTGAAGTAGAAGTATTAAAACTTATACTTGAAACGAGTATTAAATAACCCAAGATATACTTATATGAAAGTATTATCTTTATTTGAATAATCGAAAATAAGTTTGATTATTGACATCTTATTCTTTAATAAAATAAAGAATATATCTCAGCACATAATCGGAGTCATAGATCCTCAAATGAATATTCAAATAATATTCATAAATAATATAAAGGAGTCATAAGTCCTCGAATAATATTCGAATAATATTCAGATAAATAAATAAAATGAGTCATACGCCTTCGAATAATATTCGAAATAATATTCAATAATAAAATAAAGTTAAAGCTATCGAATAAACCTTATTCGATTAATAGTTTGGAAAACTATAACCATATATATATATAAATATAAATATAAATATAAATATATATATATCCATATCCATATCCATATACACAAAAATCTACTCGGGATCCTCGACTCCCGGTTTTAGAAAATATTTTCACCTTTGGGTCCCTATACTAAGGGTATATGCAAGATACCGCTATCCTCTAGCATAGGTATTATCAACTGAACCAACAGATATATAAATCAAGAATACGAAACAGGCATGCATATATATACCATATCAGCATGCTTCAATATATCGCAAAATTTGCTAATAACAATCATGCAATATCACAAGATAATGCATATACATATATTTACATCACAGCAACAGTATAACGGGTAGAAAACTTGCCTGAGCGACTTGGGGTGATAAAAGGCTCGGGACGAGTCTGGTAACCTATAAACAACAAGTAAGTTGGAATTAAACCAAAATCACTTGTAAATCTATACTTTAACTAACTTAGACTCTAACGCTTGTTTTGCGCTCAATGATTTGCTTAAGTCACTCGGGTACCCTCGGCTCCACCATTTTTAATAATTTAACCTTTACGAGTTTTAAAGCGATTCCTTCGCGAGTGTCTTACCAACTGCCTAACACACTTACCATAAATGTTTCATACATTAATTAACCCTTTTTGGTCTTTAACCTATGTTTCAAAGTAAGGCGAGGGAAAAAGTTTCGTTCGCGAAACGCCGTTACTTGAAACGGTCGTTTCTCCTAAACCGTGCATCGGAATCGAACGAACTACATATCAAAACGAAGCTCGTAACATGAGCTATCTAAACATGGCAGTGGTCATAATCTAGCAGGGGGTTCTCGGGTCCTAATGCTATGCACAAAAACAGTTCAAAGAAAATCGGACGTTACGACGGCTATGTTTACGCGATTTCCCAATTTTTAACCATTCAAAACCAACCACAAACCAACCTCAAATCCAACATACAACCAACATCCATCCTCATCACATCATAACAACCCCAACCAATTCAATTTAATCATTTATACTTATGCCTAAGCTTAGTTTAACCATACTTAAGTTCTTTTAATCAAAACCACAACATTTACCATTCCATTTCACTACCATTCCAAATCCCAAACTCTAAATCACAACAACAAGCTACAATATCATCCTACCAATTAAAATCATCTTATAATACATAGGGATCTAGGGTTTGGAGATGGTATACCTTCCTTGAAGTGGTGGGATGAGCTAGGAAGCCTTAAGAAGCTTTGAGAAGTCTTAGGAAAGCTTGGATCTTCAAGAAAAACAAGAAAACTTCAAGTTAAAAAAACTTGAAAACACTATTCATAGTCTTCTTCTTTGATTAAATGGAGAAGATTGAGAAGGAATTGATGGCTTAAACTCATGGTATAGCCCTAACTAAGCATGAAGATGATTAGGGAATTTACTCACCAATTTAGGAAGCTTGGATCTTGAATTTTTGAAAATTCTTGCCTAATGAATAGTAAAAAGCCGAGAGCTTCAAGAACAAAGCCTTGGTTGCTTTTTGATTTTTGATGAAAATGATTTTTTCTTGGCTTGGTTGCTTGGTTTTTGTGCTTGCTTTAGTCAATTACCTTCTTGCCCTTGAATTTGTGTGGTTACAAAGCCACCACACCTCCTTCCTTCCCATGTCATGCTTATGTCACCTTGCACATGTCATAAT